>NC_133379.1:42552684-42677731 GCF_049309525.1 Garra rufa
CTTTTTAAGCATTAGGTTGATAACTAATTATTTGCATGCCACATGTGAGGTGTTTATGTGAACATGCTGTAATATCTGTAGTCATTCTTCAACACTCTGCAGAGGTGGATGTCTGGTGTGACTTTGGGAAGCAAACTCCTTTTGGTTTGACATTATGAATGCTAAATGTTTTATAGTATCAGTGTGGTTATCGGTGTAAGAGTTTAGATTTAGATTTGTTTAGAATATCTTTTGGACAAAACAGTTTTAATTTTACCATTCAGATTTAACACACTGAACAGATGGGCCATAATCTTATAATTAGATAATTTTCTTGAATAAATGTTCTTATTTTATACTTATCATGTACACACACTCATGTTGATGGGTGTGATTGAATGAGTGTTGACTTATTCAATCACACGCTGTGTCTCCTATATAGATTGCAATTGGAGAAATATATATCACATATTCAAGAAACACTGAGCATGAACGTCTCCACTGAGATCTTCACCTCATCTGAGGTTCATCCTTCCACCAATCTCACAACATATGAAGATTTGTTACTGAAGGGTCTCAAATCTGGTTTGCTCTGTTTTAATCTGCTGTTCGGTGTTCCTACACACTCTTATGTTTTGTGGCTTATTGCTCGAGGAAGAAGAATCCCATCTGAATTCTTCAACTTAAATCTCATAGTTTGTGATTTAATTTACTCTCTGGTTATTTTAATTTATCTCTTCAAAATGTACACACATCTAGATTTACTAGGCATCACTGGTCGTCCTCTGTTTCAGTGTCTGATCTGTGTTGAGCGTTACCTGGCAGTGGTTCATCCTGTAACCTTTCTGAAATTTAAACCTCTCAGGTATAGAGTGATATGCTGCACTGTGGTCTGGATAATCACTATTGGATCCTGTTTGAGTGTCATGATTATACTAATAATATCTAATCTTCGGGCGTATACGTGGTTCTTGTTGCTGCAATTCTTTCTCTTCTTCTGCATCCAGTTGTTTTGTCTTGTGGCATGTTCTCAGAGCTCTGAAGCAGTCAGGACCAGGAGAAAGAGGGAGAGATAGAGAGGAGGAAAACCACATGAAGAGAAGAGCATTTTATCTCATTCTAATAACTACTGCAACCTTAGTTGTGATGTTTGTACCCTTCATTATCACAGGATTCCTGCAACTCATAGAACAGAGAGCAGTTTCACTGATCTGGTTTTTCAGTCTTTGTTGCTTTATTCTGGCTGGCTTTGTGCAACCTCTTCTTTATCTGCACCGGGCTGGCAAACTCTTCTTCATAAAGTAAATGAAATTAGTTTCTAGATTTTGGTTTGCATGGTTTATGTTTTAAAATTTTGGTTTGGGTAAAGGAATTTCTACTTATTATTTAAATTGATACATTTCCTACACAAATTATACAAACTATTAGACTCTCACTATGAAAGTATTTTCATTTAAGTTTACTCATTTAACAGACATTTCAGTTTAAAATTTTATTCAAAACCTCTTTCTTAAACTGTCATTATCTTTATTATCATTATCTCTATCTAGGTGTTTTTCTCTATGGCAAACCCACTCCATTAGAAATGTTAATTAAAAATGTATCTTAAAAATAAAGGTGCTTCAAAAGGTTCTTCAAGCAATGCCATAGAAGAACCATTTTTAGTTCCACAAAGAACCATTCAGTCAAAGGTTCTTTGAAGAACCACTTCTTGCTTACCTTTTTATAATCTGAAGAATAGTGTTAATTTCGTCAGACGAGATGAGACGAAATATGTTCGTCAACGACCTTTTTTTTCATGACTAAGACGAGACGATGACAAGACTGCGCCACTGTCCAAAAACGCTGACTAAGACTAAATTAACATGCATTATTGTTGACGAAAAAAGACGAGACGAAAATGTTTTGCATAAAATAAAAACTAAGATAAAATCTCTCTTCATTTTCGTCTACAATCGTCTCTGCTTTTTCATCAGCTGTTACGGCTTTAAAATATTCAAACTGCTTGGCGCGCTGGCTGGCGCTGAGCCAGAGACGGACGAGCTCTGAGCTTGTCATATAATCACAACTATGCAGTGTTTTTAACCACATAACGCTTATTTAAGGTTTCAGACATTTAAATACACATAAGTACTAGTAAAAGGAGACATTTAGAGTTTGTAAAATACACACACAGGTCTATGGAAGCAGCAAATAACAATCTATTCAAATATAATTTGCCGATGTGTTTTATTCACATCACTTACATAGGCTTAGTAACTAAAAAGTTCACTCTATTCCTCTTCTAGTTCACCAGCCACTTACTTGCATGTATTTCGGGAGAAACGGATGAATGTATATGTGCTGTAAATACGGCTGACAGGACTCTCTGAACGGCAGCGCAAACAAACATGGCGGCGCCCATCTCACTTTACAGATTACGATCCAGATCATTTATATAGGGTTTTAAACGACGAAACATACTAATTCACACATATTTGTGAATCGGAATATTAGATCATGGCATGGTAAGCAAGTGTGTGAGTATTCTGGATAAAAAAGGAAAAACGAAATAAAAGCGATCTATCTGTCATACAGTGAGTGTTATTGTGTCTGTGTTGTGTCATGTGACAAGCTTGATGCGTCGCCATGGAAACAATAAGGACGAACGTTCTAAAATAACGGTCGCTTAAAAAAAACTCACTCTCAGGGGTCCGCTAGAATATTTTAAACTCACCACTGAAAGGGTTAATCATTTGTGAATGTGTCTCCTAAATCAGAAATTGAAAACCAGACACGTTTAACATTTGCATTCAACAAAAATCATTCAACAAGTGTATTTTGTCAGGTAATTATGACATTTAACCAATGTTTGAGATATGTGAAACACTTTTTTTACTGAAATGTGTATCAGTAATAATCTCAGTAATAATGTGTTATTTAAAAAAAAGACTACAATTTTTTGACTAAACCTAGACTAAAATATATTGAGTTCTTTTTTGACTAAAACTAGACTAAAATTAAAAGACTTTTAGTCGACTAAAACTTGACTAAGATACCTTGAGTTTTCTTTTGACTAAAACTAGACTAAAATGACGAGACTTTTAGTCGACTAAAACTTGACTAACAAAAAAAGATATGTGAATGACTAAATATGACTAAAACTAACAAGGACATTTGGCACAAGACTAAGACTAAGACTAAATTAAAAATAGGTGACGAAATTAACACTACTGAAGAACCTTATTTCTTCAAAAAGAAAGGTTCTTCAGATGTTAAATGTTCTTTATGGAACCATTTAGCCAAAAGTTTGAAGCACCTTTATTTTTAAGAGTGTATTTGCATAATCATAAAACAAGAATTCTTTCCACATTAATATGAAAAGGTGAAAAGGTTTTCAGGAGAGTGTTATTTGTCTTTTTGGGCATTATGTGTGTAACTATACAAATATTTGCATGCCATTTGAGGTGTTTATGTAATCATGCTTCAATATTTTTAGTCATTGTGAATGCTGTGCAGGTGTGGATGTCTGGTGTGACTTCACTCTTCAGGTAACAACCTCTTTCAATTTGGATTTAGATCAATTAGCTATCTTGAGCTTGATTAGTTTGACCGTTCAGATTTAACACATTATTGAAATGCATTAAAAGGAAATATGGTTAAAAATGAACTCTTACACCTAATCTTGGAACTATCACTTTCAGCTGTACACTTGTTATATACAGCATAAATTGGTTTGGCTGAATTACCATGATTTGATTAACTGATCTCTGTTTGTCCTATAATCACAATTGCACAAACATATATATTTTATATTTTTGAGAAGCACTGAGCATGAACGTCCCTACTGAAAACTTCACCTCACCTGAGGATCATCTGTCCACCAATCTTACAACATATGAAGAGTTGTTACTGAAGAGTTTCAGGACTAGTTTGTTAAGTTTTAATCTACTGTTTGGAGTTCCTACACACTCCTATGTTTTGTGGCGTATGGCTAGAGGAAGAAGAATTCCATCAGAATTCTTCAATGTCAATCTCACAGTCTGTGAGATAATTTACTCTCTGATTATTTTATTTTATACATTACAAAACTTCATAAATCTAGAGGTACTATCAAGGTTTTTAATAGGGCTCGGCGTCACTGGTCGTCCTCTGTTTCAGTGTCTGATCTGTGTTGAGCATTACCTGGCAGTGGTTCATCCTGTAACTTTTCTAAAGTACAAACCTTTCAGATATAAAGTGATCTGCTGCACAGTGGTCTGGATAATCACTCTTGGATCCTGTTTGGGCAACATGATCATACAAACATTTTCTACTCTTCAGTCATATTCATGGTTCTTCTCACCGCAGTTCCTCTTCTTCTTCCTCATCCAGTTGTTGTGTCTTGTGGCTGTTCTCAGAGCTCTGAAGCAGTCAGGACCAGGAGAGAGAGGGAGAGAGAGAAATGAGGCAAACCATATGAAGAGAAGAGCATTTTATCTCATTCTAATAACTACTGTGACCTTTGTTGTCATGTTTGTACCTTTCATTATCACAGGATTCCTCAGTCTTCTGCAGCTTCTAGAACAGAAAGAAATTTTATGGATGTGGTTTTATAGTCTTTGTTGTTTTATTCTGGCTGGTTTTGTGCAACCTGTTCTTTATCTGCACCGGGTTGGCAAACTCATCTGTCTTAGTTCTCCATAAAGAACTGAAGAAGATCAGACAAAACATTTAGTCATTGAACCTATTCACACTGAGAATAAGTGAAGGCATGTTCTTGTTGTGTTGATTTATAGATTGTTCTATAGATTTTTGTTGGCATGTGTTATGTTTTACAATTAAGGTTTGGGTAAATTTTCTCTGTGTTATTCTTTATTATTAAGAAAATCTGCATACAAACATACTGTGTTGTTTTCTATTTAAATTATATAGAAAATTATTAGGCTTTCTATATGAATGTATTTTGTTTCTTCATTAAGCAGACACTTCAGTTTAGGATTTTATTCAAACTCTTTCTCAAATTGTCATTATCATTTGGTCATTTTCTCGAAATAAGCTGAACTCAAACCATTGAAAATGTTTCTTTATATTGGTACATATTTGCAAAATCATAAACAAGAACCCTTTTCACATGAGTGTTATTTGTCTTTTTTATAGTGTGTTGATAAATCTAATTATTTGCATGCCATATTTGAGGTGTTTATATAATCATGCTCTAATATCTTTAGTCATTCTACAAAACACTCCAGAGGTGAATGTTTGGCGTGACTTCTCTCTTCAGGTAACAAACTCTTTCAGATCCATTAACTATTGAATAAATGTGTTTGAGGCAATTAATTTGATCATTCAGATTTAACACATTATTGTAATGACAAAAGTTTTTTTATGATCTCTCATCTTGGAACTAGACACAGTTCTAAAAAATAAAAAAATGTTGTACACTTGTTGCATACAAAGTAGATGGGTCTGATTGAATTACACTCTTAAAAATAAAAGGTACTTTATTGGCATCAATGTTTTCATAAAGAACCTTGAACATCCGTGGAACCTTTTAAATGCAGAAAATTTTCTTTAGAATTTTAAAATCTTCTTCAAAATGGTTCTTTTAAGAACTGTTTATTCAAAGGTTCTTTGGAGAACCAAAAATGGTTCTTCTATGACATCACTGCAAAAACACCCATTTTGGAACCTTTATTTTTAAGGGTGTACTGTTGATTCCATGTATTGTCTCTCGCCTGGCATTTATCTTTCTCTCTCTTTCTCCTTTGTAGATTACAACTGGATATTGGTATAGGCACTGAACATGAACATGTCCACTAAGAACTTAACCTTACCTGAGGTTCATCCCTCCACCAATCTCACAACATATGAATATTTTTTACTGAATGGTTTCAAGACTGGTTTGTTTTGTTTTAATCTACTTTTTGGAGTTCCTACTCGCTCTTATGTTTTGTGGCTTATTGCTCGAAGTAGAAGAATTACATCAGAATTCTTCAATGTCAATCTCACAGTTTGTGGGATAATTTATTCTCTGGTTATTTTATTTTATATGTTACAAAACTTAACAAATCTAGAGTTACTCGTGTGGTTTTTAGTAGGTCTTGGGTTGACTGGTCGTCCTCTGTTTCAGTGTCTGATCTGTGTTGAGCGTTACCTGGCAGTGGTTCATCCTGTAACTTTTCTAAAGTACAAACCTCTCAGATATAGAGTGATCTGCTGCACTGTGGCCTGGATAATCACTCTTGGATCCTGTTTGGGCAACATGATCATGCAAAAATGTTCTACTCTTCAGTCATATGCATGGTTCTTCTCACTGCAGTTCCTCATCTTCCTCTCCATCCAGTTGTTTTGTCTTGTGGCTGTTCTCAGAGCTCTGAAGCAGTCAGGACCAGGAGACAGAGAGAGAGAGAGAAATGAGGAAAACCATATGAAGAGAAGAGCATTTTATCTCATTCTAATAACTACTGTGACCTTTGTTGTCATGTTTGTACCTTTCATTATCACAGGATTCCTCAGTCTTCTGCAGCTTCTAGAACAGAAAAAAATTTCGTGGATGTGGTTTTATAGTCTTTGTTGTTTTATTCTGGCTGGTTTTGTGCAACCTGTTCTTTATCTGCACCGGGTTGGCAAACTCATCTGTCTTAGTTCTCCATAAAGAACTGAAGAAGATCAGCCAAAACATTTAGTCATTGAACCTATTCACACTGAGAATAAGTGAAGGCATGTTCTTGTTGTGTTGATTTATAGATTGTTTTATAGATTATGTTTTATAATTAAGGTTTGGGGAATTTTTCTCAGTATTATTCTTTATTATTAGAAAAGCTGTATACAAACATTGTGTGTTGTTTTCTTTTTAAATTATATAGAAAATGATTAGGCTTTCTATATGAATGTATTCTGTTTATTCATTTAGCAGACACTCCAGTTTGATATTTTATTAAAACTCTTTCTCAAATTGTCATTATCAATTGGTCATTTTCTCGAAATACGCCGAACTCAAACCATTGCAAATGTTTATTTATATTTGTATATATTTGCAAAATCATATTACAAGAACCCTTTTTCCACATAAATGTTTTTCAGGAGTGTTATTACTTTTTTAACATAGTGTGTTGATAAATCTAATTATTTGCATGCCACATTTGAGGTGTTTATGTAGTCATGCTCTAATATCTTTAGTCATTCTACAAAACACTGCAGAGGTGAATGTTTGGCGTGACTTCTCTCTTCAGGTAACAAACTCTTTCAGATCCATTAACTATTTTATAAATGTGTTTGAGTTTAATTAGTTTGACTGTTCAGATTTAACAAATTATTGTAATGACAGAAGTTTTTTTTTTTATGATCTCTCATACCTAATCTTGGAACTAGACACAGTTCTTGAATAAAATATGCTGATATTATACTCTCAACTGTACACTTGTTACATACAATGTAGATGTTTCTGATTGACTTACACTCTTAAAAATAATAGGTTCTTTACTGGCATCAATGGTTCCATGAAGAACCTTGAACGTCTGTGGAACCGTTCAAATGCAGAAAAAGTTCTTTAGATTTTTTAAATGTTCTTCAAAATGGTTCTTTTAAGAACTGTTTACTGAAAGGTTCTTTGTGGAACCAAAATGGTTCTTCTATGGCATCACTGCAAAAACACCCTTTTGAACCTTTATTTTTACCAGTGTACTGTTGATTCCATGTATTGTCTCACCTGGCATTTATCTTTTTCCATCTTTCTTATTTGTAGATTACAACTGGACAAATATATATTTATAGGCACTGAACATGAACGTGTCCACTAAGAACTTAACCTTACCTGAGGTTCATCCTTCCACTAATCTCACAACATATGAAGATTTGTTACTGAATGGTTTCAGAACTGGTTTGCTTTGTTTTAATCTACTGTTCGGAGTTCCTACTCACTCCTATGTTTTGTGGCTTATTACTCGAGGAAGAAGAATTCCATCAGAATTCTTCAATTTTAATCTCACAGTTTGTGAGATCATTTACTCTCTGATTATTTTATTTTATATGTTACAAAACATCACAAATCTAGAGTTATTAGTGTGGTTTTTTGTAAGTCTTGTGTTGACTAGTCGTCCTCTGTTTCAGTGTCTGATTTGTGTTGAGCGTTACATAGCGGCTGTTCATCCTGTAACCTTTCTGAAGTTCAAACCTCTCAGATATAAAGTGATCTGTTGCACTGTGGTCTGGATCATCGCTCTTGGATCCTGTTTGGGCACCATGATCATACAAAAAATATCTACTCGTCAGGCATATTCATGGTTCTTCTCAGTGCAGTTCCTCATCTTCTTCTCAATTCAGTTGTTCTGCTGTGTGGCTGTTCTCAGAGCTCTGAAGCAGTCAGGACCAGGAGAGAAAAAGCGAGAGAAAGAGGAGGAAAATCACATAAAGAGAAGAGCATTTTATGTCATTCTAATAACTATTGTGACCTTTGTTGTCATGCTAGTACCTTTTATTATCACAGGATTCCTCAGTCTTAAGCTGACAGAACAGAAAGAAATTGCATGGATATGGTATTTTAGTCTTTGTTGTTTTATTCTGGCTGGTTTTGTGCAACCTGTTCTTTATCTGCACCGGGTTGGCAAACTCATCTGTCTTAGTTCTCCATAATGAACTGAAGCAGAAGATAAGGCAAAACATTTAGTAAGTGAACCTATTCATACTAAGGATAAGTGAAGGTACTTTGTTTTGGAAAACTATTGCTTCATAGATCTTGTTCTGCACATGTTATGTTTCTGAATTTTATAAACTTTCAAAAAGAAAGCCCTTTGTAGTTTTCTATGTAAAATAATACAGATAATTTTGAGGCTTTCATTTAGCAGACACTTCAGTTTCTCAATATTTCAAATTGTCATTATCATTTGTTCATTTTCTCTACACCGAACTCAAACCATTGAAAATGTTTATTTATATTTGTATTTATTTGCAAAATCATAATACAAGAAGAACCCTTTCCACATTAGTGTTTTTCAGGAGTGTTATTTGTCTTTTTAAGCATTATAGTATGTTGATAAATCTAATAATTTGCATGTCACATTTGAGGGGTTTATATAATCATGCTCTAATATCTTTAGTCATTCTACAAAACTGTGCAGAGGTGAACTTCTCTCTTCAGGTAACACACTCTTTAAATTTGGATAAGTTTAGATCCATTAACTATTGTATAAAATGTATTTGAGCTTAACTTGCTTGATTATTTTGATTCGACACATTATTGAAATGACAAACTTTTTTTATTGAAACTACACTTAAAAATAAAGGTGCTTCATGATGCCATATAACCACCATTTTTGTCTAAATGGTTCCATAAAGAACCTTTAACATCTAAAGAACCTTTCTGTTTCACAGAAGGTTTTTTGTGCGAAAGAAGGTTCTTCAGATTCAAAAAAAGGTAAAAAGAGACGTTTCTTTAAAGAACATTTGACTGAAACTCTTCTGCCTCTGTTTTTCGTAGTAAAACATGAACATTCCTGTAGCTGTTTTTTTGTGAACTTAGCAGTACACTCTAAACAATGAAGGTGCTTTAAAAGGTTCTTCACAGTGATGCCATGGAAGAACCATTTTTGGTTCCACGAAGAACCATTCAGTCAAAGGTTCTTCAAAGAGCCATCTCTTTCTTACCTTTTTATAATCTGAAGACCTTTCGCCACAGAAAACCTTTTGTGAAACAGAAAGGTTCTTCAGATGTTAAAGGTTCTTTATAGAACCATTTAGACAAAAAAGGTTATTCTATGGCATCGTGAAGCACCTTCATTTTTAACAGTGTAGTATTAGTCTTATTTTCTGTGCTTGTTCTAGTTAAAAATAAATGACATCTGTTGTTGTTTGACATGCTTTGCCTTTGTTGGCATTCAGCTCTGCTTATATTTTTTATGTCAGAGAAGGACCTTCCCTAATTTCAATTCATCAAGTATCAAATCCCACAAAATGATTTGCATTAATGTAAATATATCAGAAACTTTCAAATGTGAATTCTCCATATTTATGTAAACTCTATTGTATATTTTATTCAAATGTTTTATCCATTTGTTTTTTACGTAATATGTAGCATTATATCCTTGTGACAGAATGTATATCAAAGTCAGAATAAAGATTTATGGTGATCCAGAGAGATAACATTCACTCTTCAGGTGACAATGCATTTAATATTTTTCTTTTTTCACCTTAATAATATATTATAATGTCTTTGCGACTATCAGTCAGATTAAGAGAATTATGGGCACCTTTAGATAAGGTGTTGTGTAAATGTGGTTGAGATTTGTTTTATGGAAAAGATGTTAACCTTGTGTTACATTTAACATTTCTTTTAATTAATAATTATTTAATAACATTTACCATTCTTTTAATTATTGTAAATATTATTAAATTGGTAAACTTTACATTTGTTTGAGAATTGTAAATAATCATTATTGTCATATACATAAACAAGTACACAAATAAAATATTTTTTGAAATTCTAAATAAAAACTTTCAGTAAGGTTATTAGTATTTCAAGATTTCCACTTATGAAATAATACTGTCTTTCAACTTTAAAATGTATATGTCTGAGTTGTAATTATTTGTTCAATTTACTAGTAATTTTAGATTGAAAATGAAAACATGCGCCAAAGTATACTTTACAGTATTGAACACACCATTTTTTACATACTTTAATGTGAGATATTGACTGGAAATTGTTGACTAGCTGTGTATTTTGATCAGTCATCAGAGGCTCTGAGGAGATGAACCACTCCACCGAGAACTTCACCTCGCCTGAGGTTCATTTTTACAACAACATCACAACACACGAATCTTCATCAATAGACGGTCTGCGAATGATTATCCTATGCTTTAATCTATTGTCTGGAGTTCCTACATACTCCTATGTCATGTGGCTTATTATCAGAGGAACAAATGGAGTTGCATCAGAATTCTTCAACTTCAATCTAAATTTTTGCGAGATATTGTTTTCTGTGTCTTCTTTAGCTTTTCTGCTGTCAGAAAGGTTTCCGATTTTCGTAACAATACAGAGACTTTCACTTGGACTAGCCGTTACCATTCGTCCTCTGTTTCAGTGTCTGATCTGTGTTGAGCGTTACCTAGCAGTGGTTCATCCTGTAACCTTTCTGAAGTACAAGCATTTTAGATATAAAATGGTCTCTTCTGTTGTTGTCTGGCTGTTGGGTGTTGGCTCCTGCTTGTTCTCGATGTTCATCTTTCTGTCAAACAACATGAATGCATTTACATGGTTCGTCTTTCTGCAGTTCCTTCTCTTCCTCTCCATTCAGTTGTTCTGCTGTGTGGCTGTTCTCAGAGGTCTGAAGCGATCTGGACCAGGAGAGAGAAAGAAAGAAGATGAAAATGATATGAAGAGAAAAGCATTTTATCTCATTTTGATAACTACTGTGTCAATGGTTATCATTTATGCCCCTTTCATTATCTCATCAGTTGTCTGTTTCTTAATACAACTAGACTTTATAGCTGTCTTGCCTATTAGTTTTGCTTTATTTATTCTGGGTGGTTTTGTTCAGCCTATGTTGTATCTGTACCGCTCTGGAAAACTCTCCTGTGCCTGTTTTTCATAAAACATACAACTGTTTGTGAGTTATTGACTTTTACATTTGTTGTGTTTGTGTTTTTATTTATGAAGATTATTAGTTATTACTTCCATGTTAATACTATTGGTTTTTAATTGCATATTATATGTCATTGCATTACAACAAACTTCTTACATTTTAATTAGATTGAATTAATGAGTTTAAATGTCAAGTGGCACTTTTGTACCACAACAAGGATGACTGCTGGTCAAGCTCCAAATATGCATAATTAAAAGTTAAATAAAAAGTTAAATAAATACAGCAGCATTTGGTTGTCTGTTCTGTATTAAGTGCTTAAAGTGGCAATTAATTTACTACTGGTTTACTGAGGTGGCATTGTTGTTAATGTACAACAATGTAAGGAAAGGAAAGGTCTTAGCATGAGTATATTTGTAGCAATAGCCAGAAATGCACTGTGTGGGTCAAAATTATTGATTTTTTTTTTAGGCCAAAAAACATTTTTTAAATTTCCTACCGTAAATGTATCAAAACTTAATTTTTATTAGTAATATGCATCGCTAAGAACTTCATTAAGACAACTTTAAAGGCAGTTTTCTCAGTATTTATATTTTTTTTTTGCATCCTCAGATTACAAGGTCTTCTAATAGTTGTATCTCAGCCAAATATTGGCCTATCCTAACAAACCATACATCAATGGAAAGCTTATGTATTGTATAAATCTCAATTTTAAAAAATAGACTCTTATGACTGGTTTTGTGGTCCAGGGCCATATATGTGACGCTTCAGCGATATCTCCAGCTCTTTGATATGCAGTATATATCAGCATCCAGCATGCTTACTCCATTTCTTTCATACTTTTGTGATATAGTGCACTTATTGTCTAACACTATATATGGATGAGTGAATGAGTAAACAACTGAGCGATTTTGGATGCAGCAACTTGCTTCAGTTTTAAATAAATCAGGTGTTGAATTAATCGCTAAATTCATGACTCAGTGACTCCCTTACTGAGACACTTGCTGCCACCTACTGCTTGTTTTGTTTCATATTTAAAATCCTTGCACTTCCCCACATTTCTTATTTGTATGTACAAAGAGCATTTAAAACTTTTATTTTGCAACATTATTTATACATTTGCAATGTATGCAGTGTAAATTAATTCATGCCACCTCTCAGGTTTATTAAAAAGATGTGTATTAGATGTGTAAACACATCTAAATGCCACTTCAGATCCAGTTCCTGTTTCCTCTGTAGTGGAAAGATGAATTTTGATTTAATTTGAATGGTAACAATCTCAAAATAATTCATATATTATTCACTAGAGAGTTTGTATGTTTAAAAACGATGTAAAATGCAGCCATAGTCATTGAGTCTACATGGTTGTACATTATTGCAGTGCATTATGGAAATGAATGAGTGAACTTGATCATGTCTACTATGGTTTTGGAAACCACTTTGGACAAAGCCACTAGCTGAGAAGGTCATACTTTAGGCTTAGTTTGTAATTTTAGGCTAGTGGTTATTAAAAGCATGTGGTCATTATTCTCGGCTGTGGGTGAATTTGTACGACACTTGCTGTCTCTGAGCTGATTAATGACTTTTATGAACATATTTTTGTTGAAATACTCATTTTAAGCAGATGGTCATCATTCTTAGCTGTGGGTGAATGTGTATGGCACATGCTGTCTCTCAGCTGATAAATGTACATTTTTTATACATTTTTTTGTTTAAATACTACTTTTTTTAACCCATGCTTACAAATGAATTACTGATTATTTTTGTGCATAGATTTTTTAATAGTTCTTGTCTCATGAAGGTATGCATTCTAAAAGAAGACAACATAATGTCATGTCATATACTGTATATAGCCTATAGGTCATATATTTGCATATGAGGGCATCTGGACCCACCAGCTTGAAAAGTGCAAGTTGCATATCCATACAAAACACATAAACATTTTAGATTTAGGGAGTTCATATAATGTAAAATTCTATAGTGTCATACAAATGTTAAAAAGTAGCCCTGAATTTGCATTATTTTTAAAGCACAAATACAAAGATCCTGAACCACACTTCTCTCATTTCATTATGTTTTACAGTAATTTTACTATGATGGGTTAACACTTGTATCTTGTTCATAGATCAGATCTGACTGCAAAAAGTGAGATCTTTCCCAGTGAAGAATCAAATTCTTCTGATTTCGTCTTTTCTAATGACACTAATGTATGTTTTAAAATGTCCTCAATGATAGACATCAGTCTCAGTCTCTCTGTGTGTGAGATCATCCTCTGTTTGAACTCTGTCCTGAACCTTCTCACATACACTACCGTTCAAAAGTTTGGGGTCAGTACATTTTTATTGTTTCTTTTTTTTAAAGAAATTAATACTTTTATCCACCAAGGATGTATTAAGTTAATAATTAAAAGTTTATTAAAATTTAATAATAAATAATTTACATTGTTATAAAAAAATTGTATTTTGAATAAACACTGTACTTTTTAAACTTGTTATTCATGAAAGAATCCTGAAAAAAAATCACAGGTTCCAAAATATATTTGGCAGCACAACTGTTGATATTATCCAACATTGATCATTCTAATAATAAATCAGCATATTAGAACAATCTCTGAAGGATCATGTGACACTTACGACTGGAGTAACAGCTGATAAAAATTCAGCTTTTCATCACAGGAATAAATTCTATTTTAAAGTATGTTAAAATAAAAAAACATTATTTTATATTGTAAAAACATTTAGCAATTTTTCTGTATTTTTAGTCAAATAAATGCAGCCTTGATGAGCAAAAGAGTCTTCTTTAAATACTATTACAAGTCTTACTGACCCCAAACTTTTGAATGGTAGTGTATACGTTTCAAATGCTTCACATGGCTAGTTTTTCCGTACAAGGACTAGGCACAACTGGTCATCCTCTGTTTCAGTGTCTGATGTGTGTTGAGCGTTACCTGGCAGTGGTTCATCCTGTAACCTTTCTGAAGTACAAACCTCTCAGTAGTGTGTTCTGTTGTTTTCTGGATGGCAAGTTTGGTCTCCTGTGGGGTCATTATTTTGATTTTGTATTCATCCAGTGCTGTGCCATTATTTAGTTTCGTACTGTCACAGCTTATCCCGTTCTTTCTGCTGTTTGGCCATTCTCAGAGCTCTGAAGCAGTCAGGAGGACCAGGAGAGAGAGGGGGAGAGAGAAACGAGGAAAACCACATGAAGAGAAGAGCATTTCATGTCTTTCAGATAATTACTTTGACCATTGTTTTTATATATGTTCCATATATTATTGCAATATTGTTTTTTTTTTATGTTCAAAACAATTTCTGTTCACTATCTTTTCTGTTAGCATTGCTTGTTTTGAATTGGCTGGTTTGGTGCCACCTTTTCTTTTTCTCTAGCGGGTGAACAAACTACCCTTCAGTAAATATCAGTAATTCTTCTCTAAACCATTTTCTGCCTTCTAGTTTCATTATGTATTCTGAAAGCCAAGAAACTCACACAAAACCCAATTTGTTCTTTTTTTGTCATGTTTCTTTTCATTCTTGTTGTGTGTTGTTTTTTCAAGTTACACTAATCACGTTCGATTAAAATGAGCTGCACATTGTTAAACTCCAGATATAATCGCATTTTATTAAACATGGAAAATTTTATAAAAGTCAATGCTTTAGGATTGTTTCCTTTTGCATACCAATGAAATTGGTAAAACATTTTATTAAAAATAATAAAAACAGCATTTTTATTCTTAAGCAATCTTATTTGAAGCCAATTTGCCTGTATGTAATTGAGAGGAGTCATTTTTATTTGCATGCTCAAAGCAAAGTTTCTGCGATTAGTACACATAGCATATAAATGAAATCCACAACTGTTCCATGCAAATCATGCCATCAGCATTTTATTTTGCATGTGACAGGACAACTGTCAATAGCTTTTGAAATATTAGAGAAGTGCCCTGTGGTGTGACATACTATACTAGGCAAGTTTGTATTTTTAAAGATGCAGCTTTTTTAAAATCATATTATGGTAATCCACAAATACAGTATATGTAATATTTACACCTTTAAAAACTTAAGTTACTGCATTAATGTAGACTTTAAAATACAATGAAGAGGTTTAAAAGTAAATGATAGTCGCAACACTTTAAAAACAGATAATTAATACTTTGTACTTTGTCCCTTAGAATGAAAACAAATGGACTTTTAATTGAAAAAACTATGCTTGTACAACTATAAAATGATCATTTTATAATTTGATATGACACTCAAACAAAGCATCACAAGTACGTTTGAATTGGATGTCCACTCATAATATTTGCATATATTTGCTGCTGCATTCAAGGACTAACACATTCAGTGTTGTGGAAACTGTAGTCAGAACAACACTGTTCATCTTACAACGCAGAGTCTGAAGATTTTCTGAATCAAAATTCAGGTACTGAACTTTTTTGATTAATGACTAATATTTTGAATCACAACTAATGTTTGAAATGATCAGATGCATGCTTTTTATATAGTATATGGTTCTCAGAAGTGTTCAAAAAAGATTCATGTGGTAATCACATTGAAAAGCCACTCGAAATAAAACATTTATAAGAATAGTTCTGCCAAAAATCTAAATTTGATGAAAGTGTACTCACCCTCAGGCCATCCAAGGTGAATTTGTTTCTTCACAGAAACAGATTTGGGGGGAAATTGCGTTACTTCACTTGCTCACCATTGGATCCTCCACAGTCAATGGGTGCCGTCAGAATGAGAGTCCAAACAGCTGATAAAAACATCACAAAAATGAATGTCTTGACATCAATTAATGTCTACTAAAGTGAAAAGCTGCATGTTTGTATTTTATGAAAACAAACTATCAAACTATTACTTCCAACTAAAGTACAGATGCATCCTCTCTCCATAAAATTGCTTGCTTCAGTGAAAACGTCATCTGAATCAGGAGAGGGATATCCACAGAAATAGCACTGTTTACAAATGGAAAAAAGTCCAAAAGAGTTCTTTACAAATTTGTGGTGGATTTTGATGTGAGAGGACAACAGGTGACTTCTTCACTTGAGAAAGTGTTATTATAGATTATGGACTCATATAAAAATTTAAGTTAAAATGCCTTAATGATGGATTTATTTCTTAAAAGCACAACTTTTCACTTCACAAGACATTAGAATTGACAACTGAATCTGAACCAATCTCTGAACCAAAAGATTTAATTGTGAACAGGACTGTGTTATTTTTTTTGTGTAGGTTCAAACATGATGAACATCTCAACGGAAACTACCACAGCTCCAAAATGTAACATCACCATTATGCTGGCACATAAATTGCTGCCCTATGATGTTGCATTGCATGTCATCCAATTCCTGTTTGGCCTTCCTACACACTCCTACATTGTGTGGATCATTGTCACAGGCAGAAGAACAAGAATTGCATCTGAATTTTTCACTCTGAACATCTCAGTTTGTGAGATTATTTTCTCCCTGCGCTCACTGACTACTGCAATGATCGATACATTTTCATGGCTCTGGGACATTGTGATGGTTTTGTCTGGATTCGTCATCACCGGTCGTTTCTTTCAGTGTCTGATCTGTGTTGAGCGTTATCTGGCAGTGGTTCATCCTGTAACCTTTCTGAAGTTCAAACCTCTCAGATACAGAGTTGCTTGTTCCATTTTCGTCTGGGTGATGATTGTTGCCTTCTGTGTGCTTTCTCTACTTACACAGCCCTGTTTAAGTCTAATTTTTACATACTTGTACATATTACAGTACTTACTTATTCTCGCCATCAACCTGTTCTGCTGTTTAGCTGTTCTCAGAGCTCTGAAGCAGTCAGGACCAGGAGAGAGAGGAAGAGAAAGAGAGGAGGAAAACCATATTAAGAGAAGAGCATTTCAACTAATTCTCATAACTACTGTGACTTTACTAATCACATACGTTCCAAGCTTATTTGTAGCATTGCAATATATTTTTCCAGTAGAGAAAATCCCAGAACTGGATTCATTGAGTTACACTTGTTTCATGCTTCCTGGTTTTGTGCAACCTTTAATCTATATTCACAGGCTTGGCAAACTGCCCTTCTGTAGACCTTGCTAGTTGCATAACCCATTTCATTTATTACACTCTTAAAAATAAAGGTGCTTCACAATGCTATTGAAAAACCTTTTTTGTCTAAATGGTTCCAGAACTTTTAATATCCGAATATTATAAAAAGCTAAGAAAGACATGGTTCTTTAAAGAACCTTTGACTGAATGGTTCTTTGTGGAACAAAAATGGTTCTTCTATGGCATCGCTGTAAAGAACATTTCAAAGCACATTCATTTTAAAAGTGTACCTGAAGTGGCTGATCTGTAACAGATGTGTCACATGTTCGTTGTTTGTTCTTATCAGTAAAAACAAATCCTGTGTTCTGATTTCCATGAAGCTGCCATAAACATGTCAATCTGCTCTCGATTATATAAATGGTATGGAAATGTTTTGACCAACAGACGTGAACAGACAGACATATGTAGAACACATTTGTTATTAGTTTTTCTGAAAACAAATTGAGATTTATACATCTGAAAGATCAATACATAAGCTTTCTATTGTATGGTTTGTTAGGATAGGACAATATTTGGCCGAGATACAACTATTTGAAATACTGGATGACGGTGCAAAAAAAAACAAAAAACGACTTTAAAGTTGTGTAAATAAAGATTTTATTGATACGTAATCAAAAATAAAGTTTTGATTTATTTACAGTAGGAAATTTACAAAATATGTCAATGATTTTTTGCACAAAAAAAATTAATTTTGAACCATACAAAGTATTTTTGGCCATTTCTAAAAATATAATATATATTATATTATAAGTGTATAAGTTATTATTATTACTATTATTATTCTTATTATGTATTTTTTTTTCTGCTGTCACACTATTTGCTTGAAATAAATAAATAAATAATACCCATGCTACTTAAGACTGTGGTCCAGACTCACATATATTTATTATTTTTACTTATTTGACTATTTTAGTTTAGTGTATAATGAGCTATAGTTTAGTCTGTATAGTGTAATATAGTATATTAGTCTGGCTATTATTGTGTAATCATGAAATATATGCATGTTTTTAGGTGTATATTTAATGAAAAAATATATATAAATAAATCTTATACTTAATTGTTAGTTTGTGATTTGCATATTAATTTTAGTGACAATGCTGTATATTTCTGTGTCCATATTTCCTAACTCAGTTTTAATGTAAAGAAAGGCTCTATTCACTAAGAACTAAGAATTGCAGTGACATATGGCTCCCTGCAGGGTGTATCAAACATCCACATATGAGATAGCAATGCCGTGAAACTTTGATTCAAGTACTTACTTCAAGTGCTGTTCCTTTTGGAATGAAGGTGTTGATCACTTGAATGTAATCTATCCACAGCTACAGACAGTCAGGAACGGAGACGGAACAAGGACTAGAACACATAAATACAGAGACAAGATCAAATATCTTTAAATGTAAATGTGTGAACACCTATGAATCAATGGTTAACTAATGATTCAGTATTATGAATATTCAAATTTGCTTTGAATAATAAAACTGCCATACAGCATAACCAGCATTGTAGATTATCATTAAGAACTGCACTGATCACTATAGTGCACTGAAGACAGGCGTTCATTTCTGTTGGGAGTGGAGAGATTTGACTATCAATATTTCGGTAACCTATTATTTTTCTTCAAAATGTTATTTTTATAATCATAATTTACAAACAAAATATGACATGAGTAAACTGTAAGATCTAAATGTTCAATTTACATATCTTAAGACTTAACATACACTCTTTTAAAAGGTTCTTCACAGCAATGCCATAGAAGAACCATTTTTGGTTCCACAAAGAACCATTCAGTCAAAGGTTCTTTAAAGAACCATCTTTCTTATCTTTTTCTAATCTGAAGAACCTTCTTTCACCACAAAGAACCTTCTGTGAAACAAAAAGGTTCTTCAGATGTTAAAGGTTCTTTATAGAACCATTTAGACATAAATGGTTCTTCTATGGCATGGTGAAGCACCTTTATTGTTAAGAATGTAATCAAATGCTAAATCTAGAGCTGTATGTATTCTAATTAATTAAACCATAATATCAGACGTTTTTGTCATTTTATATTACATTTTAAATATAAATTTGTTGTTTTATATTGTAGATTGATATTTTGATTTCTGATTCTATTCCTTATGGTATTCCTTCCAGGTGAAATCAAATGCAGTTCTATAATGAACATTTCAAATGAAACTGCCATACCTCCAACAAATGAAGCATGTAACATTTCCAACATATCCAGATATTATATCAATGCACCATATGATGTTGTACTACATGTCATAAATTTCTTGTTTGGTCTTCCTACACACGCCTACATTCTGTGGCTTATTGTGACAGGGACAGGAAGAGGAATTGCATCTGAATTCTTCACTCTGAATATCTCTGTCTGTGAGCTTATGTCATGTCTGCGCTCATTGATAACTGTGCTTGCCAAAGTATTTCCAAGGCTTTGGTATGTTAGGATATTTTTGTCTGGCTTTATAGCCACTGGCCGTTTCTTCCAGTGTCTGTTGTGTGTTGAGTGTTACTTGGCAGTGGTTCATCCTGTAACCTTTCTAAAGTTCAAACACCTCAGATACAAAGTCGCATGCTCCACTGTTACCTGGATAATGATCATTATATTTAATGTGTTTATTCTGGCACTTGTAAACCCGTGTAATATTCGCTTTTCTAAATGTGTGTTCCTGGTACACTTCATAGTTTTCCTCGGCATAAACCTGTTCTGCTGTTTGGCTGTTCTCAGAGCTCTGAAGAAGCCTGGTCCTGGAGAGAAAGGAAGACAGAGAGAAGAAGAAAATCACATAAAGAGAAGAGCGTTTCTAATCATTCTGATAACTACTGTGACTTTAGTAATCACTTACGTTCCCAATACAATCACACTGTTACAATATATGCTATCAATACCTGCTAGACATGAATTAAACTCACTGAGTCTAACATGTTTCTTTCTGGCTGGTTTTGTGCAACCTCTTCTCTTCATTCACAGGGTTGGCAAACTGTCCTTCTGTAGGTCTCCACAGCTGATGTAACACTTTTCAATATTAACTCAGTTTTTAAAGAATTAAAAAACATGTTCATTGTTTGTGTATCCCAATAAAAACACTTGCCCTTGGCTCTGATTTTCATAAAACTCCTATAAATATGTCAATATTCTCTGTTGGTGTGTAATGTGTGACTGTTTGTATGTTATCGTAAGAGCCATCACTTCACATTTACAAATAAAAATTACTCTATAAACTGAAATGTTAATGTAACATTTAGTATGCTTTAAAATTAAGCTAATTTTAATTTTATACTTTTACGTCTGTTGGACATTACATACTTTGTCCACCAAAATAATGTATTGCTGTTCTATGCAAAGCATTCCTGTAGCTCAAATAGTAAAGCATAATGCTTGTAATGGCAAATTTGCATTGAATAATAAAAATCACACACAACATATCCAGCGTTGTACATTCTGAGCGAGAACTGCACTGATCGCTGATGCACTGAAGACAGCCGTAGATTTCTGTTGAAAGAGTGGAGAGATTTGACTATTAATATTCTGGTAAGCAAATTTTTCTTTTAAAAACAAAATATGATTTAGTAAAAATTTTCTATGTTTCTGCATAAATATGACCCAAAACATCATCAGATTTCAGAAGTCCTAAATGTAGACAAGGACAACCCAATTAAACAAGTGAGAAAAAAAACATTTGCTTTGTTCATTTATTCATTGAGAAAAAGAATCCAGTGTTACGTATCTGTGCTTTGCAAAAGTATGTGAATCTTTGCTTTCAGTATCTGGTGTGGCCCCCTTTTGTGATTAGTATTAAATGTTGATTAGTCCTGCACAATAACATGTAGGAGTTTTAGCCCATTCCTTAGTGCAGAACTACTTTAACTATGAACCGCTTGCTTAGGTTCTTCCACAACATTTCAATTGGATTACGGTCTGGACTTGGACTCTTGGCCATTCCAAAACATTAACTTTGTTCTTCTTTAAACATTCTCTGGCAGAATGACTTGCGTGCTTGGGGTTGTTGTCTTGTTGCTTGACACACATTCTCTTGAGACTCTTAAACAGGTGTCCTGACTTTTTCCTTTAGAATTTGCTGGCATAATTCAGAATTCATTGTTCCATCAGTGATGGCAGGCTGTCCTGGCCAAGATGTAGAAAAACACTCCCAAGCCATGGTACTACCACCACCATGTTAGACAGATGGGATAGGATTCTTAAGCTCGAATGCAGTGTGTTCTTTTCTCTTAAAATAATAGCTTCTCATTTAAACCAGTAAGTTCAATTTTGGTTTCACCCATCCATGAAACCATTCTCCAATAGTCCTCTGGCTTGTCCACATGATCTTTAGCAAGCAATTTACTTTTTGGAGAACAGTGGCTTTCTTTTTGCAACTCTGCCATGTGCACCATTGTGCTCAGTGTTCTCTTGATGGTGGACTCTTGAACATTAACATTAGCCAATGTGAGAAAGATCTTTAGTTGCTTAGAAGTTACCCTGGGAACTTTTGCAACCTCACAGACTATTACACGTTCTGCTTTGGAGTGATCTTTGTTGGTCGACCTCTTCTCAGGAAGGTAACAGTGGTCTTGAGTTTCCTCCATTCATACACAGTCTGTCTGACCATGCATTTGTGGAGTCCAAACTCTTTAGAGGTAGTTTTGTAACCTTTTCCAGCCGGATGAGCCACATCAACTCTTTTTACGAGGTCCTCAGTAATCTCCTTTGTTCGTGACGTGACTCGCTTCCACAAACATGATCAGACTTTGATAGATCCTTGTTCTTTGAATAAAACAGGTCAAGTACTGACATTTGATAGTCATTGCACTGACTAAAAAACACAACTGAACAGATGGACTCTAATTTCACCTTTAAATTAACTGCTAATCCAAGAGATTCACATACTTTTGCAACGCACAGATATGTAACACTGGATCATTATTCTTAATAAATAAATGACAAAGAAAATATTTTTCTCTCACATGTTTGATTGGGTTCTCTTTGTCTACTTTCAGGAATGTTCTTGCCACAGAATTAAAAATTAAAAAGCTACCTGAAATTTTATCTAGCTTTTCTGACTTTGCAACTCACAATACACATTTTTTTATTCTGCCATGGAGATTACCTTGTTTTTGCCCCTAATTATTCTTTGTTTTTGTAAAAAAAATTCCCTAATTTTTGCGCTCCGTTTTGATGTTCTCTAGATAAGTTCAGCTCAGTACCTTATGGGGGAATATTTATTATAATATTTATGTGAAAAATACTGTGGAAATGCATGTATTTTGAGGCTTCAGTGTGCCACAAAACTAACACTATACGTATAACTATACTCATAATACATATAAGTAGAAAATACAATGCTTTAAACCATTCTTGTACTCTTTTTAGACATCAAACGAATTTTCTCTAAAAAATCATAGAAAAAATTAGATTGAGAAATTTTCCAAACTGTGTGAAAAAGCTTACTTAGATGACTGACGAATGCCTTCTGTCTGCAACGGCTTTCAAGAGTTCTCATGATAAGTGATGTTGAGGATGTGACATTGTTAATAAAATGATTCAACCTTTTTTTTAATTGAGGGGGCAAATACTCTAGTACTGACAAACTAGATGAGACATTAAAAACTTAAAATGTTAAGTTTAATGAACAAATTCAGAAACTGCATGTCGTGTCAACTGCAAAATAATTGTTGAAAGTTAACTTGCAGTTGCAAGATAACATCTTGAAATTCAAGTTCAAGAGTTTATATCTCAAAATTCTGAGTTTATATCTCACAGTTCTAAAACAATTACCTTTTATATATATTTTTTTAATTCTGTGGCAAAAACTAGCTTCCGTTGTTTTCTGCAGATTAAAGTCTTATTCCTTTTTTTTTTTTGTTCAGAATGCAAACATTTACTGTGTATGATGAACATCTCAGATGGAAATCCCACACTTCCAACAAATGGAGCATGTAACATAACTGATTTGTCCAGACATTATAACAATGCACCCTGTGATGTTGTACTACATGTCATCAACATCCTGTTTGGTCTTCCTACACACTCCTACATTCTGTGGCTTATTGTCGCAGGGACAGGAAGAGGAATTGCATCTGAATTCTTCACTCTGAACATCTCTGTTTGTGAGATTATGTTTTGTCTGCGCTCACTGATAACTGTGCTTGGCAATGTATTTCCAATTCTGTGGAGCGTTATGATGTTTTTGTCAGGATTTGCCATCACTGCCCGTTTCTTTCAGTGTCTGATGTGTATTGAGCGTTACCTGGCGGTGGTTCATCCTGTAAACTTTCTAAAGTACAAACCTCTCAGATACAAAGTTGCATGCTGTGTTGTTACCTGGATAATGATTATTGCATGTTGTGTGTTTTCTCTGTACCTTGTAAACCCGTGTTTTGTTCGCCTTTATAAATGCTTGTACCTGGTACACTTCATCATTTTCCTCGTCATAAACCTGTTCTGCTGTTTGGCTGTTCTCAGAGCTCTGAAGAAGCCTGGACCTGGAGAGAGAGGAAGACAGAGAGATGATGAAAACCACATAAAGAGGAAAGCGTTTTACCTCATTCTAATAACTACTGTGACTTTAGTAATCACTTACGTTCCCAGTTCGATCACAGCATTACAATATATTCTATTAATTCCTGCTAGCCAAGAACTAGAATCACTGAGTCTTACATGTTTCTTTCTGGCTGGTTTTGTGCAACCTCTTCTATTCATTCACAGGGTTGGCAAACTGCCCTTCTGTAGGTTTCCATAGCTGATGTAACCCTTTTCATTAGTACCTTAAAAAATTACAGAATTACATAACATGTTCAGTGTGTGTTTCCCAAATAAAAACAAATTGCCTTGTGCTCTGATTTTCATAAAACTGCCATGATGTCAATCTTCTCTGTATGATATGTGTTAATGTGTAAATGTCCCCTGATAGCACACATACATCTCAGAGACATCTATTTGAGGTCTGCATTTACATCTGCAAGACGTAGTTTGCTCATTTGCAATACATCTATTGGACTTTTTCCATCAGATGTTAAATAGATGTCTATTAGATGTCTTTAAGATGTTTACGAATTAGAATGTATGTAAAACAGACATCTTTAAGATGTACGTGTGCTATCTGGGTCTGTTGTTCATTTAAATGTTATCGCAAGAGCCATCACATTATATTTATAAATACAAGTCACTCTATAAACTGAAACGGAACCCTGATAGCACACATACATCTCAGAGACATCTATTTGATGTCTGCATGTACATCTGCAAGACGCAGTTTGCTCATCTGCAATACGGATGTTTCCTATCAGATGTCAAATAGACATCTATTAGATGTCTTTAAGATGTTTATTAGAATGTCTGTAAAACTGACATCTTGCAGATGTACGTTTGCTATCTGGGTGTTATTCAATAGTATCTTTGCAAAATTAAGCAGAGTTTAATTTTATACCATTACTCCTGTACTTCTGTTAAACATTACTTTGTCCACAAAAATGATGTATTGTCTCTTCTATGTAGCACTGTGCAAGAAACACCTAATTTGCAAACTGACATACACCATATTGAGAGTTATAGATTCTGAGTGAGAACTGATCACTGAAGACAGCTGTATTTCTGTTGAGAGTGCAGAGAAATTTTCACTATTAATATTCTGGCAAGTAATTATTTTTCTTTAAAATGTTATTTTTATAATTTGTTCACATATCATAAGACTTAAAATTATCAAATGCTAAATCTTGAGGTGTATATGGGTCAAAGACGAAAAAAGTTTTAAACAGTAAATAATAAGTGTAATACTGCTTTAAATTGTAGTTGTTGTTTGCTTGTTTTTTTTGTTTTTTGTTTTTTTCAGAAAATATATAAAAAAGTTTCAGTTTAATTTAATTGTATTTTTGATTTTCTGAGCAAAAAATAAATATATATTTTCCCTAATTTATAGAAGACACCTACTATAATGTCATTCAGTGTTACAATCTTGTCAGACATATTTACAACAGAAGTCAATTTATGACATATTAAAGTACTAAAGTTGTAATTCTACATTTTTCAAATTTGCCACTATCCTAGGTTTTGCCCATTTGTCAATAAGAATTGTTTAATCTCGTTTAAAACACAAAATTTTATATGTTCCCTTATTCTTTTATATATTTTAATATGTACAGTCAGAATAAGCATGTTGTTTGCATTTTTACATAAATATTTTATTTCACTGAATGACAATTTAACAATATTTCAACCAAATTTTGACATTTTATTCTCCGAAAACTTATTTGACACCTTAAAAGTAGACACTACTTACATTTAATGTGCTTTCTATGGACATAAAATCACTTTTTTACAAATATCGTTTGACATGGACATCTTAACATCTTTGACCCATATAGTAATTTAATATAATACATAACAATACTATAATACATTCGAATTAATAAAACATTTAAAATAAGATGCTGGGTCAAGATAGTTGTTTATATTTGTTTTTGTCATTTTTGTGTTGAATTATGATAACATTGTTGTTTTATATACTAGATTGATCACTTGTTTTCTGCATGTTAAAGTCTGAGTCTATTCCTTATTTTTGTATAGGTCAAATCAAAGACGGCTGTATGATGAACATCTCCAATGAAACTGTTATATCTCCAATTAATGAAGCATGTAACATAACCTACTTGTCCAGATATTATAACACCATACCATACGATGTTGTAATGCAGGTTATCAGTATCGTGTTTGGTCTTCCTACACACTCCTACATTCTGTGGCTTATTGTGACAGGGACCGGAAGAGGAATTGCATGTGAATTCTTCACTCTGAACATCTCCATCTGTGAGATTATGTTATGTCTGCGGTCATTGATAACTGTGCTTGCCTATGTATGTCCAAAGCTTTGGTACGTTAGAACGTTTTTGTCAGGATTTATTGCCACTGCCCGTT
The DNA here is from genome assembly GCF_049309525.1 of Garra rufa. Classification (NCBI taxonomy): domain Eukaryota; kingdom Metazoa; phylum Chordata; class Actinopteri; order Cypriniformes; family Cyprinidae; genus Garra; species Garra rufa. The sequence continues at coordinate 42,579,188 of NC_133379.1, forward strand.
TCTTTCAGTGTCTGATGTGCGTCGAGCGTTACCTGGCGGTGGTTCATCCTGTAACCTTTCTAAAGTTCAAACACCTCAGATACAAAGTTGCATGCTCCATTTTTACCTGGACAATGATAATTTTATGTAATGTGTTTTCTCTGACACTTGTACATCCGTGTAATATACGCTTCTATAAATGTGTTTACCTTGTACACTTCATAATTTTCCTCGGCATAAACCTGTTCTGCTGTACGGCTGTTCTCAGAGCTCTGAAGAAGCCTGGACCTGGAGAGAGAGGAATACAAAGAGATGAAGAAAATCACATAAGGAGAAGAGCGTTTCTAATCATTCTAATAACTACTGTGACTTTAGTAATCACGTATGTTCCCAGTGCAATCACATCATTACGATATGTTTTATCAATACCTGCTAGCCATGAACTAGAATCACTTAGTCTTACATGTTTCTCTCTGCCTAGTTTTGTGCAACCTCTTCTCTTCATTCACAGGGTTGGCAAACTGCCTTTCTGTAGGCCATAGCCGATGTCAACCTTCCAGTTTAAAGAGTTAAAGAATTATCCCAATATATCCCAATAAAAACAATTGCCTTGTGGTCTGATTTTCATAAAGCTGTCATGAGGATGTCAGTCTCCTCTGTATACGATATTCATCATGGTGTGTGTGTCTGTATATGTTGTGCATTTAAATGTTATTATAAAACGGTTAGTTCCATTCCTCAATTCTGATTGGTCAGCAGCTGTGTCGTATTCATGATACGGCACGGCTATGACCGCTTCACTCAACGGTTTTGTGTATCATTGAACCTCCTTAGCAACCACCCTTAGCAACGTAAACACAGCTGCAGCAGTTAGGGACTACTTTTTACAGGGGAAGGCAGTTAATGATTTTACTTTATGAAAACGTACAACTTAATATATATAAATTAATATATATTTTTATTGTGTGGTAACCGTTTTATAAAAGCAATAAGGTACTTGAGGCCGTGCTGTATCATGAATTAATCACGGCTGAAGGGGTTGCAGGCACTCCGCTTCGCGTCGTGCCTAATAACGCCCTTCAGCCGTGATTTATTCATGATACAGCACGGCCTCTCGTACCTTATTGCTTAATTGCAAGAGCTATCAAATCATATTTATAAAAGTTACCCTATAAAACTGAAACTATACTGATGTTATTCAATGGTATGTTTGCAAAAGCAGAGTTTATTTTTTTACCATTACCCCTGTTGAACAAGACTTTGCCCACCAAAATGATGTATTGCAGTTCTATGTAAAGCAACCCTATAGCTCAAATAGAAAAGTATGGTGCTGCTAGCAATGCCAAATTTGCATTGAATAATAAAACTGGCATACAGCATATCCAGCGCTGTAGATTCTGAGAGACAACTGCACTGAGCACTAATGAACTGAAGACAGCCGTACATTTCTGTTTGACTATTTACATTTTTTGGTAAGCAATGATTAATTCACTTTTTTTTTTTTTTATAATCACATTTACAAACACAATATGATTCATAAAAATTGTGAGCTCTATAGTTACATCTTAATACTTGCTGAATCTGCTAGAAGTGTATATGTGCATACAATATTATGTATGGCATTATTAGACTAATACCTAACATCTGTAATATCAATTTTTTTTCATTAAATTAAAAGTTTGATTAATCATTTGTTTACATTGTAGATTGATATTTTCTTCTCTGCAGATTAAAGATTCTGTTCCTTAGACAGTTGTATAATGAACATTTCAAATGAAACCTCTGCACGGCCAACACATGGAGCATGTAACACAACCAGTTTGTCCAAATATTATAGTGCACCATATGATATTGGACTACATGTCACCAATATCCTGTTTGGTCTTCCTACACACTCTTACATTCTATGGCTTATTGTCACAGGGACAGGAAGAGGAATGGCACCTGAATTCTTCACTCTGAACATCTCTGTTTGTGAGATTATACTATGTCTGCGTTCATTCAATTCTGTGCTTGGCAATGTCTTTCCAATGTTCTGGACCGTTATGATGTTTTTGTCAGGATTTATCACCACTGCTCGTTTCTTTCAGTGTCTGATGTGTGTTGAGCGTTACGTGGCGGTGGTTCATCCAGTAACTTTTCTGAAGTTCAAACATCTCAGATACAAAGTTGCTTGCTCTACTGTAATCTGGATAATGATTATGGCATGTTGTGTGTATTCTCTGAAATTTGTAAACCCGTGTTTTATGTGGATTTTTAAAAGCCTGTACCTGGTACACTTCACAGTCTTTCTCGGCATAAACCTGTTCTGTTGTTTGGCTGTTCTCAGAGCTCTGAAGAAGCCTGGACCTGGAGAGAGAGGAGGAAAGAGAGATGACGAAAACCACATAAAGAGGAAAGCGTTTCACGTCATTCTAATAACTACTGTGACTTTAGTAATCACTTACGCCCCTAGTTCAATCACAGCTTTACAGTACATTCTATCGATACCTGCTAGCCGTACACTAGAGTCACTGAGTCTTACATGTTTCTTTCTGGCTGGTTTTGTGCAACCTCTTCTATTCATTCACAGGGTTGGCAAACTGCCCTTCTGTAGGTCTCCATAGCCGAACCCTTTTCATTAATAACATTTTTGAAAAATTACAGATTACATAACATGTTTATTGTTTGTGTATTCCATATAAAAAGAATTGCTATGTGCACTGATTTTCATAACAAATGTTCTGTATGATATTAATCTATACATTTTATGAAAATGTGTTGATCTGTAAATGTGTTATAATTATGTGTTTTTAAATATTTATAAATAAAAGTCAAGGCCAACTCACACCAAAGACAGATGGTAACTGTACAATAACCATAAAGATGTTGTTTTATCCGTTGTAAATTTATGAGATAAGTCTGTCTGTCTAAAGCAATGATGAAGCATAAAAATACGACAATATGTTTGATTGTTTCTCCAAAAATAGGCAGACACCACAGTTAATTTGTCAAAATCTTTTCTGCTTGATTACTTAGTACACTCTAAAAAGTGCTGGGTTAAAAAATAACCCAACCATAACCCAGCTGCTGGGTAACTATGGGACAGAACACGCGTTTGGTTGTTTTGACCCAAGTGCTGGGTTAAACCATTTGACCCAAAATGCTGGGTTGTTTATTTGACCTAACCAGTGGGTCAGATTAACTGTGTTGCTGGGTTAAACACTACCTAAATATTGGGTTATTTGTTGTCTAATTGCCTTGCTACCTTTATATTTACCAATAATAATATATAAATCACAAAAGAATGTAAAATTATTGTTTTTCTGTAATACAGTGACACAACACAAAAAAAATGCATCTGTAAATGTCAATTTAATGTGTTTTCATATTTATTTTTAATACAGTTTTCAAATAGGTGCAGCTGTCACACATTTTGTCCAACCCTTACAGACACAAATAACGGTTTTAGTAGATCAGTTTCTTTTAACACAAAACTGTAAACAAGGCTCAGTATATTCCTATTCTTTATGTCAACATTGCAGCAGCAGAACACTCAAAAATGAATTATTACCACATTAGAATCATTCCAAACATCGTGCCATTAAAACTAAGCCAAACAAAGAGTCCACCAGACAATACTTACAATTTAAAACATGTTACAAGTGGCCAAAAAAATAAAAAACTGTTGCCCTCAAAAACTTCACACATGAAGACTTATGTCCATCAATATGTCTGAGTTCAACAATGATCCAGGTTCTCTTGTATCACAACAAATAGTTAAATGTGAATCTATGTACTCATTACTTAAGGTATAGTTCACCTAAAAATGAATAATTCTGTCATTAACTACTTATGCTTATGTTGTTCCATTGAAATTATTTCATTTTTGGGTGAACTCTCACTTTAATGTTCAGTGTCCATGTTGTAAATTACATGGTTGCAATTACTGCGATTTTTTTTTTATTGTATTGTCATTCTACTATAATAATTATTCACCCTATTATTTTAATTTCTTATTTGCAATTTCCAAAGAGGAGTGACCAAAACGGAAGGCCCTGATGAGAGCAAAGATTGAAAGAGGCCTGCCCCCACACAAGCTCACCACAGAATACCCAACAGGGTGAGGATTTTGTTTGCAGAAGATTGAAAGAGTCCTGGAGTAGGAGAAAGCAATAACACAAGTCCTGGCAGCAGACAAAAAGACACAGCACTTTGTACCAACATGGCAAGACATCATGGTCAATCACAGCATGCACTGAAGCCACTCCAGGATTTAGCAAATCCACTGTTAGGAGAACCTTACATGAGCGTGTAATATTTGAAGCCTGTCATCCATCTGTTAAATACAGAGGTCCTGAATGCAAAATAAGGTGATACTGATCCTGCAACAGATGAGCTACTCACCATGGCTACCTTGTTTGCACCAAGGCCATACATGTCCACTGAGTATCTGAAGGAGTATCTTAAGGTTAGAGAGCCTCAGAGAACACTGCCGTGGTAGAATCATCTCTGGCAGAGGATCAACCTGAAAGAGAGAGAGAAGCAGTCACTACTCCACTACTGTCAGCCAAAATCCTGAGAGGAGCCAAAGTAGCTCCTTCAAGAAGACCAGCAGTGCATCTGCCTCATGTTCACAGAAGCAGGAACCATTATAGTGTTTGTAATGACAAGCCCAATTACCTTTCATGTAGCAAAATATTTTCATTTTCCTTAACACTTGTGTTAATTATATATTTTACTTAATTGTATATAATATTTAATTTAATTCATACAGGTCTACCTCAGTTTACACTTTTTGAGAAAAACTAAAACTTTTCAGGTCTGTCCAATCCCTCAATTTTTCTAGTTGTATTAAATGTAAAAATATATTTCCCTGTAGTTTAACTAATGTCAACTAAAATGTGATCCGATTTTTTTACCACTTATATGTCAAAAGATCAAGAGAATTTTTTTTGTCTTAATAAAGAAACTGCCCTAAATCACATGCTTTATTCTTTTTATTCAATTGAGAAAACAACGAACGATTAGCAATGCCATTATTATTATTATTATTACATTTAAAAACAAGTTAAAAGAGGTTTGTATGTGACACTTCAGTCGGTTAACTTGACCCACAAAATGGTGGACGGGAACAAATCTTCTCAATGCAGGTGTTATGGATCAACTGGGGATCATGTTAACTGGGGACATGCGCGTACAAGCAAATAGTTTTACCTGAGTTTCCAGCAGATGTTGGACGGCCACAGATTCATCACATGGAATTTTCTATGGAACAGACTTCAAAGTTTTCTACATTAATACACTATTTGTGAATTTTGTATCATTATTGGACTCTGTTGTTTCTCCTTTCGCAGACCTGTGACAGCACCATCTCCCTGCTGAACGAGCTGAACACCTTCTTCGCTCGCTTTGAAGTGCAAAACAGCACCACAGCACAGAAGACCCCACCCCCTCCTGATGACCAGGTGATGACTATAACTCAGCAGGATCAACGCTCGCAAAGCTCAGAGTCCTGACAACATTCCTGATCGTGTACTGAGAGGCTGTGCAGTGGAACTCACTGATGTCTTTACAGACATCTTTAACATCTCACTCTCCCAGGCTGTCGTCCCAACATGTCTCAAAGCCACCACGATCATTCCAGTGCCAAAAAAGTCATCTCCCTCCTGCTTTAATGACTACCGTCCAGTTGCACTTACCCCCATCCTCATGAAGTGCTTTGAACGGCTAGTCATGCAGCACATTAAGTCTGTCCTTCCCCCCTCCCTGGACCCCTTCCAGTTTGCGTATCAGCCCAACCGCTCGACCGATGACGCCATCTCCATTGCACTCCACTATGCACTCACACATCTGGACAAAAAAAGACTAATTTGTCCGAATGCTGTTTATAGACCTCAGTTCAGCATTTAACACTATAATCCCCCAACAGCTCTCACAAAAACTGGTCCAGCTGGGGCTCAACACCTCACTGTGTAACTGGCTGTTGGATTTCCTCACTGGAAGACCACAAGCAGTACGGGTGCGCAGTAACACATCCCGCACATCATTCTGAACACGGGTGCCCCCCAGGGATATGTGCTGAGCCCCCTCCTCTTCACTCTGCTGACCTATGACTGCACACCGTCACACAGCTCCAACCTCTTCATTGAGTCTGCGGATGACCAGCTGTGGTGGGTCTCATTAGCAACAGGGATGAGACAAACTACAGAAGCGAGGTGAGCCACCTGGTAGTGATGTATGTCTCGAGACCACTTTTACGTGGTCTTGGTCTTGTCACGGCCTTGACGGTCTTTGGTCTTGGTCTCGGACCTCTCGGTCTTGTCAAGGTCTCGCTGTGTCAGACCGTCATAGTGGTCGGAGATTTAGCAGTACTACACGCTATAAAAAAAAACCTACACGCTCTAGAATCAACATTTGATAATGCAACATTAATATTTTGCGCCCTTCAAATCAAATGCAACCAATCACATGCATGATTTTTTTTTTTTTTTTGCGATAGCCGTTATGCCCTCTATATTAACAGTCAATGGTTATGCCTCAGTGAGTGTAGCATAGAGCGTAAAGAAGAGAAAAGCACATATCCAGCAGCTAGTAGTGACAGTTAGGCATGGGATGATAACCGGTTTCAAGGTTTACCGCGGTTTGAAAAAGTCACGGTTTCAAAACCGGAAACAAAAAAAGTTATACCGTTCCTACGATATGCGCATTTTCTGTGTCAAAGTGAAAGCGCAGGACTCCCTACTAGGTTGTGTGTGTGAGTCCCTGCAGAGAAAACAATGCAGCCCCTCCCCCACCGGTTAGTGCTCAGGCGCGTGTCTGTGTTTGTGCACGTGATCCACAGTCAGTGAGATTCAGCAGTAATATAAGTTCAGGACGGCCAAAGGAGGTGAACCCCCACAACACAGAGTGGGGAATAGCAGACTATATGTACTAATTTTACGTTTCTGTGAACTTTAGCACAACAATTAAGTTAAAGTGAAATCACGTCTTTGCTTTTAAGCCTTCTGTCACGTTAAAGGTGCAGTGTGTAGGTTTTGTGGCATCTAGCGGCGAGATTGTGAATTGCAGCAGAGTACCGCTCACCCCTCCCTTTACAGAACTACGGAAGCCGATACAGGATTTAAATCTCACCTTTTTTTTGACAGCAACGAATAGTGAGATTTCTTTTAAAATGTAATTTAAGGAATTATATTAACTTTATCATTCAATAAAACTATGTTATTGTGAATATTACTTGTTCATCATTGTGTCAGTGTTTTTTTCGCAAGCTGATTCTATGTTAATAAAAACATAATGGTTAATTAAGGTCTTTATGCACCCCTGAAAACATAGTTATTGCACCACTGTCTAGAGATCATCTTAAATATTACACGGGGCACCTTTAACACAAGTGACTGCAATTTAATTTAATTAAGAAGATTCAATTATTTATTTTAATTATTTTGCCTTCTGTTCCATGTTACAAAATGTTCTATATGTTTCCTAAAATAAAATATACTGTAATCCGTTTGGGGAAAAAAAGGTTGTTTTTTTTACCCAGACATTTAAATGTAACATTGTAGAGCAGTGATTACAATACTGTAATACCGTGAAACCGTGATATTTTTATCCAAGGTTATCATACCGTCAGAATCTTATACCGGCCCATGCCTAGTGACAGTATGTCAGCGAAATTTGCTAACTAACTGAAATAAAATAATAATTATCTAAAATAAATAATCGTTTCGTAATCATTACGAAAAAATAAAGACTGCGACCTGAACAGCACCTGGTCTAGGCTACTGCATACGTTTTTATTGATGTATTTTATATAACACAAGCGATCAAGCCAATGTACTGGAGCTGCTTAATCGTAAAAGGATAGACATTTAAACGCACGCAATCTCATTTGTAAATGAAAACGATTTCCCATGTCTATTAAACCTTTGAAAAAGTCTTACATTCAAATCTGTATTTGCACTGCCGCTAGCAGAGAGAGCAGTCATCATGTTAATGTAAAAAAAAAAAAAGAAAAAAAAAACACAGCTTCACAAACAGTCTTTTCAAATACCCAGTCATTCATATTATCACAGCAATATTATGATTAAAGGTCATAGTTTGGATATAAACACTGATGTGATGTCTATGGTAGAAACAGAGCACGTCATCTTTTGAAAGCAATAGGCGCTTCAAATAAAGTTTGTGTCGATTGCATTGTTTCGCCACTAGATGGAAACAACTGTTAAAAAATGTATTTGTCAATGAATAAAGATTGATTCAAAAATGCAGATTCATACAGTGATGTTTTTGTGAGCAAGTAATTTATTCATTCAAACCACTTTTTCATAAATTTAATATAAAAAATTGGTGTGTTAAACATATTCTATTTTAAATATAAATATTATGTATTAAATTATTAATAATTCATTAAAATGAATTAAACATTTTTAAATAGACTGAAGCAATTCATATTTTGTCTCACATTATTTTGCTTAGTTTAGAATTGCGAGGAAATCTTGATCTCTATTTAATCTAAAAAAACTAAAACTAAAACTGACACTGAAACTAAACTATATAAAAACTAAATAGAAATGTGTTCACAAAATAGAAACTAATCTAAAATTAAAAAAAATTGTTAATGAAACTGATAAAAACTAAATTGTATTGAAAATTTGAAAACTATACTAAAATAAAACAAATTTTAAAAAGCTAAACTAAATTAACCTTGGCTTCAACAGTAGTCTGTTTTTTTTTTCTCTGGTCTTGACTTGGTATCGGTCTTGGTCTCGACTAGGTCTTGGTCTTGACATGGTCTGTCTTGGTCTTGGTCTTGGTCTTGTCTTGGTCTCGATACCTTCTGGTCTTGGTAGTGTCTTGGTCTCGGTTTAGGCGGTCTTGACTACAAGTCTACCACCTGGCCACGTGGTGCATGAACAACAATCTCTCTTTGAATGTGGAGAAGACGAAGGAGATTGTTGTTGACTTCAGAAGAACGCACACTCAGCACGCTCCTCTGACCATCAACGGTGCGTCTGTGGAGAGAGTGAGCAGCACCAAGTTCCTGGGTGTGCACATCACTGAGGATCTCTCCTGGACAAACAACACCACTGCACTGGCCAAGAAAGCACAGCAGCGTCTCTACTTCCTCCGCAAACTAAGAAGAGCAAGAGCACCAGCCCCCGTCATGCACACATTCTACAGAGGAACCATCTAGAGCATCCTGTCAAGCTGCATCACTGTGTGGTTTGGAGCCTGCAATGCGTCCTGCCATAAAACTCTCCAACGCATAGTCAGAGCAGCTGAGAGGATCATTGGTGTCCCTCTCCCCTCCCTCCAAGACATCTACAGCACACGTCTCACCAAAAAAGCCCTCTGCATAGCAGCAGATCCATCCCACCCAATGCAAAGCTTCTTCAGCCTGCTGCCATCAGGGAGGAGATTGCGGAGTCTCCAGGCCAGGACCAGCAGACTGAAGGACAGTTTCATCCATCAGACTGTCAGGAAGTTCAACTCTCTCCCTACTCTGCCCTCACTCCACTTACTCTCCTCTTCTGCCTCACAAACTTTCTGAACTCTGTCACACACACACTCACACACACACACACACTGACCTGCACCAGTCACTTTGTGCAGCATTGGTCTGCCAACTACCTCACACTGCTCACAAGACGGTTACAAGACTGCTCTGACATTTTTACACACTTACAAGCTCTGTTGCACTATAATGTTTACATGGTTTGCACTCTCTACCATGTGCCCTTAATTGTATATTGTATTTTTCTTTTTATATATTATATGTTTATTTGTATTTATTCTTTTTTTTATTCTACCTTTGTATTTAATGTTACTTTTTGTATTTAATGTTACTGTATTTAATGTCACTTTTTGTGTTTAATGTTACTTGTGTGCACCATGGGTCTGAGAGTAACGCAATTCCAATTCTCTGTATGTCCTGTACATGTGGCAGAATTGACAATAAAGTTGACTTTGACTATTCCAATGTATCAGACGCCGTTTAATGCATGTTATTTTAATGTTGCGTCTTACGGACCACGCCCAAATTGTTTTGTTTAGGCTACACCTTTGAATGGATTTTTTCCCCCTAATGACCAGTCCATTAAATAATGTTTTACAGCAATGTGTGTATGTGCAGTAGTTTAAAAAAATCTTTAATTTGTGTCTTAATTTAAGCAGGAATATTGCTGTGGTTAAAGGGACATGTCAAGCACTTAATTTTTTCTTTATTTCTTTTATTTTTTCAAATATTTCTAAAGAATGAGTGATAAAAGATATAGTTTATTACATCTATAATTTAGAATTAGTGACAGATAGGATGCAGTGATTTATCCAGATTATTTATTTCAGGGAATGTTCCAAAAACATATGTACATAGGAGGTGGTGAAGCAAAATCACAAAAAGCACCATTAATAATACATATACTATAGCTTCAAAGCAGCAATACATACAATACATGTTACTGTTACTAGAGAAATCTGCTATGTCAGAAATAACTGTCAATGTAATGTCCATATGTGACTCTGGACCACAAAACATGTTATTAGGGTTAATTTTTTTAAATTGATATTTAGTACATCAGCTGAAAGCTGAATAAATAAGCTTTCTATTGATGTATGGTTTGTTAGGATAGTTATTTGGCCGAGATACAACTAATCTGAGGGTGCAAAAATTTAAATGCATAATTCTAATCATATAAATGAAATACCAGTGCTTCTTAAGACTGTTTTTTTGGTCCAGGGACAAATATGCCAGAAATGTTCTATAATAGAGGTCTGTCAAGTCAAGTCATCTTTATAGCACTTAATACAGTAAAAGCAGCTTTACAGTGTAAAACAGGAAAATATCGTGTCAATAATGCAAACAAACTCTGAAATGAAGATAACTGGCATAATTTAAAGTTATATTACACATAAAGAGGGCCCCGCTCTTTACATTTTACTTATAAAACTGAATATGTTTCATATTTCAATAAAAGAAATCTGCAATAAAGTGCATAATAAAGCTTTTCCTATTCTAATTGATGTTTAGGAGAGAGGTATTATTCTCATGTGAGGTGCCAAATGGTTATGAGGTTAGTGTTGTATAATGTCTCTTGGAATATTAGCTATATATGTAATAATACATATTCACAGTACAGTATCATATGTTCTGCCTATGTTCAACATGAAAAGTTGTGGTTGCCACTGAGCAGTTGTCACAGGACTTTCATACAAAAGACAGTATAAAAACTGCAAAAGGAACCTATGAGTCTGTAAGAAAGATTCTACAGCATGGTTCATTTTTAACCTTTGTCACCTTAAAAATGTAAACATGCCACAAATGTGACATTACCTATAGCTCATTTAAACTGTACAAAAAAAAGTCTGGCGAGAGACCAGTATGTAGTAGGCCTATGCAAAATGAAAAGCAGGAGTCATGAACCAAAGACAAATTGTTCTCTACATTTTCACTGAAAGACAAGATTCATAACATTAAATTCACGAACCTAACTGAACACAATGTACAGTACAATACAAACACATTATTAAGCATATCTAAAATTTTGTTACTTTAACTGATTTGGATTCTAAGAAACTGAATACAGAATTGTTCTAAATAGAGTTCTAAGCCTATGCAAAATGTTGATTTCAGATCAGTCATAAAAACACGTAGTATACAGCCGTAAAAAGGCATCTCTGTTCTTTTTTATTTTTATTTTCTTTCATATTAAGTAATCACTCAGGAACTAAATAATTTGACTAAGAACAACAGTAAACTACAGATTAATTAACAAGACTTATCAATAAAAACATAATGGACCTCGCAGTTATTGTTTGCTTTAGGTTGTTACATGTCACCTGATGTTTCATGTCTTTTGCCTTTGTTTTGCACTGTTGTGATTTGGTTTCTCCCTCTGTCTTCCCCCGTCTGTTTGTAATCATTTGGTTTAGTCCTTGTTAAATCATTATCGTTTTCACCTGTGTGTAATCATTAGTTTGCTTTATAAGTCAGTCTCTGTTTTCAGTCCTTTGTCGGTCATTTACTATGTTATACACGTGTGTGGATATTCCCTGAGTTCTGTTCCGAAGATCAGCATTAAAAGCTTATATTATTTCAATTTGTTTCACGTCTCATCTTACCAGCACGGATCCGTAACAGAGGTAGCCTACTGCTAATTTTAACTTAATCTATATTTGTCAATTAGAACACATATGACAGCACACTATAGACACAATGTTATACAGTGATATAAAAAAGAAAATACTTACAGTTTTACTTAAGTTCGTTGAGGAGTTTGATAATCAATTGAAACGATTGTCATATGTTAACGTGGGCGTGGTTTGTGAGCGTGTTAAAATTATTTAAAACAGCGTAAAATATGCAGGAACGGATACCGCGAAATTAAAGCGCTTTATTATGCATACCAAATGTATAAAACGGTGAAACGCGTTTTTAATCTATGATCTTTAACAAAGTCCTTATAGTCTTTGTCTTTAATCTAATATCACATGTGACGAATCTGTCGCCGTCTAGCATCTGCTGGAAATCAAGGTAAATATACTTGCGTGCACTCGCGCATCCCGAACATCAAACCCAGTCGATCCATAACGCAGGCATTTGATTTGCGCAAGTACCTCCAAAATTGAATAATTAACAACAAAACAAAATTAGCTTTGGCGTTTACTAATTGAATATTATTTACTATAATTCTCGCTAGAAAGGACAAAAGTGAATAAAAATGGTCAAGAACCTACATTTACTCAATGTAAGGTTTTAATTTCTTCAGGGAATTGAACACGCAGGTAAGTTAAGTGTGACAGGCAGCATAGCATATACTATCGATCATGGATGTATTGGTACCTTTTTGCCTTCCTACCGGCGTATTTTCAGCTGTTAAGAGGCAGTCAATGCGCCTTTCGGGGTTATCAGAGAAACTGCCACAAAACACGCCGGTGACCCAGAGAGTTATTGCGGTTCGCTAATTTATGATATTTTATATTTTTTATATTAGGGGATATATGTCGGTTATTATTCCATACATTAGCGACTCCACAGTTTTAGTGTGACATCGGTTATTAAATGCTGTTGCCAGTCTCACACATTCAATTGGCCATTGACGTATCGCGAGACTTGACTTTTAAAGGTAAACAGTTCTGTATTGTTTACAAACGGCACCTGGAGACGCAGATTCTCACTGTTTACTACCTGTTACAGACGCAAATATTGTATATGCTCTATCCAGAGTTTCCTGTGGAAGTTTAACTAGTCAAAAGACGAATTTCACTCGTGAAATCATCTGCTGACAAGTCTGAAAAGCATAGTTGTGCAGACCAGTCTGAACGTAGTCTACGGACCGTACAGTCTCTACACAGCGTGCAGAATTGCACATACAGAAACACCGTGTGGCAATTTGATAAATCTACACCCGATATTATGCCTTCAAGACTATCGACCATCTCTGAGGAGGAGGGTGTAGAGAGCCAGCTGAGCTTCGACAACCAAAGTGTCATGGAGGCTTCTGTCGAGAAGAGCTCAAAAGGTGAGATTAAAATTACGTTTGAAACTTAAACTATGATTGACACAGACCTCACAAATTCAGGAAAACAAGATCAAATAGATGGTTTAGAGTGGGGCTAGGAGTTATGTATCTGTTGTGTTCCTGTCATATTTGCTCTAGCATTGAAGAACGTAGCATTTCATTTGTCTGCTGGTAGTGATCAACTCATGCTTTGGTCAATTTTAAAATGTAGTTAATATTATATTATAATGTAGGCCTAGCTCTTTGGAAAATGTCAATAAAAAGTTATGTTAATTACCTTGTATTTTAATAGTACTATATATTCAGTTTAGTTGCCAAGGCAAATAAAATAAAAGTGTTACTTAATGATAATAACCTTGGGTCATATTTGTCACTAATAGTATTTTCTAACTGTTTTTCCTACTATAAGAACAACATGCAAGCTGGACGAAGAAGAAAACCATGCCTTCATTCTTCAGGAGAATGTGTAAGGCTGCGAAGCTCCCCTTCTACTGCTCCCAGGACACAGTGGAGTCTCAACCAGAGCTGGACATCTCTACACCAGATGTCAGTTTGTCCATCTCTAAGGAGAGTGTGGAGCGCCTGGAATTGTTGAGCTTCAGCAGCCAGGATATGCCGTGCTTTAGCGTAGGCACGAGCATCAGTAAGAGAGGAACTGTGGACAGCCTCGACGGGTGGAACGATGACCATCTATCCACTTCCGATAGCTACCAAGAGGAGTGTAGCTTTGTACTTCCGAGTGAAGTTCCTGTTGAGTCGGTGGGGGCTTCAGCTTGCCTGAGCCTAAAGGCACTGTCCGAAGTAGATGAATCTACACCCAACGTCAACTCTAAGGACAGTATGGAGAGCCTGCAGTTGGAGGCTTCAGGTGAGAAAAAAATGCATAACAAACAGTGACAAAACAGTAAAATGTCATCTAATTAATTATTTATTTTCCAATGTCAGAGATGTATCTAATAGTTGTGTTATTAAATTGGTTGATTTTAGTTCCACAAAAGGCCACAGAAGAACCCAAGAAAGGGAAAGGAGTCCGCTCTTTCCTCAGGAGAGTGTGGAAGGCTGTCAAGCGTCCTTTCTGCTCTAAGAACAAAGTGGAGCCTTTCATGCCTCCTCAGCCAGAGCTGGATGATCCTGAGCCGTCCCCTGCCCCAGACTCTTTAGACTTCGTCCCAACTAATGGTAAGTCTGTGATCATTAAATGTACAAAAATAGTTTTCAATTACATTTATTTTAAAAATACTTAACCTGAAGATAGTTTACAGCTAGCGGGCAACTACCGTCTCAGCAACGTGTTTTATTTAGTCTATATTAGTATGGTTTATTGTCACAAGGCACCAGCTGTATAAATTAAAACTGTATCTTAGGAATGAACCAAGTTGAAGTTTGTCAAATGTTGTCAAGTTTTTATGCCAATGACTTTGTAAGTTATTACAAATCTTGAAGAAGATAAAAGAAGAATTTGTTATACTGCTTTAAGCTTTTTATGCAACTTCAAAGGATCTAGCATGCTTATATGTTCTTATATTTTTGTGTGTTTTTTCAGAATCCATTCGCTCTTGCTATAGAGTGAAAAAGATTATTGGACAAGGATGCTTTGGCAAGGTGTATGAGGGCATCCGCATTTCTGATGGCAAGAAGGTAGACAAACATTTAGCTTTTACTTTACATTGAGATCTGTGTCCACTGTGTTTTTAAAGCACCTACATATAGTTTAATACATAAATACTCAATTCAGGTGTTCAATATGCTTATCTGTGTTTTTGACCATTTGCAGGTTGCCATCAAACATATTCCGAAGACTCCACAGGATGAGTATCTTCAAATTGTAAGTTGGCAAAACATTATGTCTTTAGTTGTTTAAGAGCTGATTATTGTAGATTAAGCAGCAAGAACTTTTGACTCTGAACATTTAAAATGATACATGATCAGAGTTTTACCAAACTAACCATCTTTTCTTTAGCCTGGGTATCCGAAACCTCTCATTACAGAAGTTGCATTGCTTCTAATGATGAAGGAAGAGCCCGTGAGCCCTCACTCCATCCAGCTATATGACTGGTTTGAGCATCCCCGAAAAGTCACACTCATTATGGAGTTTCCAGATCCCTGTGAGAGCTTGTTGGACTTCATCAACAACAATCCTCAAATGAGTGAGACAACAGCGCGGGTCATCATGCGTCAGGCTGTGCAAGCAGTCCAGCACTGCATTGAGCATGGTGTTTTTCACAATGATATTCATCCAGAGAATATCCTATTGAGAAAACACACTTTGGAGCTCAAGTTGATAGACTTCGGCTGCGGTCATCTACTTGATTGGACAGGCTACGACCGCACGAAATACGGAGGTGAGTTGGCATTTTGTGTAACAGAGTGTGGAAACCAGCCTGTAGTGATTTATTGATCATGTGATGCTTCTAAGTCGTGTTAAATGCTGAAAATGTCTTGCTTACAGGATTAAGGGATTACATTCCACCTGAGTTCTTCATCCATGGCGTATTCTTCGCCGTCCAAACAAATGTCTGGGCTCTTGGAGTGTTGCTTTATGAGATGATGAACAAGTACCCTCCATTTCGTGACAGAACAGAAATCATGCAAGCCAACGTTAGGTTTGACAACCCAGATTTATCTGAAGGTGAGAGAATAGCATCGATGCACACATACAGCCTTTGCACAGAATGACCAAACATTGGTAGAGAGCATAGTAAAACACAAAGCTGTTTTCACACACGCCAACATTAGTGTCACATGATAATGACTAACCGGCTCTCTCCTGAAAACAGAATGCCGTGATCTGATTCTTCAGTGTTTAACCCGTGATCTTATTGAACGGCCGGTCATCGAAGACGTCTTGCAGCACGGCTGGTTTGAAACAGTGGAGTCAGAGGATTGAAACATCATTGGTTTCAGAGGTGAGACATTTGTGCTGTCATCCTCAATTTTAGATCACATATGATATACATTTAAAACATGATTAGTGAAAAGAGTTAATTGTAGAAATCTTGTTGTGCTATAATATATGATAAAAGGAAAAAGACTTGAGTAAAAGACAGTCAGTGTGAAGAATGCTCTGCCTTTATCTTTGCCAGGGTTGGACACCATCCAGTGAAAAGGCACAGTGGATCGACATGTGCTGACGGGAAACTCCGGCCTCTCAAGGAAGCCACCGCAGCAGAAGTAGAGAGCCTGTCCACGATCGTACAGCCCCGTCTGAAGAAGAGCAGAAAAATGAGAGCATGTCAGTGTCTAAAGCCTAATGGTTAGCGCACTGACAAACAGGGCGACTGGGCTTGCGGCTGGCCTGGGTTCGAAACTCGACCTCGGATCTCGAATCTCGGCTTGTAGCTTAGTTTTAAAATAAATGTTTTATTAGGAACCAATTTAAAATCTAATAAAAAAATAAAAATGA
Source organism: Garra rufa (assembly GCF_049309525.1). Lineage (NCBI taxonomy): Eukaryota > Metazoa > Chordata > Actinopteri > Cypriniformes > Cyprinidae > Garra > Garra rufa. The sequence goes on from NC_133379.1 coordinate 42,596,069, forward strand.
TACAAATAAAAATAAGAGTTAAATAAAAATTATTAGTTAAAAAATAGTTGTAGCTTAGTTTTAAAATGTTTTATTAGGAAGCAATAAAAAATAGAAAGAATGTTTAGAAAAATTATTCAAAAAATGATATCTACTAAAAATATAGAAATAATACAAATAAACTGAGTATATAATAAAAATTTGAATAAAAAGTATTTGTTTTAAAAAGCATGGTTGTAGCTTAGTTTAAAAAAAGTTTTATTAGACAGCAGTAAATAAAAATATTAAAATATGTACAAAAAATTATAACAAATTATACAAAAATGATATCTAATAAACTATATATTATTTTTATATATTATATAGTTATTTTATTTTGTATTATATATTATTTTGTTTATTTTATATAAAATATATAATATAATAATTTAATTAAAAAATATTAGTTTTAAAAGCATGGTTTTAGTTTTAAAATAAAAGTTTTATTATGAAGCTGTAAAAACTGTATATATTTAAGATTATAAAAAAGTTATTTTAAGTTTTAAAAGCATGGTTGTATCTTAGTTTTAAAACAAATGCTTTGTTAGGGAGCAATACAAATATAACATTAATGTAATGAAAATATAATGTATTAAATTATAAAAAATAATATACATCTGATAAAAATATAAAAAATACAATTAAACTGAGTATGTAGTAAAAATGATAATTTAATACAAAATTATATTAGTTTTAAAAGCTTATTTTTAGATGCTTAGTTTTAAACGCTTTGTGTTAAATGCTTAGATTTAAAAGCATGGTTGTAGCTTAGTTTTAAAATGTTTTTTTAGGAAGCAATACATTTTAATATATATATATATATATATATATATATAGAAATGTATAAAAAATAATGATATCTGAGTGAGTATATAATAAAATGATCATTTAAAAATTATTTGTTTTAAAAGCATAGTTTTAGATGCTTAGTTTAGTTGTAGCTTAGTTTTAAAATAAATGTTTTATTAGGAAGCAATAAAAAAATACAAAAACTAAATACAAATGTACAAAATTTTACAATATATTTAAAAATCTAATACAAATAGAAAAACAAATACAAATAAAGTATATAATAATTAATAAAAATTATGTTCATTTTAAAAGCTTAGTTTAGACACTTAAACGCTCCTGTGTTAAATGCTTAGTTTTAAAAGTATATAAAAAATGATATCTAATAAAAAAAGATACAAATAAACTGAGTATATAATAAAAAATGTTTTTATATATATGTTTGTCTGTGTGTGTTTACTTTATTTCAAGTACCATTTTTTTTTTTATGGTGTTAGTTATAGATTTACATAGTTTTACATAGCTATAATAAGCCTGTTGCTGACAAATGAAATTTATGAAATCTAGGGGGAATATAGATGTTCAATGATTTATCATTCTGAGAAAGTTACAACAGTACTTGTTATCCCGATTTGAGACGCTTAGTTTTAAATGCTTGGTTTTAATAGCTTCGTTTTAGCTTCGTTTTTAAAGGTTTAAGAGCTATTTTTTGTATTGTTGAGATATCGTGGTCCACTAGGTGGCGCTAAATAATAAGCATAACTAATGCGCCTGTGTAATGAGCCAGGTGGCGTTGGTAATGGGAAAGCAGCAAAGCACACGGTTTTTGACCGTGCTAAAGGGTAACTTGCCTGCTTATGGGAGTAATGCAGTATTTAGATATGTGCTTAAGTTACGAATTGTATATGCACATGTTCACGAAGAAAGGAGAAGCAAAGATTGAGGCTTTGTTTACTGTCCTGCACAAAATAAAGACATTCTGCTCCAATCAACTTTAGCATGCATGGACTCTGATTGCACGCGTTAAATACGTGCTCACTCCTGTTATAAGCGACAACAGCAGTGGAAGGCTGTTATAAAAGGCATGGTTTTAGCTTAGATTTAAAACATAGTTTTAGACGCTTGCTTTTAATTGCTTTGTGATAATTGCTTAGTTTAAGAAAATACTTACAGTTTTACTTAAGTTCTTTGAGAAGTTTGATGATCAATTGAAACGATTGTCATATGTTAACGTGGGCGTGGTTTGTGAGCGTGATATGGGAGCGTGTTAAAAGCTTTTTTAATCTATGATCTTTAACAAAGTCCTTATAGTCTTTGTCTTTAATCTAATATCACATATGTGACGAATCTGTCGCCGTCTAGCATCTGCTGGAAATCAAGGTAAGTTAAATATACTTGCGTGCACTCGCGCATCCTTAACATCCCCAGTTGATCCATAACGCAGGCATTTGCACAAGTACCTCCAAAATTGAATAATTAACAACAAAACAAAATTAGCTTTGGCGTTTACTAATATTATTTACTACAATAATTCTCGCTAGAAAGGACAAAAGTGAATACAAATGGTCAAGAACCTACATTTACTCACAAATGTAAGGTTTTAATTTCTTCAGGGAATTGAACACGCAGGTAAGTTAAGTGTGACAGGCAGCATAGCATATACTATCGATCATGGATGTATTGGTACCTTTTTGCCTTCCTACCGGCGTATTTTCAGCTGTCAAGAGGCAGTCAATGCGCCTTTCGGGGTTATCAGAGAAACTGCCACAAAACGCGCCTGCGACCCAGAGAGTTATTGCGGTTCGCAAATTTATGATTTTTTATATTTTTTATATTAGCGGATATATGTCGGTTATTATTCCATACATTAGCGACTACACCGTTTTAGTGTGACATCAGTTATTAAATGCTGTTGCCAGTCTCACACATTCAATTGGCCATTGACGTATCGCGAGACTTGACTTTTAAAGGTAAACAGTTCTGTATTGTTTACAAACGGCACCTGGAGACGCAGATTCTCACTGTTTACTACCTGTTACAGACGCAAATATTGTATATGCTCTATCCAGAGTTTCCTGTGGAAGTTTAACTAGTCAAAAGACGAATTTCACTCGTGAAATCATCTGCTGACAAGTCTTTCTGAAAGCATAGTTGTGCAGACCAGTCTGAACGTAGTCTACGGACCGTACAGTCTCTACACAGCGTGCAGAATTGCACATACAGAAACACCGTGTGGCAATTTGATAAATCTACACCCGATATTATGCCTTCAAGACTATCGACCATCTCTGAGGAGGAGGGTGTAGAGAGCCAGCTGAGCTTCGACAACCAAAGTGCCATGGAGGCTTCTGTCGAGAAGAGCTCAAAAGGTGAGACTAAAATTACGATTGAAACTTAAACTATGATTGACACAGACCTCACAAATTCAGGAAAACAAAATAAAATAGATGGCTTAGAGTGGGGCTAGGAGTTATGTATCTGTTGTGTTCCTGTCATATTTGCTCTAGCATTGAAGAACGTAGCATTTCATTTGTCTGCTGGTGGTCAACAATAATGTAGGCCTAGCTCTTTGGAAAATGTCAATAAAAAGTTATGTTAATTACCTTGTATTTTAATAGTACTATATATTCAGTTTAGTTGCCGAGGCAAATAAAATAAAAGTGTTACTTAATGATTATAACCTTGGGTCATATTTGTCACTAATAGTATTTTCTAACTGTTTTTCCTACTATAAGAACAACATGCAAGCTGGACGAAGAAGAAAACCATGCCTTCATTCTTCAGGAGAATGTGTAAGGCTGCGAAGCTCCCCTTCTACTGCTCCCAGGACACAGTGGAGTCTCCACCAGAGCTGGACATCTCTACACCAGATGTCAGTTTGTCCATCTCTAAGGAGAGTGTGGAGCGCCTGGAATTGTTGAGCTTCAGCAGCCAGGATATGCCGTGCTTTAGCGTAGGCACGAGCATCAGTAAGAGAGGAACTGTGGACAGCCTCGACGGGTGGAACGATGACCATCTATCCACTTCCGATAGCTACCAAGAGGATTGTAGCTTTGTACTTCCGAGTGAAGTTCCTGTTGAGTCGGTGGGGGCTTCAGCTTGCCTGAGCCTAAAGGCACTGTCCGAAGTAGATGAATCTACACCCAACATCAACTCTAAGGACAGTATGGAGAGCCTGCAGTTGGAGGCTTCAGGTGAGAAAAAAATGCATAACAAACAGTGACAAAACAGTAAAATGTCATCTAATTAATTATTTATTTTCCGATGTCAGAGATGTATCTAATAGTTGTGTTATTAAATTGGTTGATTTTAGTTCCACAAAAGGCCACAGAAGAACCCAAGAAAGGGAAAGGAGTCCGCTCTTTCCTCAGGAGAGTGTGGAAGGCTGTCAAGCGTCCTTTCTGCTCTAAGAGCAAAGTGGAGCCTTTCATGCCTCCTCAGCCAGAGCTGGATGATCCTGAGCCGTCCCCTGCCCCAGACTCTTTAGACTTCGTCCCAACTAATGGTAAGTCTGTGATCATTAAATGTACAAAAATAGTTTTCAATTACATTTATTTTAAAAATACTTAACCTGAAGATAGTTTACAGCTAGCGGGCAACTACCGTCTCAGCAACGTGTTTTATTTAGTCTATATTAGTATGGTTTATTGTCACAAGGCACCAGCTGTATAAATTAAAACTGTATCTTAGGAATGAACCAAGTTGAAGTTTGTCAAATGTTGTCAAGTTTTTATGCCAATGACTTTGTAAGTTATTACAAATCTTGAAGAAGATAAAAGAAGAATTTGTTATACTGCTTTAAGCTTTTTATGCAACTTCAAAGGATCTAGCATGCTTATATGTTCTTATATTTTTGTGTGTTTTTTCAGAATCCATTCGCTCTTGCTATAGAGTGAAAAAGATTATTGGACAAGGATGCTTTGGCAAGGTGTATGAGGGCATCCGCATTTCTGATGGCAAGAAGGTAGACAAACATTTAGCTTTTACTTTACATTGAAATCTGTGTCCACTGTGTTTTTAAAGCACCTACATATAGTTTAATACATAAATACACAATTCAGGTGTTCAATATGCTTATCTGTGTTTTTGGCCATTTGCAGGTTGCCATCAAACATATTCCGAAGACTCCACAGGATGAGTATCTTCAAATTGTAAGTTGGCAAAACACATTATGTCTTTAGTTGTTTAAGAGCTGATTATTGTAGATTAAGCAGCAAGAACTTTTGACTCTGAACATTTAAAATGATACATGGTCTTCAGAGTTTTACCAAACTAACCATCTTTTCTTTAGCCTGGGTATCCGAAACCTCTCATTACAGAAGTTGCATTGCTTCTAATGATGAAGGAAGAGCCCGTGAGCCCTCACTCCATCCAGCTATATGACTGGTTTGAGCATCCCCGAAAAGTCACACTCATTATGGAGTTTCCAGATCCCTGTGAGAGCTTGTTGGACTTCATCAACAACAATCCTCAAATGAGTGAGACAACAGCGCGGGTCATCATGCGTCAGGCTGTGCAAGCAGTCCAGCACTGCATTGAGCATGGTGTTTTTCACAACGATATTCATCCAGAGAATATCCTATTGAGAAAACACACTTTGGAGCTCAAGTTGATAGACTTCGGCTGCGGTCATCTACTTGATTGGACAGGCTACGACCGCACGAAATACGGAGGTGAGTTGGCATTTTGTGTAACAGAGTGTGGAAACCAGCCTGTAGTGATTTATTGATCATGTGATGCTTCTAAGTCGTGTTAAATGCTGAAAATGTCTTGCTTACAGGATTAAGGGATTACATTCCACCTGAGTTCTTCATCCATGGCGTATTCTTCGCCGTCCAAACAAATGTCTGGGCTCTTGGAGTGTTGCTTTATGAGATGATGAACAAGTACCCTCCATTTCGTGACAGAACAGAAATCATGCAAGCCAACGTTAGGTTTGACAACCCAGATTTATCTGAAGGTGAGAGAATAGCATCGATGCACACATACAGCCTTTGCACAGAATGACCAAACATTGGTAGAGAGCATAGTAAAACACAAAGCTGTTTTCACACACGCCAACATTAGTGTCACATGATAATGACTAACCGGCTCTCTCCTGAAAACAGAATGCCGTGATCTGATTCTTCAGTGTTTAACCCGTGATCTTATTGAACGGCCGGTCATCGAAGACGTCTTGCAGCACGGCTGGTTTGAAACAGTGGAGTCAGAGGATTGAAACATCATTGGTTTCAGAGGTGAGACATTTGTGCTGTCATCCTCAATTTTAGATCACATATGATATACATTTAAAACATGATTAGTGAAGTGAGTTAATTGTAGAAATCTTGTTGTGCTATAATATATGATAAAAGGAAAAAGACTTGAGTAAAAGACAGTCAGTGTGAAGAATGCTCTGCCTTTATCTTTGCCAGGGTTGGACACCATCCAGTGAAAAGGCACAGTGGATTGACATGTGCTGACGGGAAACTCGGGCCTCTCAAGGAAGCCACCGCAGCAGAAGTAGAGAGCCTGTCCACGATCGTACAGCCCCGTCTGAAGAAGAGCAGAAAAATGAGAGCATGTCAGTGTCTAAAGCCTAATGGTTAGCGCACTGACAAACAGCGCGACTGCGCTTGCGGCTGGCCTGGGTTCGAAACTCGACCTCGGATCTCGACTTGTAGCTTAGTTTTAAAATAAATGTTTTATTAGGAACCAATTTAAAATCTAATAAAAAAATAAAAATAATACAAATAAAAATAAGAGTTAAATAAAAATTATTAGTTAAAAAATAGTTGTAGCTTAGTTTTAAAATGTTTTATTAGGAAGCAATACAAAATAGAAAGAATGTTTAGAAAAATTATTCAAAAAATGATATCTAATAAAAATATAGAAATAATACAAATAAACTGAGTATAAAATAAAAATTTGAATAAAAAGTATTTGTTTTAAAAAGCATGGTTGTAGCTTAGTTTAAAAAAAAGTTTTATTAGACAGCAGTAAATAAAAATATTAAAATATATACAAAAAATTATTACAAATTATATCTAATAAACTATATATTATTTTTATATATTATATAGTTATTTTATTTTATATATTATTTTATTATATTATATATTTTATATAAAATAAACAGTTTAATTAAAAAATATTAGTTTTAAAAGCATGGTTTTAGTTTTAAAATAAAAGTTTTATTATGAAGCTGTAAAAAAATATATATATTTAAAAAGATTATAAAAAAGTTATTAAGTTTTAAAAGCATGGTTGTATCTTAGTTTTAAAACAAATGCTTTGTTAGGGAGCAATACAAATATAACATTAATGTAATGAAAATATAATGAATTAAATTATAAAAAAAAATCTAATAAAAACAAAAAATACAATTAAACTGAGTATGTAGTAAAAATGATAATTTAATAAAAAATTATATTAGTTTTAAAAGCTTATTTTTAGATGCTTAGTTTTAAACGCTTTGTGTTAAATGCTTAGATTTAAAAGCATGGTTGTAGCTTAGTTTTAAAATAAATGGTTTTTTAGGAAGCAATACATTTTAAAATATATATAGAAATGTATAAAAATAATGATATCTGAGTATATAATAAAATGATAATTTAAAAATTATTTGTTTTAAAAGCATAGTTTTAGATGCTTAGTTTAGTTGTAGCTTAGTTTTAAAATAAATGTTTTATTAGGAAGCAATAAAAAATACAAAAACTAAATACAAATGTACAAAATTTTACCATATATTTAAAAAATATCTAATACAAATAGAAAAACAAATACAAATAAAGTATATAATAATAATTAATAAAAATTATGTTCATTTTAAAAGCTTAGTTTAGACACTTAAACGCTCTTGTGTTAAATGCTTAGTTTTAAAAGTATATAAAAAATGATATCTAATAAAAAAAAATACAAATAAACTGAGTATATAATAAAAAATGTTTTTATATATATGTTTGTCTGTGTGTGTTTACTTTATTTCAAGTATTTATTTTTTTTTATATTTTTTTTTTTGTGTTAGTTATAGATTTACATAGTTTTACATAGCCATATTAAGCCTGTTGCTGACAAATGAAATTTATGAAATGTATAAATTCAATTTAGGGGGAATATAGATGTTCAATGATTTATCATTCTGAGAAAGTTACAACAGTACTTGTTATCCCGATTTGAGACGCTTAGTTTTAAATGCTTGGTTTTAATAGCTTCGTTTTAGCTTCGTTTTTAAAGGTGTAAGAGCCATTTTTTGTATTGTTGAGATATCGTGGTCCACTAGGTGGCGCTAAATAATAAGTATAACTAATGCACCTGTGTAATGAGCCAGGTGGCGTTGGTAATGGGAAAGCACACGGTTTTTGACCGTGCTAAAGGGTAACTTGCCTGCTTATGGGAGTAATGCAGTATTTAGATAAGTGCTTAAGTTACGAATTGTATATGAACATGTTCACGAAGAAAGGAGAAGCAAAGATCGAGGCTTTGTTTACTCACCTGCACAAAATAAAGACATTCTGCTCGAATCAACTTTAGCATGCAGGGACTCTGATTGCACGCGTTAAATACGTGCTCACTCCTGTTACCAGCGACAACAGCAGTGGAAGGCTGTTATAAAAGGCATGTTTTTAGCTTAGATTTAAAACTTGCTTTTAAGTGCTTTGTGATAATTGCTTAGTTTTAAAAGTGTAGTTTTAGCTTAGTTTAGTTTTAAAAGCTTAGTTTGAAGCGCTTGGTTTTAAATGCTTAGTTTTATTAGGAAGCAATAAAAATATAAAAAAGTATCAAAATAACATATATATATATATATATATATTACAAAATTACATCTGATACAAATATATAAATACAAATAAACAGTAAACAATACAAATTATAATTGAATAAAAAATAATTTAGTTTTTAAAAGCTGTTTTAGTTCAGTTTTTTAAAATTAGTTTAAGCTTAGTTTTAAAAGCATTGTTGTAGCTTAGTTTTAAAATGTTTTATTAGAAAGCATAAAAAAATAATAATTATATCTAATAAAAATAATACAAATAAACTTGAGTATATAATAAAAAAATTATAATTTAATTAAAAAATATTAGTTTTAAAAGCATGTGTAACATGGTATGGAAGATTAAAAATAATCTTATCTTTTGGTTTGAAAATTTTATTTAGAAATAAAAAGAGAAAAAAATCAAATAGATTAAGCACCTGACGTATCTAATAAATTGCATGCACTTAGCCATATTGGCTGTCATTTTGTACATTAGTTGACTAACCAATGTATCTTACAGAACACTGAATGAAAAGAGCAAACATATCAATACATTGCTGCCTCGCAAACAATATCTTGCTGATAGTGATTTTAAATTAAAATTTCTTTTTCTTCTCTGGCACATGAAGGTAAAAATCCTTGGTCAGTTTGGAGGCAAAGCATGGCATTTGTTTCTTTCTATGTGTATCCGGGTCTCTGGTGTTAGACTGGAAGTGGCAGGACACGTAATGATTTACTCTCGTCAGAATCTGACTAATCTCTAGGTGAGAGTCCTTCAACATCTTGCAAAGTTCGCGGATAAATACAGAGCCTGTTTCTGGATTTCTCCAAGAGTAGTACCCTGTTAAGAAATAAATGTTTTTATATACACATGTGCATGTAGAAACAGTATGAAAATTCAATGAATCCAACTACTGTATATCAGTGCAATGCAAACCTTCCACTGTGGAATAACAAAAGAGAAAATCCGACTCAGGAATATCAGATATTCCAAAAAATTCCCCTGGTGCTTCGTCACTGTCTGCCTCAACACCAGGGTCATATTTCAGCCCCCTACAAGCCTGAAAATGCAATCAAACCAACCAGAAATAGTTAACAACAGACAAAATGTTATAAAATGTTCCATGTTTTTTAGAGGTGACAACTACCTGTAGAAAGAAGAGCTTTGGCTTGTTCTGCAAACTTGGGCAGAGGTTAGAGGTCATGAGAGAGGTCAGAGTTTTGACAGGGATCCAGCGCTCATCTGATCCAAGTATTGTTCCTTCCTCTCCATGGCTCATCAGTACACACACAAAGCAGGAACTGTCTGTGTGGTTCTCCTTAGAAACTGTGGCATGCGTCATGTTTATAAAGTCATAAAGGCATAATGACACATCCAGAATACTGAAAATGACATCATACTGTACCTTTCCTCAGTGCACCAATCATTTCATTAGCTGACAGGTTCTTCTCCACCTGCACATGAAAACCCAGGGACTTGAATGTGGTTGACAGTAAGCATTCGTCTACTGAACAGCCCTCTCTATGCCATTGTGGTGAGCCTGGAACAAAAACACACAATGACTTTCAGTTTAATGAATGAGTCAAATGTTAATTAAATACAGTTGAGGTTTAAAGTTTACATACACCTTGCAGAATATTCAAAATTGTAATTATTTTACCAAAATAAGAGGGTGATACAAAATGCATGTTTTTTATTTAGCACTGACCTGAATAAGATATTTCACGTAAAAGAGGTTTACATAGTCCACATAACAAAATAATAGTTGAATTTATAAAAAAGAACCCCATTCAAAAGTTTACATACACTTGTTTCTTAATACTGTGTTGTTACCTGAATGATCCACACCTGTTTTTTTTTTTTTTTTTTTTTGTGATAGTTAATAAGTCCCTTGTTTTGTCCTGAACAGTTAAACTGTCTGCTGTTCTTCAGAAAAAAATCCTTCTGGTCTAACAAACTCTTTGGTGTTTTCAGCATTTTTTGTGTATATGAACTCTTTCCAACAATGATTGTATGATTTGAAAATCCATCTTTTCACACTGAGGACAACTGAGGGACTCAAATGCAACTATTACAGAAGGTTCAAACACTCACTGATGCTCCAGAAGGGAAAATTATGCCTTAGGAGCCAGGAGTGTACAATTTGAACAGGATGTGCAATTTTTTCTTATTTTGCCTCAGTTAGCATTTAAAATTTCTGTAATAGTTGCATCATCGTCCCTCAGTTGTCCTCAGTGAAAAGATGGATCTCAAAATCATAAATTCATTGTTGGAAAGGGTTCAAATATAGAAAAAACGAAAAACCAAAGAATTTGTGGGACCTGATCATTCAGGTAACAACACAGTATTAAGAATCAGGTATATGTAAACTTTTGAACAAAATCATTCTTATAAATTACAAACTATTTTCTCTTGCTCTTGTGTAGTATTTTTTCCATTTTGTAAGTTCTGCAAGGTGTATGTAAACTTTTGACCTCAACTGTATAACTGAATCAGTCAGTGATTCAGATTCGACTGATTCAAAACCATTAACTTAAAACAAACTTTTATTTTTTTGGACTGAAAAAGCCATTTTGACTTATCACAACTTATTTATATCATATATATTTCATAAGTGGCCATGTAAAAGTGAGTATAAAGTACAGTAATGATCCATCATCACAAAATAAACCCTGACAGAGCGATCAGGAAAATTAGGGTTATTTTTTAGGAACGGATACTTATACCACAAAACTGGACTTAGATGCTAAAAATCACATGAATAAAATCTCAAGACTGTAAGCAGACACCATCCAGTGAAAAGGCACAGTGGATTGACATGTGCTGACGGGAAACTCGGGCCTCTCAAGGAAGCCACCACAGCAGAAGTAGAGAGCCTGTCCACGATCGTACAGCCCCGTCTGAAGAAGAGCAGAAAAATGAGAGCATGTCAGTGTCTAAAGCCTAATGGTTAGCGCACTGACAAACAGCGCGACTGCGCTTGCGGCTGACCTGGGTTCGAAACTCGACCTCGGATCTCGAATCTCGGCTTGTAGCTTAGTTTTAAAATAAATGTTTTATTAGGAACCAATTTAAAATGTAATGAAAAAATAAAAATAATACAAATAAAAATAAGAGTTTAATAAAAATTATTAGTTAAAAAATAGTTGTAGCTTAGTTTTAAAATGTTTTATTAGGAAGCAATACAAAATAGAAAGAATGTTTAGAAAAATTATTCAAAAAATGATATCTAATAAAAATATAGAAATACAAATAAACTGAGTATGTAATAAAAATTAGAATAAAAAGTATTTGTTTTAAAAAGCATGGTTGTAGCTTAGTTTAAAAAAAAAGTTTTATTAGACAGCAGTAAATAAAAATATTAAAATATATACAAAAATGTATAACAAATTATACAAAAATGATATCTAATAAACTATATATTATTTTTATATATTATATAGTTATTTTATATTATATTATTTTGTTATATTATATATTTTATATAAAATAAACAATTTAATTAAATATTAGTTTTAAAAGCATGGTTTTAGTTTTAAAATAAAAGTTTTATTATGAAGCTGTAAAAAAGTATATATTTAAAAAGATTATAAAAAAGTTATTTTAAGTTTTAAAAGCATGGTTGTATCTTAGTTTTAAAACAAATGCTTTGTTAGGGAGCAATAAAAATATAACATTAATGTAATGAAAATATAATGTATTAAATTATAAAAAATAATATACATCTGATAAAAATATAAAAAATACAATTAAACTGAGTATGTAGTAAAAATGATAATTTAATAAAAAATTATATTAGTTTTAAAAGCTTATTTTTAGATGCTTAGTTTTAAACGCTTTGTGTTAAATGCTTAGATTTAAAAGCATGGTTGTAGCTTAGTTTTAAAATAAATGTTTTTTTTAGGAAGCAATACATTTTAATATATATAGAAATGTATAAAAAATATAAAAAATAATGATATCTGAGTGAGTATATAATAAAATGATCATTTAAAAATTATTTGTTTTAAAAGCATAGTTTTAGATGCTTAGTTTAGTTGTAGCTTAGTTTTAAAATAAATGTTTTATTAGGAAGCAATAAAAAAATACAAAAACTAAATACAAATGTACAAAATTTTACAATATATTTAAAAATCTAATACAAATAGAAAAACAAATACAAATAAAGTATATAATAATTAATAAAAATTATGTTCATTTTAAAAGCTTAGTTTAGACACTTAAACGCTCCTGTGTTAAATGCTTAGTTTTAAAAGTATATAAAAAATGATATCTAATAAAAAAAGATACAAATAAACTGAGTATATAATAAAAAATGTTTTTATATATATGTTTGTCTGTGTGTGTTTACTTTATTTCAAGTACCATTTTTTTTTTTTTTTTATGGTGTTAGTTATAGATTTACATAGTTTTACATAGCTATAATAAGCCTGTTGCTGACAAATGAAATTTATGAAATGTATAAATTCAATTTAGGGGGAATATAGATGTTCAATGATTTATCATTCTGAGAAAGTTACAACAGTACTTGTTATCCCGATTTGAGACGCTTAGTTTTAAATGCTTGGTTTTAATAGCTTCGTTTTAGCTTCGTTTTTAAAGGTTTAAGAGCTATTTTTTGTATTGTTGAGATATCGTGGTCCACTAGGTGGCGCTAAATAATAAGCATAACTAATGCGCCTGTGTAATGAGCCAGGTGGCGTTGGTAATGGGAAAGCACACGGTTTTTGACCGTGCTAAAGGGTAACTTGCCTGCTTATGGGAGTAATGCAGTATTTAGATATGTGCTTAAGTTACGAATTGTATATGCACATGTTCACGAAGAAAGGAGAAGCAAAGATTGAGGCTTTGTTTACTCACCTGCACAAAATAAAGACATTCTGCTCCAATCAACTTTAGCATGCATGGACTCTGATTGCACGCGTTAAATACGTGCTCACTCCTGTTATAAGCGACAACAGCAGTGGAAGGCTGTTATAAAAGGCATGGTTTTAGCTTAGATTTAAAACATAGTTTTAGACGCTTGCTTTTAAGTGCTTTGTGATAATTGCTTAGTTTAAGAAAATACTTACAGTTTTACTTAAGTTCTTTGAGAAGTTTGATGATCAATTGAAACGATTGTCATATGTAAACGTGGGCGTGGTTTGTGAGCGTGATATGGGAGCGTGTTAAAAGCTTTTTTAATCTATGATCTTTAACAAAGTCCTTATAGTCTTTGTCTTTAATCTAATATCACATGTGACGAATCTGTCGCCGTCTAGCATCTGCTGGAAATCAAGGTAAATATACTTGCGTGCACTCGCGCATCCCTAACATCATCCCCAGTTGATCCATAACGCAGGCATTTGATTTGCGCAAGTACCTCCAAAATTGAATAATTAACAACAAAACAAAATTAGCTTTGGCGTTTACTAATATTATTTACTACAATAATTCTCGCTAGAAAGGACAAAAGTGAATACAAATGGTCAAGAACCTACATTTACTCACAAATGTAAGGTTTTAATTTCTTCAGGGAATTGAACACGCAGGTAAGTTAAGTGTGACAGGCAGCATAGCATATACTATCGATCATGGATGTATTGGTACCTTTTTGCCTTCCTACCGGCATATTTTCAGCTGTCAAGAGGCAGTCAATGCGCCTTTCGGGGTTATCAGAGAAACTGCCACAAAACGCGCCTGCGACCCAGAGAGTTATTGCGGTTCGCTAATTTATGATTTTTTATATTTTTTATATTAGCGGATGTATGTCGGTTATTATTCCATACATTAGCGACTACACAGTTTTAGTGTGACATCAGTTATTATTAAATGCTGTTGCCAGTCTTACACATTCAATTGGCCATTGACCTATCGCGAGACTTGACTTTTAAAGGTAAACAGTTCTGTATTGTTTACAAACGGCACCTGGAGACGCAGATTCTCACTGTTTACTACCTGTTACAGACGCAAATATTGTATATGCTCTATCCAGAGTTTCCTGTGGAAGTTTAACTAGTCAAAAGACGAATTTCACTCGTGAAATCATCTGCTGACAAGTCTTTCTGAAAGCATAGTTGTGCAGACCAGTCTGAACGTAGTCTACGGACCGTACAGTCTCTACACAGCGTGCAGAATTGCACATACAGAAACACCGTGTGGCAATTTGATAAATCTACACCCGGTATTATGCCTTCAAGACTATCGACCATCTCTGAGGAGGAGGGTGTAGAGAGCCAGCTGAGCTTCGACAACCAAAGTGCCATGGAGGCTTCTGTCGAGAAGAGCTCAAAAGGTGAGATTAAAATTACGATTGAAACTTAAACTATGATTGACACAGACCTCACAAATTCAGGAAAACAAAATAAAATAGATGGCTTAGAGTGGGGCTAGGAGTTATGTATCTGTTGTGTTCCTGTCATATTTGCTCTAGCATTGAAGAACGTAGCATTTCATTTGTCTGCTGGTGGTCAACAATAATGTAGGCCTAGCTCTTTGGAAAATGTCAATAAAAAGTTATGTTAATTACCTTGTATTTTAATAGTACTATATATTCAGTTTAGTTGCCGAGGCAAATAAAATAAAAGTGTTACTTAATGATTATAACCTTGGGTCATATTTGTCACTAATAGTATTTTCTAACTGTTTTTCCTACTATAAGAACAACATGCAAGCTGGACGAAGAAGAAAACCATGCCTTCATTCTTCAGGAGAATGTGTAAGGCTGCGAAGCTCCCCTTCTACTGCTCCCAGGACACAGTGGAGTCTCCACCAGAGCTGGACATCTCTACACCAGATGTCAGTTTGTCCATCTCTAAGGAGAGTGTGGAGCGCCTGGAATTGTTGAGCTTCAGCAGCCAGGATATGCCGTGCTTTAGCGTAGGCACGAGCATCAGTAAGAGAGGAACTGTGGACAGCCTCGACGGGTGGAACGATGACCATCTATCCACTTCCGATAGCTACCAAGAGGAGTGTAGCTTTGTACTTCCGAGTGAAGTTCCTGTTGAGTCGGTGGGGGCTTCAGCTTGCCTGAGCCTAAAGGCACTGTCCGAAGTAGATGAATCTACACCCAACATCAACTCTAAGGACAGTATGGAGAGCCTGCAGTTGGAGGCTTCAGGTGAGAAAAAAAATTCATAACAAACAGTGACAAAACAGTAAAATGTCAACTAATTAATTATTTATTTTCCAATGTCAGAGATGTATCTAATAGTTGTGTTATTAAATTGGTTGATTTTAGTTCCACAAAAGGCCACAGAAGAACCCAAGAAAGGGAAAGGAGTCCGCTCTTTCCTCAGGAGAGTGTGGAAGGCTGTCAAGCGTCCTTTCTGCTCTAAGAACAAAGTGGAGCCTTTCATGCCTCCTCAGCCAGAGCTGGATGATCCTGAGCCGTCCCCTGCCCCAGACTCTTTAGACTTCGTCCCAACTAATGGTAAGTCTGTGATCATTAAATGTACAAAAATAGTTTTCAATTACATTTATTTTAAAAATACTTAACCTGAAGATAGTTTACAGCTAGCGGGCAACTACCGTCTCAGCAACGTGTTTTATTTAGTCTATATTAGTATGGTTTATTGTCACAAGGCACCAGCTGTATAAATTAAAACTGTATCTTAGAAATGAACCAAGTTGAAGTTTGTCAAATGTTGTCAAGTTTTTATGCCAATGACTTTGTAAGTTATTACAAATCTTGAAGAAGATAAAAGAAGAATTTGTTATACTGCTTTAAGCATTTTATGCAACTTCAAAGGATCTAGCATGCTTATATGTTCTTATATTTTTGTGTGTTTTTTCAGAATCCATTCGCTCTTGCTATAGAGTGAAAAAGATTATTGGACAAGGATGCTTTGGCAAGGTGTATGAGGGCATCCGCATTTCTGATGGCAAGAAGGTAGACAAACATTTAGCTTTTACTTTACATTGAAATCTGTGTCCACTGTGTTTTTAAAGCACCTACATATAGTTTAATACATAAATACACAATTCAGGTGTTCAATATGCTTATCTGTGTTTTTGACCATTTGCAGGTTGCCATCAAACATATTCCGAAGACTCCACAGGATGAGTATCTTCAAATTGTAAGTTGGCAAAACATATTATGTCTTTAGTTGTTTAAGAGCTGATTATTGTAGATTAAGCAGCAAGAACTTTTGACTCTGAACATTTAAAATGATACATGGTCTTCAGAGTTTTACCAAACTAACCATCTTTTCTTTAGCCTGGGTATCCGAAACCTCTCATTACAGAAGTTGCATTGCTTCTAATGATGAAGGAAGAGCCCGTGAGCCCTCACTCCATCCAGCTATATGACTGGTTTGAGCATCCCCGAAAAGTCACACTCATTATGGAGTTTCCAGATCCCTGTGAGAGCTTGTTGGACTTCATCAACAACAATCCTCAAATGAGTGAGACAACAGCGCGGGTCATCATGCGTCAGGCTGTGCAAGCAGTCCAGCACTGCCTTGAGCATGGTGTTTTTCACAACGATATTCATCCAGAGAATATCCTATTGAGAAAACACACTTTGGAGCTCAAGTTGATAGACTTCGGCTGCGGTCATCTACTTGATTGGACAGGCTACGACCGCACGAAATACGGAGGTGAGTTGGCATTTTGTGTAACAGAGTGTGGAAACCAGCCTGTAGTGATTTATTGATCATGTGATGCTTCTAAGTCGTGTTAAATGCTGAAAATGTCTTGCTTACAGGATTAAGGGATTACATTCCACCTGAGTTCTTCATCCATGGCGTATTCTTCGCCGTCCAAACAAATGTCTGGGCTCTTGGAGTGTTGCTTTATGAGATGATGAACAAGTACCCTCCATTTCGTGACAGAACAGAAATCATGCAAGCCAACGTTAGGTTTGACAACCCAGATTTATCTGAAGGTGAGAGAATAGCATCGATGCACACATACAGCCTTTGCACAGAATGACCAAACATTGGTAGAGAGCATAGTAAAACACAAAGCTGTTTTCACACACGCCAACATTAGTGTCACATGATAATGACTAACCGGCTCTCTCCTGAAAACAGAATGCCGTGATCTGATTCTTCAGTGTTTAACCCGTGATCTTATTGAACGGCCGGTCATCGAAGACGTCTTGCAGCACGGCTGGTTTGAAACAGTGGAGTCAGAGGATTGAAACATCATTGGTTTCAGAGGTGAGACATTTGTGCTGTCATCCTCAATTTTAGATCACATATGATATACATTTAAAACATGATTAGTGAAGTGAGTTAATTGTAGCAATCTTGTTGTGCTATAATATATGATAAAAGGAAAAAGACTTGAGTAAAAGACAGTCAGTGTGAAGAATGCTCTGCCTTTATCTTTGCCAGGGTTGGACACCATCCAGTGAAAAGGCACAGTGGATTGACATGTGCTGACGGGAAACTCGGGCCTCTCAAGGAAGCCACCACAGCAGAAGTAGAGAGCCTGTCCACGATCGTACAGCCCCGTCTGAAGAAGAGCAGAAAAATGAGAGCATGTCAGTGTCTAAAGCCTAATGGTTAGCGCACTGACAAACAGGGCGACTGCGCTTGCGGCTGGCCTGGGTTCGAAACTCGACCTCGGATCTCGAATCTCAGCTTGTAGCTTAGTTTTAAAATAAATGTTTTATTAGGAACCTATAAAGAATGTATAAAAAATATATTTTTTCAAATCTAATAAAAAAATAAAAATAATACAAATAAAAATAAGAGGTTAATAAAAATTATTAGTTAAAAAATAGTTGTAGCTTAGTTTTTAAATGTTTTATTAGGAAGCAATAAAAAATAGAAAGAATGTTTAGAAAAATTATTCAAAAAATGATATCTAATAAAAATACAGAAATAATACAAATAAACTGAGTATATAATAAAAATTAGAATAAAAAGTATTTGTTTTAAAAAGCATGGTTGTAGCTTAGTTTAAAAAAAAGTTTTATTAGACAGCAGTAAATAAAAATATTAAAATATATGCAAAAAATTATACAAAAATTATATCTAATAAACTATATATTATTTTTATATATTATATAGTTATTTTATATTATATATTATTTTGTTATATTATATATTTTATATAAAATAAACAATTTAATTAAATATTAGTTTTAAAAGCATGGTTTTAGTTTTAAAATAAAAGTTTTATTATGAAGCTGTAAAAAAATGTATATATTTAAAAAGATTATAAAAAAGTTATTTTAAGTTTTAAAAGCATGGTTGTATCTTAGTTTTAAAACAAATGCTTTGTTAGGGAGCAATAAAAATATAACATGAATGTAATGAAAATATAATGTATTAAATTATAAAAAAATATTTATACATCTAATAAAAATATAAAAAATACAATTAAACTGAGTATGTAGTAAAAATGATAATTTAATAAAAAATATTAGTTTTAAAAGCTTATTTTTAGATGCTTAGTTTTAAACGTTTTGTGTTAAATGCTTAGATTTAAAAGCATGGTTGTAGCTTAGTTTTAAAATAAATGTTTTTTTAGGAAGCAATACATTTTAAAATATATATAGAAATGTATAAAAATATAAAAATAATGATATCTGAGTATATAATAAAATGATAATTTAAAAATTATTTGTTTTAAAAGCATAGTTTTAGATGCTTAGTTTTAAAATAAATGTTTTATTAGGAAGCAATAAAAAATACAAAAACTAAATACAAATGTACAAAATTTTACCATATATTTAAAAAATATCTAATACAAATAGAAAAACAAATACAAATAATTTTTATTAATTATTATATACTTTATGTTCATTTTAAAAGCTTAGTTTAGACACTTAAACGCTCGTGTTAAATGCTTAGTTTTAAAAGTATATAAAAAATGATATCTAATAAAAAAAATACAAATAAACTGAGTATATAATAAAAAATGTTTATATATATGTTTGTCTGTGTGTGTTTACTTTATTTCAAGTAACTTTTTTCTTTTTTCTTTTTTTTTTTTGGTGTTAGTTATAGATTTACATAGTTTTACATAGCTATAATAAGCCTGTTGCTGACAAATGAAATTTGTGAAATGTATAAATTCAATTTAGGGGGAATATAGATGTTCAATGATTTATCATTCTGAGAAAATTACAACAGTACTTGTTATCCCGATTTGAGACGCTTAGTTTTAAATGCTTGGTTTTAATAGCTTCGTTTTAGCTTCGTTTTTAAAGGTGTAAGAGACATTTTTTTGTATTGTTGAGATATCGTGGTCCACTAGGTGGCGCTAAATAATAAGTATAACTAATGCGCCTGTGTAATGAGCCAGGTGGCGTTGGTAATGGGAAAGCACACGGTTTTTGACCGTGCTAAAGGGTAACTTGCCTGCTTATGGGAATAATGCAGTATTTAGATATGTGCTTAAGTTACGAATTGTATATGCACATGTTCACGAAGAAAGGAGAAGCAAAGATTGAGGCTTTGTTTACTCACCTGCACAAAATAAAGACATTCTGCTCCAATCAACTTTAGCATGCATGGACTCTGATTGCACGCGTTAAATACGTGCTCACTCCTGTTACCAGCGACAACAGCAATGGAAGGCTGTTATAAAAGGCATGGTTTTAGCTTAGATTTAAAACTTGCTTTTAAGTGCTTTGTGATAATTGCTTAGTTTTAAAAGTGTAGTTTTAGCTTAGTTTCGTTTTAAAAGCTTAGTTTTATTAGGAAGCAATAAAAATATAAAAAAGTATCAAAATAACATATATATATATATATATATATATATATATATATATATATATATATATATATACAAAATTACATCTGATACAAATATATAAATACAAATAAACTGAGTAAACAATACAAATTATAATTGAATAAAAAATAATTTAGTTTTTTAAAAGCTGTTTTAGTTCAGTTTTTTAAAATTAGTTTAAGCTTAGTTTTAAAAGCATTGTTGTAGCTTAGTTTTAAAATGTTTTATTAGAAAGCATAAAAAAATAATAATAATTATATCTAATAAAAATAATACAAATAAACTTGAGTATATAATAAAAAAATTATAATTTAATTAAAAAATATTAGTTTTAAAAGCATGTGTAACATGGTATGGAAGATTAAAAATAATCTTATCTTTTGGTTTGAAAATTTTATTTAGAAATAAAAAGAGAAAAAATCAAATAGATTAAGCACCTGACGTATCTAATTAATTGCATGCACTTAGCCATATTGGCTGTCATTTTGTACATTAGTTGACTAACCAATGTATCTTACAGAACACTGAATGAAAAGAGCAAACATATCAATACATTGCTGCCTCGCAAACAATATCTTGCTGATAGTGATTTTAAATTAAAATTTCTTTTTCTTCTCTGGCACATGAAGGTAAAAATCCTTGGTCAGTTTGGAGGCAAAGCATGGCATTTGTTTCTTTCTATGTGTATCCGGGTCTCTGGTGTTAGACTGGAAGTGGCAGGACACGTAATGATTTACTCTCGTCAGAATCTGACTAATCTCTAGGTGAGAGTCCTTCAACATCTTGCAAAGTTCGCGGATAAATACAGAGCCTGTTTCTGGATTTCTCCAAGAGTAGTACCCTGTTGAGAAATAAATGTTTTTATATACACATGTGCATGTAGAAACAGTATGAAAATTCAATGAATCCAACTACTGTATATCAGTGCAATGCAAACCTTCCACTGTGGAATAACAAAAGAGAAAATCCGACTCGGGAATATCAGATATTCCAAAAAATTCCCCTGGTGCTTCGTCACTGTCTGCCTCAACACCAGGGTCATATTTCAGCCCCCTACAAGCCTGAAATGCAATCAAACCAACCAGAAATAGTTAACAACAGACAAAATGTTATAAAATGTTCCATGTTTTTTAGAGGTGACAACTACCTGTAGAAAGAAGAGCTTTGGCTTGTTCTGCAAACTTGGGCAGAGGTTAGAGGTCATGAGAGAGGTCAGAGTTTTGACAGGGATCCAGCGCTCATCTGATCCAAGTATTGTTCCTTCCTCTCCATGGCTCATCAGTACACACACAAAGCAGGAACTGTCTGTGTGGTTCTCCTTAGAAACTGTGGCATGCGTCATGTTTATAAAGTCATAAAGGCATAATGACACATCCAGAATACTGAAAATGACATCATACTGTACCTTTCCTCAGTGCACCAATCATTTCATTAGCTGACAGGTTCTTCTCCACCTGTACATGAAAACCCAGGGACTTGAATGTGGTTGACAGTAAGCGTTCGTCTACTGAACAGCCCTCTCTATGCCATTGTGGTGAGCCTGGAACAAAAACACACAATGACTTTCAGTTTAATGAATGAGTCAAATGTTAATTAAATACAGTTGAGGTTTAAAGTTTACATACACCTTGCAGAATATTCAAAATTGTAATTATTTTACCAAAATAAGAGGGTGATACAAAATGCATGTTTTTTATTTAGTACTGACCTGAATAAGATATTTCACGTAAAAGAGGTTTACATAGTCCACATAACAAAATAATAGTTGAATTTATAAAAAAGAACCCCATTCAAAAGTTTACATACACTTGTTTCTTAATACTGTGTTGTTACCTGAATGATCCACACCTGTTTGTTTTTTGTTTTTTTTGTTTGTTTGTTTGTTTTTTGTGATAGTTAATAAGTCCCTTGTTTTGTCCTGAACAGTTAAACTGTCTGCTGTTCTTCAGAAAAAAATCCTTCTGGTCTAACAAACTCTTTGGTTTTTCAGCATTTTTTGTGTATATGAACTCTTTCCAACAATGATTGTATGATTTGAAAATCCATCTTTTCACACTGAGGACAACTGAGGGACTCAAATGCAACTATTACAGAAGGTTCAAACACTCACTGATGCTCCAGAAGGGAAAATTATGCCTTAGGAGCCAGGAGTGTACAATTTGAACAGGATGTGCAATTTTTTCTTATTTTGCCTCAGTTAGCATTTAAAATTTCTGTAATAGTTGCATCATCGTCCCTCAGTTGTCCTCAGTGAAAAGATGGATCTCAAAATCATAAATTCATTGTTGGAAAGGGTTCAAATATAGAAAAAACGAAAAACCAAAGAATTTGTGGGACCTGATCATTCAGGTAACAACACAGTATTAAGAATCAGGTGTATGTAAACTTTTGAACAAAATCATTCTTATAAATTACAAACTATTTTCTCTTGCTCTTGTGTAGTATTTTTTCCATTTTGTAAGTTCTGCAAGGTGTATGTAAACTTTTGACCTCAACTGTATAACTGAATCAGTCAGTGATTCAGATTCGACTGATTCAAAACCATTAACTTAAAACAAACTTTTATTTTTTTGGACTGAAAAAGCCATTTTGACTTATCACAACTTATTTATATCATATATATTTCATAAGTGGCCATGTAAAAGTGAGTATAAAGTACAGTAATGATCCATCATCACAAAATAAACCCTGACAGAGCGATCAGGAAAATTAGGGTTATTTTTTAGGAACGGATACTTATACCACAAAACTGGACTTAGATGCTAAAAATCACATGAATAAAATCTCAAGACTGTAAGCAGACACCATCCAGTGAAAAGGCACAGTGGATTGACATGTGCTGACGGGAAACTCGGGCCTCTCAAGGAAGCCACCACAGCAGAAGTAGAGAGCCTGTCCACGATCGTACAGCCCCGTCTGAAGAAGAGCAGAAAAATGAGAGCATGTCAGTGTCTAAAGCCTAATGGTTAGCGCACTGACAAACAGCGCGACTGCGCTTGCGGCTGACCTGGGTTCGAAACTCGACCTCGGATCTCGAATCTCGGCTTGTAGCTTAGTTTTAAAATAAATGTTTTATTAGGAACCAATTTAAAATGTAATGAAAAAATAAAAATAATACAAATAAAAATAAGAGTTTAATAAAAATTATTAGTTAAAAAATAGTTGTAGCTTAGTTTTAAAATGTTTTATTAGGAAGCAATACAAAATAGAAAGAATGTTTAGAAAAATTATTCAAAAAATGATATCTAATAAAAATATAGAAATACAAATAAACTGAGTATGTAATAAAAATTAGAATAAAAAGTATTTGTTTTAAAAAGCATGGTTGTAGCTTAGTTTAAAAAAAAAGTTTTATTAGACAGCAGTAAATAAAAATATTAAAATATATACAAAAATGTATAACAAATTATACAAAAATGATATCTAATAAACTATATATTATTTTTATATATTATATAGTTATTTTATATTATTTTATTATATTATATATTTTATATAAAATAAACAATTTAATTAAAAAATATTAGTTTTAAAAGCATGGTTTTAGTTTTAAAATAAAAGTTTTATTATGAAGCTGTAAAAAATGTACATATTTAAAAAGATTATAAAAAATTTATTTTAAGTTTTAAAAGCATGGTTGTATCTTAGTTTTAAAACAAATGCTTTGTTAGGGAGCAATAAAAATATAACATGAATGTAATGAAAATATAATGTATTAAATTATAATAAAATATTTATACATCTAATAAAAATATAAAAAATACAATTAAACTGAGTATGTAGTAAAAATGATAATTTAATAAATTATATTAGTTTTAAAAGCTTATTTTTAGATGCTTAGTTTTAAACGCTTTGTGTTAAATGCTTAGATTTAAAAGCATGGTTGTAGCTTAGTTTTTAAATAAATGTTTTATTAGGAAGCAATAAAAAATACAAAAACTAAATACAAATGTACAAAATTTTACAATATATTTAAAAAAAATATCTAATACAAATAGAAAAACCAAATACAAATAAAGTATATAATAATAATTAATAAAAAATTATGTTCATTTTAAAAGCTTAGTTTAGACACTTAAACGCTCGTGTTAAATGCTTAGTTTTAAAAGTATATAATAAATGATATCTAATAAAAAAAAATACAAATAAACTGAGTATATAATAAAAAATGTTTATATATATATATATATGTTTGTCTGTGTGTGTTTACTTTATTTCAAGTAACAATTTTTTTTTTTTTTTTTTTTTTTTTTTTTTTAATGGTGTTAGTTATAGATTTACATAGTTTTACATAGCTATAATAAGCCTGTTGCTGACAAATGAAATTTATGAAATGTATAAATTCAATTTAGGGGGAATATAGATGTTCAATGATTTATCATTCTGAGAAAGTTACAACAGTACTTGTTATCCCGATTTGAGACGCTTAGTTTTAAATGCTTGGTTTTAATAGCTTCGTTTTAGCTTCGTTTTTAAAGGTGTAAGAGCCATTTTTTGTATTGTTGAGATATCGTGGTCCACTAGGTGGCGCTAAATAATAAGTATAACTAATGCACCTGTGTAATGAGCCATGTGGCGTTGGTAATGGGAAAGCACCACACGGTTTTTGACCGTGCTAAAGGGTTACTTGCCTGCTTATGGGAATAATGCAGTATTTAGATATGTGCTTGGTCCGTGTAACGCTTCACAATTCAATTTTCAATTTTCATTTAAAAAATGGAAAAACAGAAAAATGAAACCAAACGCCCATTTTTCAATTTTTGCAATTACATGAAGGATCGATTATTCAAATTTTCTCTTCTTTTTTCAACTTTACTTTTGCTAAACTGTGACTTTTTAAATGATAAATGAATAAATGAATTCCAAGCGATTTATATACTTTCTTCTTTTTCTTGCGCTTTGCGCTGTGGGCTGTACCATTATTGCCGGGTGAGGGGGGGACTTAAGCCGACTACAGTACGTTTGCGGTGCGTACGCACACTCTACAGACAAGCAGAATAGACGCAGAAATCAAAGTAAATTCATTAGATTATTATTGAATTAAACAATAACATAAATTGTATTAATTAATAAATTAATTTTATAATAAATTAATAAAATGTACTGCATATACAGTAAAGCAGATGAGCCCCATTAGCTAAACGTTAGCAACGGCTATGGCTTCGTTCTTATTATATATTCGTTTTTAGTTGAGGTTTATGGAGGTTAGCGTGTCTAAAATTATAAAATGACAAAGGTCTCGACACCGCTGCCGTGCGCTTAGAGCGCGCGCGCGTCCTCGTTCCAAGGAAGGACTTGTGTTCTATAGTTCGTTCCTGTGGAATTGTTACATTCTTTTTGTGTTCACGCTATATTTGACGTTTATATTGTTGCTTAGAGAAAGTGTTGAAAACTGCCAATAAAAACCGAATATAAGCAAGCACCACCTATAGCCCCACACAACTTTATTCAATCTTATTCTTTTCTTGCTTTTTCTCAACTATGTCATAGTATAGCCTATAATAATCAGTTAAAACGTTATTATACCATCTGATGCTGCTTTCAGCCATATGATTGCGCTGCCGTGCAGTGCGGGCGCCCATATTGATGGAAACCATTTCAGTAGCCAACGTTAACAAGATGGATTAATGTGTAGCTAAATGATTATTAATAGCTCGGCAAAACTGGATTTGAACCCGTGTCGCGAGTTTGGTGTTTCACTTTCTATTGCTTAATGATGTTCCATACAAATGAATAAACAACTGATGTCTTTATATGAATGTTTCTGAAGGGAACCGACTGTCCTCAGAAACATGTCGTTGTCATTTTCATTTATTGCCTGATAAAACATCATTAATGCTGATTTGGATACAGCCATTACTAGGGAAACCTTAATACTTCAGCGCTCTTAAAGCGCCCCCTTGTGACAGAGAATGACTTTTTCTTTTCCACATTTTTTCAGCTCTATGGTCAAAAAATAATTATTGCAATTATCGACCTACTTTGTTATGCAACAAACACAGAGTTGTGTGAAAGAAGTTAATGTGCCTTCTAAAAATCTAAACAAATAAGACAGTAATATTTATGTTTTAAATAAATATAATAAATGATATACTCGATTTATCCCTTGTAATGGTATAAAGGCTGAAATTCCATTGTATAAGATATTTTGTTTTGTTTTGTGTGAAGCTGTATCTGAATTATAAATCATGCCATTTTAATATTCTACCGTACATTGTCAAATCCTACTCATACTGTTCATTTTACTTCTGCGGCTCTTAAAAAGGGTCACAAATTGCCTTAAATTGATATTTAAAATATTTTAAATAATGAAATAAATTTCCTTCCTTAATATGTTTGTTTTATTTCTATACTCTGCAGTAAAGCCTGCTGTCTACAATCTTACAATACAATACATCAGGGGCCACATATAGTTTAAATAGTGACCGCTCAGAGTTTAATATAATATATTTATTATTGTGTTTAACAGAGAGAAGAAAATCTTTAGATTTGACAATTTAATACACAACAATTTCTAATCAAAATGAATAGGTACAAGGAAAATATTTTTTATCTTTTAAACATTAAAATGGTCTTTTATGTTCCGTTTTTTTCTCAAAACTGCTTCACAGCATTGGCTGCTAGAGGCCACTGTAATAATACATTTATGTGACCCTGGTCCACAAAACCAGTCTTAAGTAGCACAGGAATATTTGTAGCAATAGCCAAAAATACATTGTATGGGTCAAAATTATATATTTTTCTTTTATGCCAAAAAATCATTAGGATATTAAGTAAAGATCATGTTCCATGAAGATATATTTTTTTTAAATTTCCTACCATAAATATACCATAAACTAGTAATATGTATTGCTGAGAACTTCATTTGGACAACTTTTAAGGCGATTTTCTCAATATTTAGATTGTTTTGCACCCTCAGCTTCCAGGTTTTCAAATAGTTGTATCACAGACAAACATTGTCCTATAACAAACCATACACATCAATGAAAAGCTTATTTACTCAATTTTGAAAAAAAAATACACTTATGACTGGTTTTGTGGTCTATGGTCACATATCAGCAAGGAATGTATCACAATATACAGTACAGTATTGCTGTACTGATGTTTTGAGCACAGCCCTATTTATGGAGCCCCTTTTATAGTGGAAAAAAAATAGTACTGATTCTGTTGTTTGAGTCCTGAAACGCAATTAAAACTTCAAATAATGCATAATTTGTCTTATTAATGACATTGTTACTTGTTACATAAGTAACTGGATGCCTAGGTGATGGACCCGAGGGGCTCTTTAATGCCTTCTTTCAGATGCCCTTTTTATACTTTGAGCACCTGCCCCTTTAAAGGTCTCTGCACGGCCCTGTATGTATGTGCATAAGAAGGTTTTTCTCAAGCAGATCCCGACTGTTTATTACTTGCACCGTTATATGCACAATATGCTATATTGAGGTTTATGGAGGTTTGGGTGTCTTGGAGCAGCAAGCGCTCGAGCGTGCGCATGCGTCTTCCTTTCAATGAATTACATTGGACATTAGTTTATGTTCTATCTATCTATCTATCTATCTATCTATCTATCTATCTATCTATCTATCTATCTATCTATCTATCTATCTATCTATCTAACAGCGATTTTATTTTTGCTTAGAGAAAGTGTTGAAAACCGCCAGTTAAAACACTAAACTGGCTCATTTGACCAATGCATTCTTTCTAAATATGTCATCAACACTTTCTCTAAGCAAAAATAAAATCGCTGTTAGATAGATAGATAGATAGATAGATAGATAGATAGATAGATAGATAGATAGATAGATAGATAGATAGATAGATAGATAGAACATAAACAAATGTCCAATGTAATTCATTGAAAGGAAGACGCATGCGCACGCTCGAGCGCTTGCTGCTCCAAGACACCCAAACCTCCCCCCCTCACCCGGCAATAATGGTACAGCCAACAGCGCAAAGTGCAAGAAAAAGAAGAAAGTATATAAATCGCTTGGAATTCATTTATTCATTTATCATTTAAAAAGTCACAGTTTAGCAAAAGTAAAGTTGAAAAAAAGAAGAGAAAATTTGAATAATCGATCCTTCATGTAACTGCAAAAATTGAAAAATGGGCGTTTGGTTTCATTTTTCTGTTTTTCCATTTTTTAAATGAAAATTGAAAATTGAATTGTGAAGCGTTACACGGACCAATATGCCCATATGTGAAATATATTTTTCTGAATGAATAATAAATTAACAAAACAAAAGAGAAAAAAATAACAAGTACAAAATTACAAAATACATTATACATTTCAACATTTTAAACCAACAGCAAATTAAGATTTGAGAGGTAGCTCGTCTTTTTCATACCATTTATACAATTTAAGATACACTTTATTTGATTGATTTGTGTAAGAGGAGAAATATAAACTATAGTTTGGAGTGTTAATTTATTTAATGTATTATTATTAATAGTAGTATTTTCTTTAGATTTCTTTTTGCGTTTTTTGTGCTGTACATTATGGTGGCGCGCTGCCCATGCAGTTTTTTTGTTTTTATTGTGGTTGTACACAAATAAAAGAAATATGTAAAATAGCCTAGTTTTGAACAATGCCTAATTCTTAAACGAGTATTGCAAGCTGTATCCACATTTATAATGGAAAAAAATCAAGTGATCCTGTCGGTGCCGCGGGCAGTTACACATTACTAACTCCGCAACTTTCATCTTCAAACCGGATGCATTACAAAATAAAATGCTTCAGCAGTAAGCTTAGTGAGCTAAGCTTACAGTTACTCTTCATTAAATGAAGCTTCACTACACTAAGGCTCAATCGCAATTCTACCCCTTACCCCTACACTTTGCCCTTCCCCTCCGTTTGGCGCATTTACATGAAGTGCTAGGGGTGTCTCATTTCTCGTTTAGTTGGAGGGGTAGGGGGAAGGGGAAGGGCCAGATAGGCCTCCAAACAAAGATTTTTTGGGACCTCACTTCAAACGAAGGGCTAAGAGAACTTTCCATTTTCCAACATGCCTGCTCACTCGAGCAAGCAGACTCATAAATATAGGTAATTTTTGCCATTAATAAGGATTTTTATGAAAATGTTTCATTATATGTATTACCTTCAATCTTGTGTTTGTGTTTATGGTGTTGTTCTGTAAATAAACGTTTGCAAAAAATCGCTAATGTTTGCTAGCAGATAGCACTGATTGCACTGATTGATATTACAAAATATATTTTTATGTCATATACACTTGACTGCATGTTAGAAACATGAAAGGCCATGTGGCGCGGGAATTTGCAATGGTGTGTAGTGGATGGTATACGCAGGTACAGTGTACGGCCTATATCAGGCTACTTTGCGTACACCCACTTTTTAAATCCCCTCTGATGCGCATTATTCAGTAGTGTCCTGCATTAACCAAAATCATGGCAGTCCACCACATCCACTCATATGTGAATAAATCGAAATAATTGCTAAAAACACCCAATAAAGACAGCGATGATGCAGTCAGGACCGTGGTGCCGGTGTTATGGATCAACTGGGGATCATGTTATCTGGGGACATGCGCGTGCACGCACATCGTTTTACCTGAGTTTCCAGCAGATGTTGGACGGCCACAGATTCGTCACACGGAATTTTCTACGGAACAGACTTCAACGTTTTCCATTATTTGTGAATGTTTGTATCATTATTGGACTCTGTTGTTTCCCCTTTCGCTATTCCAATGTATCAGACACCGTTTACGGGAAGTTTAATGCGTTTAAATTTTAGTCTGTTGCGTCTTACAGACCACACCCAGACTGTTTTATTTAGGCTACATTGTTTGAATGGATTTAAGTCCATTAATGTATTTACAGCAACGCGTGTATGTGCAATAGTTAAAAAAAATAAAATAATTTGTGTCTTAATTTAAGTAGGAATATTGCTGTGGTTAAAGGGACATGTCAAGCACTACATTTTTCTTTATTTCTTATCTTTTTTCAAATATTGCTAACGAATGAGTGATAAACAAGCTATAGTTTTGCATTACGTCTATAATTTAGAATTAGTGACAGATAGGATGCAGTGAATTATCCAGAGTATTTCAGGTAATGTTTAACAAACATATATACATTGTTAATAGGTGTTGAAGCAAAATCACAAAAGGCACTTTTAACAATACATATACTGTAGCTTCAAAGCAGCAATACATAAAATGCATGTTTCTGTTACTATGAAGATAAATCTACTATGTCAGAAATGACTGTCAATGTAATGTCCATATGTGACTCTGGACCCCAAAACCAGTCATAAGGGTCATTTTGAAATTGAGATTTATACATCAGATGAAAGCTGAATAAATAAGCCTTCTATTAATGTATGTTTTGGGATAGTTATTTGGCCGGGATACAACTAATCTGAGGGTGCAAAAACAAATAAATAAAACATCTAAATATTGAGAAAATCACCTTTAAAGTTCTTAGCAATGCATATTACTAAACATATGTATCAAATACCAGTGCTACTTTTTTTTTCAGACTGGTTTTGTGGTCCAGGGACACATATGGCAGAAATGTTGTATAATAGAGGTCTGTCAAGTCAAGTCATCTTTATTTATATAGTGCTTAATACAGTAAAAGCAGCTTTACAGTGTATAACAGGAAAATAGTGTGTCAATAATGCAAACAAAATTAAATTCTCCTGAAAAGCAGCTTTAAAAAGAGGACAATTTCTAAACAGTCAATTTATCTGTTAAAGTCAGCTCATCATTGAGTCAGTAATGTCATTGTCCAGATCAGTTCTGTTGTGTCGGCTGTCTAGATGACAAGGTCTTCGCAGGGGATCTGTCTTTAGGGCACATCTAGTTGTCATCCTCTGGTCTGGATCTGGTTAGTTACACTCAAAAAAATGAAACCTTGAGTTTAATTAATTTTTTCTTGTCAACAGGTTCCACAAAATTTTATTATGAAACCTGAAAACAAATATTTCAATTTTATTTAACTTAATGGGGCTGTTTTAGGGAGAAATAATATTTTTGACTCAAGCCAACTATTATCACTAATTTTTACTCAACAAGAGACATTTGAGTTCAACTAACTAAAGTCAGTTATGTTATATGGACTAACAAAATTTGTTTTGAAGTTGCATATTAAATATTTGTTTATTCAAAGTGAACTAATGATTTTACAACAAAACATTACATTTAAGCTTAATTAATCAAAATAAAATGCTTTCACTAACTTAAATTTTTACTAGTTAGGTTGAATTAACTCTAGTTTGTCAACAGGTTCCACACAAATAACTTTAGTAAACTCAACTCAACCTTTGTTAGTTCCTTTATTCACCAACAGAAGAGTTTATCAACAACACAGCTGTTTTTTTAAATTCTGTTTTACAAAAGAGGAAGAAGAAAAAAACAGTTAAACAATGTTACCTTTACATAAAAAAATGCTCAATGTAAGTTCACTCATACAGTTTGTTTTTAAGCATGTACCTTGGTTGAGAGTCAGGTAGCATCCAGCTGGATGAATATTTTCTGAAGCACCTCAAAGAACATTTTCAGTTCCTGAGAATAACTGAGGTTCATTGCATACATGACACCCATTAAGAGTCCACATGCAGAAGAGATGTCTCCCATGTCGCGAAGCACTTCAACACCTTCAGTCACTATTCCAACATCAACTGGAGTGTTGGTGGAATCCCCTCCCTCAGCGTTAGTGAAGTAGATGCCAATAACAACTTGTTCAAGGTCCCTCTGTGCAGCACAGCCATCTGAATCCTTTCCACACACAAAAAAAGGACAACAATGAAATTACATAATTCTTAAGAGCTAATTTGCATTGAAGTTTTCTCCATACATGTTTTAAAATAGTGCTAACTATACTCACTACTCACCAACTTTTGGTCCAAATTGATTTCTCACAATTTATACACTAACTGGCCATTTTATTAGAAAAATGATTTTGGTCTAGACTCGATAGGATATAGGATATACAGTCAAAGCAAAAATTATTCAGAAACTAAATATAATTTTAATATATTTTTTTTTTTACTTGTGGGTGCAAGAAAGTATGTGGGTAGTTTATTTATGTAAGTGAGGATAGCAAAATAAAGTGAACTGTGACATATTAAATCCAAAAAATATACAGTGGACTACCAGTAAAATTGATAATTTGGGACCAAAAATGATAAATTCGGGTTTGCATGGTTGCACCTGGTTGACAGCATGTCCAGGAGACTACAGGCTGTCATTCAGGCTAAGGTTGGCCTGACAAACAATTGATATTTGTCCTACAAACAGTTTTCTGAATACTTTTTGGTTGATTGTAATCCATAACATATCTTTCTATTAAAGTTCTCTAACGTTATCAAGATGAGTTTGTTTTGACACAGTTTAACTCTAAGCCCTTGTCATATTTTATTACCATTTTATTTCATTGTCATATTTTATTACCATCATATCTGTTTGATAAATGAAGTTAACCAACCATCATTATTCATATTCTTATGTACGCAATTTTACAAATTTACCAGTAAATTTAAAAATATCGGTATCAGTACTCGATAATCGACAAGTACAAAAAATAAAAGTATTGGTATTGGGTGAGTATACTGGAAAAAGTGGTATCAGTGCATCCCTAGTCTACTCCAAAATAACCATTCCTACAAGCCATATCCCACAATGTTAAATGGATATTGTGATATTATTAAAAGCCCTAGGATACCGTTACTGCTGCAGTAATTGTTAGTATTACCTACCAGTTACTCTTGGAAGAGACTTCTTGGATCTTCATTTAGATAGATACAAAGTTCCCTGAGGAGGCACTCCCTCTTCTTTTCTTTTTCATTCTAAATATAAAAAAAAATATGCATCAACATGCATACTATAAACCTATTACACTTCTAGAATTATGTGAAATGGGTGAAACTTTAACTATAAAAGTAGGCACTTAACTTAAAATAACAATAATTTTAAATATTTATATAATCTGTTAAAAACTAAATTATAAATTGCTACTGATAATAAAAAGTAAACAGGATACAAACAGAAACAAGCTAACAAACAAATGAAATGGTCACACAAGAAACAGTATTTACATTAGTAGATGTTGCAGATCTTACCTTTTGCAAGTAAAGCACCTTGGCAGGAACACAAAACACACCTTTCATTAAGGACCTGAAAAAATTACAAAGGATAAAAACAAAATTTGATAAAGATTTTGTAAAAATTAAATTAATCTGAACTAAAAAACTACAAACCAATAAATAAATCACACTTTGTAATTTTTATTGAAAGAAAGTATCACAACAAATTGAACAAAATAACTGAAGGTCTAAACCAAGTGTTAACCACTGTTAATTTTGACAGCAGATTTAAGTTTAGTTTTAGTCGGATGGGTGGTTGAACTTAGTATCGCAATTTCAACGGCGAATGACTGTAGCATTGTTTTTCAAATTAGCAAGTATGTTAACTTAGTACGTTTCTTAAAAGTATCTGCAAAAATATGATTGTATTTTTAGGCTTTAGTAGAGAAAAAAGTCAGAAAATACTAATACCAACCAGAGTGATTAACAGAACCTTTAAAGTAAAGAGAAGATGATTTCTATCCACTGGTAACCTTTTACAATACTGGTCCACAAACATGCATTAATTCATGTTTAATTAATGCACAGATAATCACAAGCTAATGTAAAATTCATGAAGAACTAAACCATGTATTAATGGTTACTACATCAGCACTAATGAGCATTCTATAGGATTCATAGATTAAGTAATCAATAAATTGTTATTGGTTGAATGTGTCACAATGTATCAATTCCTTAATGACTTATTTTATTAATTAATGATGTAAATTCATGTTAGTTACCTTAGTGGTCAAAGCTATGTACTTAAGCTTCTAGTTGTCTGCTTTAATAAATCATTAGCTAATGATTTGCAAAGATATCAATGACTTGTTGAGGCACAGAACTTGTGTGGTTATAGCTAATGATTAATTAAGGCAGACATGCATGGATTGAACCCATTGTGGTAATTAACACATACATTTTTAGTTAATAAAATAAGTTATTAGGGAATTAATACAATATGACACATTTAACTAATAACAATTTATTGATTACTTACTCTATGAATCATATAGAATTATCATTTGTTGCTAATGCAGTAATTATGAATAAATGGTTTAATTCTTCATTAATTATATATTAACTCATGATTAGCATTAGTTAAACATGAATTAATGCATATTTGAGCACCCCTATTGTGACGTGTTACCAATCCACTCCAGGCTTTGATCACATCCCCCTCAGCAGACTGAATACACCGTGGCTTTTCAAACTTAAATGAAGACATTTATTACATTATTTGAGAAATTAAATTCCATTTACAGCCTTAAAATTGTGAAAAGTGAATATAAGTAACCCTGCAATAGGCGGAAACAATCCATCGTAGACTCGCTCCTGTAAATGGAAATCCATCGTAGTGATGGAGAACTTTAATCCATGAACTAACGTAACTTTTATTACTTTTCTTTTCGCCCCAAATAATGTAAATATGCAGCAGACCAACCTGCACCATGTGGCTAAGCTAGCATGCTAATACTAGATCTCTCTAAAACTAAAGCAGGACAAAAATAACATCTCTTATTACAATTAAAAAAGATCAATACTTGTGGAAAAACAAATATCCTCCTACCTTTACCAGTCGTTGAAAAGGCAAGAAGTCCCTCTTTGCAGGGGGTCACGCAGGTGTGCAGAAATTCAAATATCTTTCCGGTGTAGTCTGACGTGTCTTGCTCTTCTTCTTTGGGGTTTCATGGCAGTTGCCGTTGCACTATACTGCCACCCTCTGGATGTAAGAATTTTTTACTTAACTTAAATGGTTTGTGTTAAGACAAGGCGTTAGGATTTTGTACAGTTAAGTTGAGTCATAATTACGTGGATCTTAATAGAAAAAAACATTTAAAGTCAACAAAGACAATAACTGTAAGTAAACTGAATATAAAAATAGTATGTAAAGTGCACAACCTTCCTTGTTCATTTTTTTGAGTGTAACATCATTCAGTTAAGCTGAAACATGTTAAGGCACTGATTACATATTGTGATCATTATGATAATTTTGCAGTTATGCATGTTGATTCAGAGTTGGGATCATGATCGAAAGTTCTTGCAGGTTTTGTTGTCATCTCTTCACAGTTCACAGGTGTTAGGGTCATCTAAAATCTTCAAATCCAAATGTTAGTGAGGTTGTTACTACTGAAATGAAGATAACTGGCATAATTCAAAGTTATATTACACATAAAGAGGCCCCCGCTCTTTACATTTTACTTATAAAACTGGATATGTGTCATATTTTCAGTTCAAGAAGTCTGCAATAAAGTGCATAATAAAGCTTTTCCTATACTGTAAACCCGAACAGTACTACTAACTTATAAAAGATGAGAACACCATAATTAAAATCAGTTACAAAGTTTATTGAACTTAAAACTATAGCATTTTTTGAACTAATGACTCAATTTTAATTTTGCTTTGCTCATCTTTTTTGAGTAGACATTGCTACTGAAGTGATATTTTATAAGTATACGGAGTGACGTTCAATGACGTCATTTACGTCAGGACGTACGCGATCGTTCTGACTGACGCTACCAGAAAACAAAACCAAGATGGCGGACACTCGTGCGAGTCTGGACGCATGTGGGGAGATTTGTAAGTAAATGTTTTTTAATCTGCTTTTTATTTTATCATAATAACTACAAGTATATCTTTTAAACGTGTTTCATGTTTGGCTTTGTTGTCTTTTTACTGGTAACCTGGAAAGCTCGACAAGCGTCTCTGCGGGTGCTCTGCTTCGCGCACATTTTTAAACCATTAAACCCACTGCCTTATTTGATTTATATGTAACGTTAACGTTAATATTGTAATTAGTTAGTCAGCGGAACCCAGTCACCAACATAGTTTTGTTCCAGATCCGGTCCATATCTGGCTTGAGTGAAAACAATGCGGGCCAAATGTGAGCCGGATCTGGGCCAACGCTGCTTGCTGTCTGGGAATTCATATTTTTTATTCAGTTTTTGTTAAGCGATCTGTTCTGCCTTCAGCTGTTAATGAACTTGCGGCTAGTTGTAACTTTTATCCACTACATTAAGGCTAATGTTAGCAAAGTTAGAAATATATTGTAAATAATAGTTAATAAGAATTATGAAAACTAGGTATGGTAGAGACACTGGGAAGCTCGTATTAACATTTACATATTTTTTGCCTTGTAGGCTAAAGAAGTGGATGCAGAGTCTGTGAACTTGGTAAGTATTCTACTTTCGTTTACTTTGGATATTTTTTAGTAGCTTCACACGTAAAAACCTCCTTTGAATATGTATCTAATTTTGGACAGATCAAGTTAGCAACTGGGTGAAGTAGAATAACATGTTTTCAGAGTTTACAAAGCAATGTAATGTTACAAATTGTACAAAACAATGACTGAAACGTGCATTGGCTTTGGCCTCATTGGTCGACTCTGTAGCATTTGCCAGACCTTATCTATTATAATCATGAAAACTAAAATGCTGTTATTTTTTGTTTTCATGTATACCTGAGACCCCGCCCATTGACTTATGTCCTCTGTAGTGGACCTTGTGTTTTCATGAATTTTCTTTGAATTTTTTGAGCTACTCTGTCAAGTCCTGTTGTACTGTGCAGAGGACATCCTGGGCTTTCTAGTGATATGTCATTTGATTGGCTGGCATGCTAGGAACCACTTCTTACACTGAATCCAAAATGGCCGACATGCAAATGAGCACATTTTATGGGAAGGACAGAGATATGTAAAATTTAGCTTTTTTACATGTTTTTTACTATTATTATCACATATATATTTGTTTATTAAAGTGTCAGTAACAATACATTTAGCTTTCAAAGCTGTTAAATTGTTTATGTTTCAAAATATCATCCTTTTTTAAATGTCAACTATAGTGGACATCAGGACCATCTTAATGTAATTAATGACTGCATGTTGTAGGAGGCCGAACTGAAGCAGAGAAGATTTTTATAAGATAGTTGAGGGAGACTCTGACTTAGAGCTGTCAGATGAGGATAAATTTGAATGTAACATACAAGAAGATGTTGAAGAAGAGGAAGAAATTGCAGGAGACTCAGATGAGCAGACTGAGACAGACACAGAGACAGAAAGGGAAGAACAGGAAAGATGCCGCACTCTGTGGTTCTGCAGAAGGACAATGTACACCAGCAAATTCACTTCTGAATGGTTGAAGAAAAACAAAATGAAGACTTTGGAGTGGCCTAGTCAAAGTCCTGACCTGAATCCTATTGAGATGCCCACAGCATGACCTTAAAATAGGCGGTCCATGCTCGAAAACCCTCCAATGTGGCTGAATTACAACAATTCTGCCAAGATGAGTGGGCCAAAATTCCTGCACAGCGCCGTAACAGACTCATTGCAAGTTATGGAAAATGCTTGATTTCAGTTGTTTTGTTTTTGTTACATAAATGTTGGATTAATATCCCTTTACAGCCATATTCTGTACAGTTTTGTTGTCTGAGTTTGGCTGTCGTTTCGAACTAAAATGGTCCTGTGGTCCACTACAGTGGACATGCTGTAAAATTAAAAATAAAAACAAAACGTAAAAACTCTAAATTGTAGAATTTTTTTTTAACCCAAAGGATGTAGGAAATCACAAAAAAACAACAAAAAAGAGGCACTTTTTTTCTTTGGGTCTCAGGAGGATATATATGTACAGGCAAAAAGTGTCACATACTGGCAAAGTCTCGGAGATGCTGTGTGACATCCTCAGGATTTATGATCGTGAGGTGAGTTAAAGTCAAAGACTACAACTCTATTATCGAAACCCAGAATAACTTTGCTTGCTTGTTCATTGTTATTTTTGCTTGTCTTTCAAGGATGTGCATGATATCAACATAAAGTGCACTGTAGCTCTTCGTGCCCTAGCTGTACACTTATGTGAAGATGGCCCACAGTTTTTTAAGACATGGAATGTAAGTATTCATTGCACTCACAAAACAGGATCAATTTTAGTGCCTTGCTTCATTAACAATATACAGTACAGACCAAAAGTTTGGACACACCTTCTCATTCAAAGAGTTTTCTTTATTTTCATGACTATGAAAATTGTAGATTCACACTGAAGGCATCAAAACTATGAATTAACACATGTGGAATTATATACAGTACATAACAAAAAAGTGTGAAACAACTGAAAATATGTCATATTCTAGATTCTTCAAAGTAGCCACTCTTGGCATTCTCTTGATGAGCTTCAAGAGGTAGTCTCATACATAAAAAGATTTATTCAATGTTTTTTACCTAATGGTGATTATAATTCGCATTCAGAGATCGACACTCAAACAGTGAAAGTGAGTTGTTCAAAACCTTTCTTTTTAGTAAACTCTGTGAACACAAACAATGTTCTCGATGCTTGAGTTCATGTGTAGAGATCCAGGTGATACTTCCAGCAAAGTTTCATGAAAATAAAGAAAACTCTTTGAATGAGAAGGTGTGTCCAAACTTTTGGTCTGTACTGTATATTCAACTTTATTTCGTTCATTTTTGCAGATTCTCTATGTATGTTCTTGTCTAGTTTTTAAATTTGGGCCAATTTAGTGTAAACTGAAAAGGCCTGCCTTGTTAAAGGTTGTATCAGCGATTTCAAGCCCTGAAACATAAAGTGTCAAATTCAGCTTACCTTTCTTCACGATCCGCTCGCTGCCTGCCCCATAAATCGACTGTAAAAAAACGCGTCTCTCTGGTCAGCCTAGGGTCCGAGATATGCCAAAAAGGCAGGCAGCGAGCGGATCGTGAAGAAAGGGCAGCTGAATTTGACACTTTATGTTTTAGGCTTGAAATCGCTGATACAACCTTAAAGTATCATACTATATTAAAGTAATAATTAACCAAAAAATTCTGATGATGTAATTCATTACTAGACATGTTTACTATTGGACCCTCTTTGTGCATTGCAGGTGGATAAGTCGGATGAGCCAGACATCACTGGTACCCCTCTTGCCCTTGTGATGGAAGTCACTAAGAACACTAGTCCTGTCTGTCGTGGTGGAAGATGAGTTTGTGCTGAGTGACATCCCCAAGTTTCCTGATGCCCTTGTGTTACTTTTTGTAGAAAATTTTGTTTAAAGCATGTTTTTAAAGTATGTTGTCTTCTGCACTAAAGGAAGGAACTTTATTTATTTTATTGACTTTATTTATTTTGATTTGCCATGTTGCAAAATTATGGCCATGGCTGTAAAAAAATTGTAATCAATGTTTTAACAGTTTCTAATTTGATTTGTTGTTACATATTTACAGAGATTTATATAAACAGTTGTACAAAATAGACAAAGAATGTAATAGTAAATAAAAACCCTTTAATTATGTCAACAGTTCTGTGTGTGCTGCTTTTTAGTATTTTGAACTAAAATATTTATCAGGCTATGAGTTATTCAGAAGTGTATTTCTTGAATAAAATATTTTAAGTGGTATTTAAATAAAAACAATAAGTATTGAAAACATATCAACTTTACACATGCTACACTTAAGTTTTTAGTACAGGGTACTCAAAATTTTTTAAAAAGGAAAGAAAAATATTTAAGTTTAGTGTAATTGTAATTTTTAAGTATGTTTACTTAAAAAATCTTAGGTAATCGGTTTCCACAAAAGTTTTGAGTACTCTGAACTTATCGGGTTTTACAGTATATTGATGTTTAGGAGAGAGGTATCATACTCATGTGAGGTGCCAAATGGCTATGAGGTTAGTGATGTATACTGTCTCTTGGAATATTAGCCATATATGTAATAATTCATTATCACAGTACCATATGTTCTGCCTATGTTCAACATGAAAATTTTGTGGTTGCCACTGAGTCACAGGACTTTTATACAAAAAAAAAAAAAATCTGTATAAAAACTGCAAAAGAAACCTATGAGTCTGTAATAAATATCCAACAGCATGGTTCATTTTTAATTGTAATAATTTAACTAATTAAGATTCTAAGAAACTGAATATAGAATTGTTCTAAATAGAGTTCTAAGCCAATGCAAAATGTTGATTTCAGATTAGTCATATGTCCAGGGAGTAGAACACAGAGGCAGTGTAAAATCACTTAAAAAAGCATCTCTGTTCTTTTTATTATTATTATTTTCTTTGATTTCCTATTAAGTAATCACTCAGAGAATAATTTGACTAGGAACAATAGTAAACTACGGATTAATTAACAAGACTTGTCAATAAAAACATAATTGCAATTATTGAATTGCTTTAGGTAGCCTACCACTACTGTATCTGTATTTGTTAAATATAAACATACGACAGCACACAACAGACACAATACAGTGATATAGAAAAAAATACTTACAGTTTACTTTCGTTGAGAATACCATTGAAACGACTGTCCCATGTTAATGTGGGCGTGGTTTGTGAGCGTGTATGGGAGCATGTTAAACTGGTTTAAAACTGCGTAAAATATGCAGGAACGGACACCGCGAAATCAAATCACTTTATTATGGATACCAAATGTATAAAACTGGTGAAACACGTTTTTTAATATATGATCTATGGAATATCGCACGTGACGAATCTGTCGCCGTCTAGCATCTGCTGGAAATCCAGGTAAATATACTTGCATGCACGCGCGCATCCCCAGTTAACATGATCCCCAGTTGATCCATAACACCGGCTTGCTTTGAAATTTATTTGATAATTGCCCCCGCCTTGTCTCCCACACCCCAGTCATTTAAATCAGTACATAATAATGAAAAAAAAAAAATACCTTACAATTAAAAAGAAGCAGATTTTTACGATCAGAAATTTCTTAAACCAGTGAACCCCTGTAAACATTTCAGTCCAAGGATCCAGTAAACGAATGCGCTCAAATGGAAAGTTCAAAAGGAAATTCACAAATGAAGCATTTACCCACTTCTCAAGGAACCACTACACCACAGATTTGCAATTTGCCGCGCATTTGATAACGCATTGTTTGTTTTGCTTACGGCCATATGTGTACATGTGAATGAACGGTGCGTACACCATACATTTGTACTTTTTGCAACGCTACAACATTTTTTTCAACATCTTGAAATGTGTGATAAACATCGGCGCATGTCCTCTGATGTAACATTAGGAACTAGTGACAACGTATGATGACGTATAACAGTGTTGTAGTGGTTTCCCATTCCTTAGCTAAGCTAATAAGCTACAGCAACACGGCAAAAGTAGTTTACTACATCTAAGCTATTTTTCAAAATGTAATTTTTCTACATGGTATGAACCATCGTCATACCAAATCAATGCTTTCTCAGTGGTCAATAAAATTGTCAGTCATACAGGCATAAAAGTTCAGTTTACTTGTTTATTCAACAACGCTTCCAAACCAATTTGGCAACAAAAATCAGTATCATTTACAGGGCTGGATTTATCTCATATTGTGACATAGGCAAACAACATTTTGGGGGGTTGAATTCTTTCTTTTAAAAAATGATTTGAAAAAAAAAAATGGCACTTGTTTCTGAATATTAAACGAATAAAACAGGGAAAACACAACAATACTGAATAACTGAATAAACTATAGCCATATATACAAAGATTGATTTCAAAGATTTCATGAGAGCCTGATTTTTTTAATTCTCAGAATTTATAGAACAGAACACGGAAGTTTGAAGTATCAAGAATATTATATCCGCTCCTCGAGTACAATACCTTTTTGGACGCGCCTTGAGAGAGAAAGTTATCTTTACGGATTACATAAACGAGTTTTTGTTTTCAATTTGTTTTATTTCGTTAAGTAATAATTTAAAGCTTCCTATAGATATGATTATCATATCTGTAGAAATTAATACAATATTAAGTAATTATATAGGCGATGCTGTATATGCTAATGATGTCTGTGCGCAATGTAGACAGCATTCACAACTTTATCATGAATAAACATTACATAAAGTACTTAAAATTTAATAGCCTCACAAGAAACATTTTATGCATCCCAGAGTCTTGTCCATTAACTGACCTTCTTTTTTTCCATAATATTTGTATTATTCGTTTATATTCGTTATTTTCACCTTTATTTTGATCTCTTTACAAAACATTCTGAATGTTTTTATTTATTGTGAATCGCTTAATCTAAATAACTTTATGTATATATGCTATTTGCCATTTATTTTGCAAATATTGTAAACGACAATTATGCCAATAAAGTTTTGACTTTTTGATTGTATTTATGCCCGTGTGTGACCATAAACGATTTACAAATGGAACTAATGATTTATGTCCGTGTGTGACCATAAACGATTTACAAATGGAATTAATGATTCACTCGTCAATGAAACACTAGGTTATCTATTAATTAGACGAAATAAAATGAATATTATATATATATATATATATATATATATATATATATATGTGTGTGTGTGTGTG
The DNA here is from genome assembly GCF_049309525.1 of Garra rufa. Lineage (NCBI taxonomy): Eukaryota > Metazoa > Chordata > Actinopteri > Cypriniformes > Cyprinidae > Garra > Garra rufa. The sequence goes on from NC_133379.1 coordinate 42,638,675, forward strand.
TGTGTGTGTGTGTGTGTGTGTGTGTGTTATATTCAACCTAACTGCATTCCAGTAAAAATCCCAGCCATATAGCTTAATCAAAGCTTTAATGGCATGTCAGCATTTATCATTTAGATTCTGAATGTTAAAAGAGATCGAAATGATAGGAAAATTAACGAATATAAACGAATAATACAATTATTACGGAAAAAAGAGGATCGGTTAATGGATAAGACTGTGGGATGCATAAAATGTTTCTTGCTGGGCTATTTAATTTGAAGTACTTTATGTAATATTTATTCATGATAAACTTGAATGCTGTCTACATCGCGCACAGACCGCTTTCGCATATACAGCATTGCTTATATAATTATTTAATATTGTATTCATTTCTATAACAATTAATATAATAATTTCTTAACTCAAAATAAAATATTAATAAACCTATCTCTGATAATCCTGGGTTACTATGAAATGCATGTTGTTCCCTCAATATAACAACTCGTTACCTCGACAAAATGATCTCGTGGCCACGACATAATATGACGTTCCCACGAGTTAATATTATGTTCCCACGAATTAATATCTTGTGGCAACGACATAATATGACATTCCCACGAGTTTATATGTCGTGGCCACGACAAACATAAGTGAACCGAAGATGTCCCCTCCAGGTCACCGTACAAACGAGTCATTTAGCTTAGAGCGATGTTTGCTGCCGCTTCAGTTCAGTGCGTTACATGACTGCCCCCTACTGATCATGTCTTTCCTGTGTCAATGTATTTTCCGTGTTCCCACGGAATACACCGGCGTCACGCGAGACCACTTCTGTTCCTGCGTGCATTTTAAATGGCCAGATCTGTATTTCATTACTGTGGCAATGTTTGGTATCGGGCCAAGCAGTGTCACACAAAACTAAGCTGTGGGGTCAGTATCAGGAATCCCTCCAAAATGACATGTAGTCAGCCAAGTGAGCTGCAAAGACTTCATCTAGCATCAGCAATAATGTCAGTCTAACATGACCCTTCCTAAACCCCTAATATTGTGAAAAGGTCAATGGTGGTTGATACCAGTGCAGAAAATAAATGTAACATAGACTTTGGATGTTGGTTTGATAAAGTCTAGCTTTAAACCATGTTGCTTGAAATGTACAAGGATATACAGTAAACTTTACAGACAGATAAAAAGTAGAAATACAGAAATACTTTTGGCTTCCGCCATGTCCTCTGAGATTTTTTTAATAATACTTTGCACTGTAGCCACTGGAACTTCAAAACATTTAGATATGGTCTTATAGCCCTTTCCTGACTTGTGAACAGCCACAATGCGCAGCCGCAGGTCAGTGAACTCCTTTGTCTTAGCCATGACTGTCCACAAACCAGCAGAGAGTTTCTGTTTTTCACCTGTTGAGTTGATTAAAACAGCTGTTCCCAATGAATCAGGGTAATTAGAATGCTTTAGAACAGCTTGGACTATTTGGAATGGTATAGAACTTTGAATTTTCTCATAGACTATGACAGTTTGCAAAGGGTATGAATAATTTTGGACATGACACTTTTTGTTCAAATGTAAATAAAAGCTGATATTTTTTATTTTATTTTATTTTTTCCACAATGATGCCTCTTGTACATAACACATAACTTGTGTCATTTCCGGTCAAAAAAATGACAGGCTTGTACATCATCTTATTATCTTTTGGAAGAAGCCTGTGTCATTTCCAGTCAAAAAAACTTGCTGGTTGAATAAAAGTAACTTTAAGTCAGAATTTGCCAGGAGTATGAATAATTTCAGACTTGACTGTAAATAAAAAATGTATAGCCAGGTCTACACCAAAAGAGGAGATATGATTCAAACTAGAAATGCATGGAAATGCCCCCGCTGCAGCTAATGACATTAAAGGAAAGGACTGAATTCCTGCATTGGAATCATAAAACATCATTTGATCTTCATCTAAGTCATAATTAATGACATAATTTGACTAAACCAATAATAAACAAACCATTTTACTTCAACATTTTATTAAAGACATTGAGTGATCATTGACAAGGCAGGCTGGAAAATATTAATCTCAGTGCTATGACTTCTCCAAAAGCTAAATGAAGCTTTGCAGGCAGTTCTGAAAGAGCAGAAATAACCCATGGAAGACAGCAAAATACCAACTGCCAAAGTCTTTGTTCATATTTCTACTATTGAGAAAAAAACAAACAAACAAACAAACAAAAACAAACACTGAAATCAATTATTATTATTAAATGTGAAAAAGACTGATTGTGTTTATGTAGAATTATGGTTTAAATAAAGATCAGACCACATTTTCAGTCATCAATGCACAAATACAGATGTTTTTAATACTTAAAATTTCACTAATATTGCCCCATTTTCTGTTGCTGAAATAATCAGCTAAACTGTCCATCACACTCAAATATAATCTCTGTGGGGCTTTTGAATCTGAATTACGTTTATGTAGAAAGCAAGACAGCTCTTGTAATGCTAGTTAATGGCCTTCTACTTTCTGCTGACTCAGGAGCATTTACCATTCTTCTTTTTTGAACCTCAGCTCAGCTTTTAATACCAGCTGACATCACATACTTCGAAACTGCCTTTCAGCATTTGCTGTCACTGGCATATTCTGGGTTAGGGGCTCAACTATGAAAGTATAAATACACATACACATCATTTCTGCCTTAACAAATGCATGCATATAATAAAATGGTTCTTGATCTGGCGCATAAAGCTAACAACTTAAAGCGACCGAGTTCCCAGTTCATCTAAATAATGACTCCTATAGGGTTGCCTTTAGGGTTTTAATAGTGACCCTCAAGGTGCTTAACCATGCTTCATGCTTTTTGTTTTTGTTATAGTAAATAAAGTTATTTATTTTGATCAGTGCCCTAACCCTATATACTTCTCTGGACCATTTAGACCAGTTTTTTGATAAATTTATACATTTTACTCTTAAAATCATCAGTTAAACAATTAAATGAGATAGCAGAAATAAATTATTTTATTTGTGTGTGTCTTTTATATACGTTCAGTAACGTTGCTAACATTCCACTGCAAAACAGTTACCTACCTGTAATACCTACCTGTAGTGCTTACGGCAGCTCTGTAAAGGTGCCAAAACTAAAAAGGGAAAAAGCTAAGATGAGCAAAACAACTCTTCAGAGATGAATGTAAATTCACAGTGAGGAGACATTGTTTGACAACAAAGTTATATGTTTGATATTAATAATGCACAACTTTGGATTTTAGGCAGCAACTTGCAAGAGAGTCAGGGGGAAGTACATTAGAGGCTCTCTTTGAAGAGGATGACGAGGCTCTGAAGGGGAAAATGATTCCACTGCTACTGGCTTGTCAGTTTGTTTAGACATTTGACAGAGAACATAACCTACAGAGGAATGCCCTTAATTCCCACATCTGAAGACCCTGCTCTGTAGTTTTTGGAGAAGAGTGACACTTTTATTCATTCTTTTCTACCTGTTCTTATTTTACAAGTGTGTTCAAGCATTGTGAGAAACAAGATTCTCTGATCTGATGAATTTCAATTCCAAGCATCGTGTATAGAAAAAAGCAGGCACTAATCATCACCTGTACAGTATCATCCTAACAGTAAAGTGTGGTGGTAGCAGTCTCTGTGGGGCTCATCAGAGTAGAAGAATAGCTCAAGGCAACAAAATATTGAGATAGCCTTAATGAAAACCCAATCCAGAACATTCATAACCTCAGACTGGGCAGAAGGTTAATCTTTTTAACAGGACAATGACCCTAAACACACAGCAAGAGTGTCTTATAGACAACTCTGTGGATGTGTTTGAGTGGCCCAGCCAGAGAGCATGGGCTTGAACACAATCAAACATTTCTGGAGAAACCTGAAAATGTCTGCCAGACCCCATCCAAGCTGACTGAGTTTGAGAGGTGAAGAGGTGAGGTAAGGAGTGGCAGATAATTGCCAAATGCTGATGCAAAATATTTTCTTTTCTCTTTTCTTTGCTTTTTTATAAATTTGCACAAAGTTGTCACAAATCTGTTTTGTGCTTTGTCATTATGGGGTATGGAGTGTATACTGATTTGGAAAAAAAAAAAGTTATTTAAAGCAGTTTTAAAGCAGCCTTTAATATAAGGCTGTGCAACTTAAAGAAACATGAAAAAAATAATATTTTTTTTTTGCAATCTCAATAAATTATAATAAAAGTTCATTTATTTCAGTAATTTAACTCAAATTGTGAAACTTGTGTCATAAATGAATTCAATGCACTGAAGTAGTGTAAGTCTTTTTTTAGTGAATTGTTGGCCTTCTGGAAAGTATGTTCATTAACTGTATATGTACTCAATACTTGGTAGGGGCTCATTTTGCTTTAATTACAGCCTCAATTCGGCGTGGAATGGAGGTGATCAGTCTGTGGCACTGCTGAGGTGGTATGACAGCTGACAGTGGCCTTTAGCTCATCTGCATTTTTCAGTCTTTTGTTTCTCATTTTCCTCTTGACAATACCCCATAGATTCTCTATGGTGTTCAGGTCTGGTGAGTTTGCTGGCCAGTCAAGCACACCAACACCATGGTCATTCAACCAACTTTTAGTGCTTTTGTCAGTGTGGGCAGGTGCCAAATCCTGCTGGAAAAAGGAAATCAGCATCTTTAAAAAGCTGGTCAGCAGAAGGAACCATGAAGTGTTCTAAAATTTCTTGGTAAACTTGTGCAGTGACTTTTCAAAAAACACAGTGGACCAACACCAGCAGATGACATTGCACCCCAAATCATCACAGACTGTGGAAACTTAACACTGGACTTCAGGCAACTTGGGATATGAGCTTCTCCACTCTTCCTCCAGACTCTATGATCTTGGTTTTCAAATGAAATACAAAACTTGCTCTCATCTGAAAAGAGGACTTTGAACCACTGGGCAACAGTCCATTTCTTCTTCTCCTTAGCCCAGGTAGGACACATCTGACGTTGTCTGTGGTTCAGGAGTGGCTTAACAAGAGAAATACGACAACTGTAGCCAAATTCCTTGACATGTCTGTGTGTGGTGGCTCTTGATGCCTTGACCTTAGCATACAGGTTTGGAACAACTTGAAGTCCCCCTGTAGTGAAAATCAAGTTTTTTATGTTGTTTATTTGTCTATGTGGTGTTTTTAGTATGCTTTTAGACAAACCATGTGCCAATCCATTAATTCAACACCATTGCTTAGTATTTTCTCCTTAAAACTGTGGTTTCCCAAAGGCTGTCCCAGAAATGCGGTTTGAAACAGCCCTTTTTCTGCTACATCCAAAAAAAAATTGCATATTTAAAGATCCACGTTGAGTAAATGAGGCGGTGGAGTTACATTCAAGCTGTTTTGTAAATTCGATTCCCAAACAAAACAAAGTTGTATTTACAAGTGCAAAACTTGGAATTCTAGATGATACACTATAGTTGCCAATTTGTGACGCTGAAAGGGGAGTATCAATTTGACCATGGCGGAAATACTAATCTATAATATAGATCATATCATTTATTTGTAATCTGTGAATATAGATCAACAATCAGAAATCAAGTCGGTACCATGGTGTAAAGTGAATCTCTTAAATTTCAGTTTGAATGTAGTTTACAGTATATTTGTTTTGTTTTGTTTAAGCTACATCCCTGTTATGTTTCTGACTTGGAATTTGTGATGTCATAATTAATGAATTCCGACATGAATAAATGAATCCACTCTCTCAACAATTATTAACAATAATATTGTGGTCAGTAAAACTAAATGCATTTGAATTATAATTATATAATTATGAAAATGTGTACAAAACTTGTAGATATGTGTAATATGTGTAATATGTGTAACATATTGCTCAAAACTTTAAAAATACCTGTTAATTTTTTGGCTTTTGGCTACAGTATCTGTCAGTTTGAGACATCGCTGCCATTGCTATAGATTATGTGCATCTTAAACAAGCTCACATTTTATTGGACAATGTGAAATGGTGTGGTATCTTGCCATCTTATACATAAATTGGATAAAAACGATGTAGTCACTGTCTGTTTTCATTTTTAAACAAACCTGAAACTGATAAAGTAGATAAAGTCACATTAATTGTTAATTAATTACTCCTCTTTATATACTCCATACCTATATTATGTGATTATGTGAAGTGTAAGAACTTTTATAATGTGGAATTTGGAATTAATCTGTATAAATGTCCCATGTGGGCATGTACAGTGCCTTGCAAAAGTATTCATACCCCTTCATTTTTTTCACATTTTGTTTTGTTGCAGCATTATGTTAAACTGCTTTAAATTACTATTTTTCCCCACATCAATCTACATCTCATGCACCATAATGACAAAGCACAAAACAGGTTTGTAACAACTTTGCAAATTTATTAGAAATAAAAAACTGAAAAGATCCCGTTGCATAAGTATTCATACCCTTTTCTGGGACTCGAGATTTAGCTCAGGAGCATTCATATTGCTTCTAGATGTTACTACACTTCGAGTGGAGTTAAACTGTGGCAAATTCATTTGAATGAGTATGATTTAGAAAGGCACACACCTCTCAGAAAAGGTCTAACAGGTGAAAATGCATATCAGAGCAAAAACCAAGTCCTGAGGTCAAGATAACTGCCTGTAGAGCTCAGTGACAGACTTGCGTTAAGGCAATGATCTAGGGAAGAGTTCAGAAAAAAATCTGCTGCATTGAAGGTTCACAGAAGCATTATCCATAATGGAAGACGTTTGGAACAACTGGGACTCTAGAAAATGTCTGCCAGCCCCCATCCAAGCTGACAGGGAGAGCTTAAGAGGTTAAAAGGTGAGGCAAAGAATGGCAGATAATTGCCAAATGCAGATGTGCAAAGCTTGTCACATCATACCCCAAAAGACTTGAGGCTGTAAAGGTGCTTCAACTATGTACTGAGTTAAGGGTATGAATACTTATGCAATGTACTTATTTCAGTGTTTTATTTTTAATAAATTTGTAAAATTTGCAAATCTGGGTTTTGCTTTGTCATTATTATGGTGTATGGAGTGTAAATTGATGTGGGGAAAAATGTCTCGGGTTACGTATGTAACCCTGGTTCCCTGAGGGAACGAGACACTGCGTCATCAACGCTTTGGGGAATGCCATTGGCGAACCCGCCTCTGAATCAGTCTGTAGCCAATAGAACGACGGGAGTGACGTCACCGGCACGGTGACGTCACTCCCGTCGTTCTATTGGCTACAGACTGATTCAGAGGCGGGTTCGCCAATGGCATTCCCCAAAGCGTTGATGATGCAGTGTTGAGTTCCCGGAAGGGAACTGTAGTTAGCAAGGCACTGTAGTTAGCCAAACCTAATTTCTAATCAAAATTTAATTTCTAAACCTATTTTCTATAAAAAACAATGACTCAACTGGTTAGCCAAACTTAATTTCTAAACCTATTTTCTATAAAACCAATGACTCAAAATATAATCTGAATTGCACAGCTATTGCAGCAGTATAATTGTAATTTATTTAATAAAAGCAGAATACCTAATGTTTTCCACCAGCACCTCAACAGAATTGCTGTTCCTTTGAACTTGTATGTTTTTTTTTGTGGGTTACTGTTCTGTCTAGACAAGTGTTTCCCAACCCTGTTCCTGGAGGCACATCAACACTACACATTTTCTAACTCTTCCTAATCAAACACACCTGATTCAATGCAGTTCATTAGTAGGGACTGAAATGGATGAGTCAAACCTGGGAGAAATCTAAATTGTGTGCTGTTGCTGTGCCTCCAGGAACAAGATTGGGAAACGCTGGCCTAGACTATTCTGTTTCATGTAGACTGACAAGAGGACAGCTTGTTCTTTTGCTCTGCGTCAAATACCAAGTGTTTGAAGCTGCATGAAGAGAAAACCTTTAAAATGCAAATTCTCTGTAAGAGGACATATGTGTAGGCTACTGCTAAAATGGTGGGTGTTTCCTGAGGATTCATTGATCGTTGGGCCAGGATGCAAGAGCGACATTAGACACTGATGCCTCATGAATGAATGCGTTGATGTGAAAGAGCCAAATTGGCTATTTTTACCAGTTTTACTGGTTATTATGGGAATCAGCCTGTGCTAATCTGACAGCAAAATCAAAAATGTGGAATACAATCTTTTCCTGAACTGAAAATAATATTCAAATAGTATTGATGTTTTCTTCTGCAAATTAAAGCAACTATTCCTAAAGAGTAGAACCCTAAAAATAACCCTTCTTTCAAATATATTTTAAAAAATAATTAATTACTGAACCAAAATGCTTTTGGGAACTGATGGTCAGTATAACAATGAAAACAGAGATTCTCAGAGCACAAGTATAGCTCAAATATATTTAGAATTTTTCTCAGTATAAGTCAAGTATACATAAATGTCATTTTATATGAAGTATATAAAGCACATTCTCACATAACAATTGACGTCTGGCCCAGCTCTGGGCCAGACGTCAATTGCTACGTGGGTTCTGAGAAGTACATAAAGAGTAGACTGAAAGTATACTTTCCTATTTTTACTTCAAAAGAAGAATACTAATAGCACACTTAAATTTATTTTTCTTAAGGGTAGTGAATCATAAGTGCTTATTATTAAGAACTGTTCTATCAGGTTAATTAAGCCAATTCTGTATGGAGCTGCCTGAAGATCACATATAGGTTGTCTTCGCTCTGTCAAAAATGAGGGGTTGAGGGTCTGTCCAGCAGAACACACTTCAAAATGGCGGCAGGGGTTCCTTTCAGTTCCCAAGGATGTTTGTAAGTGTCTAAAGCTGGAGAGGGAGAGACTGATGGAGATGTGACAACTGTGATTGATCATTTCCATGTTCATTGGTTCCTTCCAAGCATATTTCTGTTATGGTGGCGTGCTGGATGAACGAGACGTGAGACGAGATACAAAACAAACAATATATTTAATATAAATCTTCAAGATGAAACAGGCAGGAACACAGAGAACTTCCACACACGTGATAACATTAAGGACCGACAAGAGACTGAAAACAAAGACTGACTTATAAAGGGTGATTACTGATTAGACACAGGTGACAGGGATGACGCTAACAAGGGTTAAACCAAAGTACACAGATCAACAGGGGGAGACAACGGGAGAAACCAATGACATAAACTAACAGAACTGTGACATTACGCCCCCCTCCGAATAGGCGCGAAAACCAGAAAAGTAAAGTCCATAATGGAGGAGGCTTCGGCGGAGGACGCAACCCCAGGAGGGGGACCAAAACAAAAGTCCAAGTGGCCGACACGACAGTCCAAGAGGGCGACGATGGGGGGAGGAGCCAGGGAGGACACAGGAGGGACCTGGAGCAGGAGAGGTTGAGCCCGGAGTGCAGCCGACGGAGGGAGGCGCCATGGTGGAGGAGAGGCTGACGACTCCAGGGGGCCGACCGACAGAGGCGGAGCAGCTGGAAGAGGAGCCCGAGGTGGAGATGGAGAGCCGAAGATCCAGGGCAACACCGTGGATCCGGAGGGCCAAGGCGGAGCCGGAGCGACAGAGGATGGAGGCTGTGCCGGAGGGAGGGAGGAGTCCGTAGGAGCCGGTGGGACAGCGTGACGAGGCACAGCCGGAGGAGCAGAGTCCTGAGGTGACGAAGGGACGACGACTGACCAGGGTGGAGCCAGAGAGACGATGGAGCCTGGTGGAGCTGGTGGACCGAAGGGCGACGGTGGAGATGAGTGCGTCGAGAGCCGTGGTGGAGCCGCAGGGTCGGAGGGCTGAGGCGGAGTTCTGGACTCTGAGGCTGGAGGCGGAGCTGAGGGATCCTCCAGCCCAGAAGCCGATGGAAACTGGCAGACCCGCGGCGAGCCCACTGCACAGGTGGTGGGCTGAGGGTGAGCAGAGGGGCTGTCAGGGGACAGCGGTGGCCATTCATACGGAGACATAGGCAGAAGAGGGGGGGTGGGTGGTAATTCCAGACAGGCAGATTGATCATGACAGATCGATAATTCGGTATTGAAGTCTATTAAATCACCAGAATTATCGTCCATAGCTTCAGAAAAGAAGTCAATTAAGTCCCCAGAGTTATTGTCCATCTCACCCTCAGCAGTGGTGCAGTGGGCAGGGCTCTCCATAGCCCTCACTTGCTCCACATCCACCATCGCGGATGTAGTGGCCGGCTCTCGCACCTGGTCGGATGTACAGGACTCTGGCTCTGTCGCTCGGGGCTCAGGTTCCTCCTCCGCAGTGGGCTCGAGCTCACGCTCCGCTTGTCGAGGTGATGGTGGGCTGGGCTCTGGGTCTTGAGTGGGGCTGATGTCCTCCTCGACGATGCCGATAGTCCAAGAAAATTCACAGGACGCCAGCACCCACTCAATGTAATCGGCGATGTCCTCTCGAGGACCCTCCCCGGACAGCCGCGCTTTGGTGGCGATGTTTAGTCCAGCACGGTAAAACGTGCACAGGCAGCTGTCCGGGTAGTGCGTGAGTGGTATGAGTTGCACAGAGTCTCTGGTGTGGTCCTCGAGAGAACGGTTCCCCTGCTCCAGGAGAATAATGAGAACGGCAGGGTTATCCATAAAGAAAAAACAAAACAAACACTGAGAAAAACGAAAAAACAAAACGCAGGGAAAATGCCGAGAACTGTTTCGGTCGGTCCTTCTGTTACGGTGGCGTGCTGGACGAACGAGACGTGAGACGAGATACAAAACAAACAATATATTTAATATAAATCTTCAAGATGAAACAGGCAGGAACAAAGAGAACTTCCACACACGTTGTGATAACATTAAGGGCCGACAAGAGACTGAAAACAAAGACTGACTTATAAAGGGTGATTACTGATTAGACACAGGTGACGGGGATGACACTAACAAGGGTTAAACCAAAGTACACAGATCAACAGGGGGAGACAACGGGAGAAACCAATGACATAAACTGACAGAACTGTGACAATTTCAGGAAGAAACATATAATTACACTAATTATTTTTGCAAAACTTTTAATGGTCATAGGGGTTAGTCTTCTGTGTTAGTATGTATCTTTTACAACTTATTCACCGGGACTGGTGCTGGAGCCAGAGCCCAATCTAAATTGAATCTGAAACCTTGCTGCTCTCGAACAAGGGAACCTGATGTCAGTAGGCGGAGCTTCCACTATTAAAACTATTCAATTTTTAAAAGCCGTCAGATTTTAGAGTAAATTAACAATATTAACAGCAAAAATAAAAAATAAATAAATAAAGATGTCAGTTCAGCAGTGGTCAGCAGAAGAGATAACAAGTGATTCCCATCACAGGTTGGTGACGTAGAAGCTTCTGCACCCTGCCAGTGCTACCCTTGGCTGAGCACCGGCTCCAGCTCCAGCTCTGACACCAGCCCCAGTGGAAAAGCGGTATGTGTTTGTGAATGTGTGTGGCATGTCATTTTTTTCTACCTGCCTTCATAGGCGAGGTGACAGAATGTCTCGCCTTTACTGTAGCTTGTCAAGCCCCTGTCTCACAGCACAAGGAGGACACACACAGAAAGAGAAAGAGATATAATATTATAATATTATTGTTGCTCACAGTGCTATTTATCAATGTATAGACCTGAATATACAATACAGTTCATGTTCTCACTCTACCTGCCCACACTGTAAAACAAATTGTAGTTTCTTTAAAGGTTTGATAAGCATGTTTCAAATAGTTTATCTTTGTATGTGTAAAAACTGTCACAAAGTTCCATGTTTCTTGTGAAATTAATTTTATATTTAAGAATACTATCCCTCTATATTAATTCCTTATACTGTAGTTTGCTTATTAGAGTAGGCTTACATAAAGTCATGTAAATTCAGGCCTATAGTTTTAAAATGGAATAACACTTTTATTCTTTTTTTAATTCTATTTCTATTCTAACTACTTGTTTTCTTTTTTTTTTTTTAAAAAGAGTGTCTAACACTCGCATTCTATAGTCTTTTTTTCTATTTTATCTTGTTCTATACTTCTAGAACAAGTTCTTCTACTTGTTCTGTCTAAAAAAGAGCATCCCTATTCTTTTTCTATCTACTTGTTTTCTTTTTATTTATTATAAAAATTGGTTTATATATGCTATGCTTACTGTGTTAGGATAATTGAGACTTCAAGAGTCACAGCACTTACATATTATTACTATTTTGTTGGTTTTTGATTGTTTCTATTGTCCTCATTTGTAAGTCACTTGATAAAATTGGATAAAAAAAATTCTCACATGTAGTGTGCAGTTGCATTCATGTTAGTAGGAATCCCATTGTTTTCTTAAACTGTGAAAGCCAAGATCCAAGTTGTTTTACGTCATTTAAGTCATTAATTTCTCAATGTTTTCATGCACAGTGCTCAGAAATGTGTCATAGAGATAAAACATGACTTTTCTGCTTAGTGCTTTTGGAGATCCTTTCTCATTAACTGCCAAACAGATACAATTTACATTCAAAATGATTAGTCCACAATACATCAGACTAAGACAACTCAACTTATCTTAGCTCTCATTGAATTTCCTTGTGTTGGGAACATTTACTGTCTTGAAGATGCCATGCAAGTACAAACGTCACATGGGACTCACTCCCTGTACTCATATTAGATTTGCCCTAAGCTGAAAAATGCTAAGAATTAGAGGATGGTCTCATTGTGTTTATGTTCTCAAAAGAGGTCATTCAGTCAGTGAAGGTCAGGGATAATATTAGTTGAATAGGCCACAAAGAACTGCTGACATACAGTCTTGTCCATATCTGAGATGTCATGATATCCACGAGCCTTAGATTTCCTTAACAACTAAGGCAGTGTTTGGTTCTCTTTGTAAAGATAAAGATGGAAGAACAAATCTGTAACAAATTAAAGTTACAGTTTTGTTGGTTTGTTTTGGTCTCTAACACTGGTTCATTTTCATGTTCCAGTTATGCAGTTAAACATGTTTCTGTATCACAGTTTATGCAACCAATCATGACCCCACATGACTCCACAGTAGATCTGCGTGACATGACTGAAATTCATTACTTGTCAGATTTTATCTGTTACGCTGCACTGTGAAAGATGCAAAACGTGGTCATATGTGGAGGTGTTAACTACAATGCTCTAATATCATTCGTCATGTTGTTGTTGAGCAAATTAAACATTACATCCTTTCAGGATGATGCTTCAGGAAATGATTCTATATGGTAAAATACATTTTATACGGGGCTTTATAGTCAGGTCCACCAAGGCCAAGGCTATGGCTCTGTTTATGCTTTGTAATTCAGTTTCAAGAATGTCAAGGATACTTTATGTACTCTCATTCAACACATCACACAACAAGATATGACACAGTAACTGTACTTTAATACTGTGTGATGGCCTAGCGTGACATTTTGGTATACAGCTGCAAAAATCCTCTTTAATATCTGTGAAATAAGCAACATCAGCTACCAAGCAAGCAGCTACAGTAAAACAGGGAAAAATACTTGTCTGTCTGTCTGTCCATAATGTGGCACTTTTGCTACTAGAAATAAATAGCATTTTCAGAAAGTTAAAGTTTTAATTTGATTTTATTGGGTCTTAGGTCAAAGAATCTGTATTTTATATTTTCTGTTTAAGGTTAAATATTTGTAAAATGCTGCTGTTCATTACTATAAATAATGGTGTTTTGTAGTTGTATTCATTGTAAATATACAGTCGTGGCCAAAAGTTTTGAGAATTACATAAATATTGGAAATTGGAAAAGTTGCTGCTTAAGTTTTTATAATAGCAATTTGCATATACTACAGAATGTTATCCCCATTTATTGGGATAAGTGACTTCAGTAACCTCAGGTGCAGACAGAAACGACAGCGGGTAAGTTTCTTCTGAAATACTTTGTTTTCAATAGGCAATTGTTACATGAAGTTGCTGCTGAGTAGCACTCGTTCGTTTCTATTAATCTCCTTATTCGTTCTATATACATTTATTTAGTACTAAAAAGCACTCGTTTGTTGCTGTTAATTTCATTATTCATTCTTTATACAGTTATTTAGTACTAAGAAGCACTCGTTCGTTGCTGTTAATTTCCTTATTCATTCTATATACAGTTATTTAGTACTAAGAAGCACTCGTTCGTTGCTGTTAATTTCCTTATTCGTTTGTATATACTGTGGTGGGAGGAGCAAACGACAGACACAGTGGGTGTGGCGTCAGGCCTCGGAGAGGCTTTTATTAAACAGAAAATGAAAGAAAAGTGTCCAAAGGGGGGGATAAAGTGTCCAAATAAAAGGGGGATAAAGTGTCCAAATAAAAGGGGGATCTGGTGTCCTCGAGTGCTGGGGTTTCGTGAAGGATGGGTAGTGTTCGATAGGGAAGGGTCCAGGTAAGGGGCGGAGTCCGGCGGCCGCACGCGCTCCCCGCGTGGGACCGGGGTGCTAGGGGTGGCGGCATCTCTTGCGGCTTCGTCCCTCTCGAGCTGTCCGGTGCTTCCAGCGGGGAATCTACGGCCCGGCATCCTGGCCCGTCGGCCATCTCTGGTGCGGTCTTCAGCCGGACCGAGGGTCCGGCGGCTCGTCCTCTTGGCGGCGCGGGATTCCCTCTTCACCCCTTCCTGGACCCGCGAGGACACCAGCGTGCATGCACGGGGGAGAGACCGGTCTCCTGAGGAGAGGCGCGCTCAGGATTTAAACAGCGGCGGTGATGAGGCTTCATTTCCTTCACGTGTTCCTCATCACACGCCACCAGCCCGAGATGATTTCTCGCCCCTCCTCTCCCCTACACACCCACTCCCGTCGGGAGCCTGGAGAAGGGCGGCGAATAAGGGACGGGGTGGTGATGATAATTAGGGGGGAGGCAGCCGACTCGTCACAATACATGTAGTGACTGCGTAAAAGCAGTCAAACGTTGCTATTAATTTCCTTATTCGTTTCCATATACATGTAGTTGCTGCTGGAAAGCACTCAGTAACTTGTTTATTGGTTCTTCTAGCGTTTTGTTGTAATTATTAGTTCTGATTGCAGCTATTGAAATTAAAAATAGTAAGCAGACGGCCAAGGGAAAGCTTTTGTTCGCCCTATCGTTCCCTTCCTGAGCGAAGTCAGCGGCAATTTAGTTTCGATTCGAGCCATTTGCAGTTGCCTGCCTTACTTTCGGGGGTGACTCACACAAGGAGGCGTACCCAGCTGTTATCACTTATGTGTTATTGATGGTCTATTTAAGCGCATCATACCAGCTGACGCGGAAGCGGAAGCGCCTGCGGAAACGTTCAGCCTCCTCGCGTGAAGACCGACGAGAGTCAAGACCTGCGACTTGTCCTGCGCGACTTAACCGAGCAACGTAACCGATAACGCACTTAGGTATTCCTTTCCTTATTTCACTCTTCTTTCTGTCCTCCACTATCATGTGCTTCCAATTCATTCCGGTGCTCTCCACAAATCGCTCTAACATCACACGCACACGTCGACGCAATCTTTCTAACCTGCGCACTATCATCACCTCTTCCACTGAACCGTTCTCTTTCACGGTTGGGCTAACTGTCAGTCAGCTGTCAACAAAGCTGACTTCATTTCAGCCTTTTCTCTGCAATCTGGCCTGAGCATCCTTGGTTTGACTGAGAACTGGATTCGTCCTGAAAACTCAGCAACCCCAGCCGCTCTCTCTAATAACTTCTCCTTCTCTCACACTCCTCGTCACTCTGGAAGGGGAGGCGGTACCGGATTACACATTTCTAATAACTGGAAATATTCAAACCATTCTCTTCTATGCAATTACAACTCATTTGAATCTCATTCAGTCACTATAACATCTCCTATCAAACTCCATGTTGTGGTAATTTACCGCCCTCCAACTCAACTTGGCATCTTCCTAGAAGAGCTGGACGGGCTGCTGTCCTCATTTCCAGAAGATGGAAGCCCACTTCTAGTCTTTGGGGATTTCAACAGTCACACTGACAAACCCTATGCTGCTGACTTCCATTCACTCCTTGCTTCATTTGATCTAAAATGCATTAGCACTACATACACTCATAAATCTGGCAACCAACTTGATCTCATTTACACACAAAACTGTATTACAGATAACATATCAGTCAAACCCCTACACATCTCTGACCACTTCTTCATTACATTTGATCTACATCTCGCTAACTGTGCACCCCCAACCCCTCTACTTGTTACTTTTAGACAAAACCTTCCCTCTCTTTCACCCTCCCACTTTTCTTCCACAGTATCCTCCTCTCTTCCCTCCCCAACCCACTTCTCATCCTTGGATACTAATACAGCAACCGACACCTTGTGCGCCACTCTTACTTCTTGTCTAGATGATATATGCCCTCTCTCCTCCAGGCAAGCACGAGCTGTTCCTTCAAACCCTTGGTTATCCGATGTTCTTCGTGAGCAGCGCTCCAAGCTTAGGGCAGCTGAGAGGAAATGGCACAAATCTAAGGATCCATCTGACTTGAGTAGGTATCGGTCTCTGCTTTCATCCTTCTCTACCCAAGTCCATACTGCCAAATCTACATACTTCCACAACAAGATCAACAATGCTCCAGACACACGCAACCTCTTCAAAAGTTTTAATTCACTGCTTTGTCCCCCTCCCCCATCTCCCACTACTTCTATAACAGCTGATGATTTCGCCACATTCTTCACAGACAAAACTGCAGTAACAGTAACAGTAATCAGTTCTCAGCTCCACACATACAGGAATTAAAATTAACCACACCCACAGCTGGAACTCCCTTCTTCTCCTTCTGTCCCCACTCTGAAGCAGAAGTAACCAAACTTCTCCTCTCCAGCCGTCCGACAACATGTCCTTTAGATCCTATCCCCTCACACCTTCTCCAAGCAATCGCTCCCACAATCCTACCGGCGCTCACACACATCATCAACACATCTCTTCTCACAGGCACTTTCCCCACTACATTTAAGCAGGCCCGGGTAACCCCGCTGCTCAAAAAACCTACACTTAACACTTCACTTATAGACAACTATAGACCTGTCTCTCTCCTTCCATTCATAGCAAAAACACTAGAACGAGCTGTTTTCAACCAGTTATCTTTATTTCTCTCACAGAACAATCTACTGGATGCTAACCAGTCAGGGTTCAGGAGTGGCCATTCAACTGAGACTGCATTACTGTCTGTCACTGAAGCCTTACGGACTGCAAAAGCTGAGTCCAAATCATCAGTACTCATTTTGCTGGACTTATCTGCAGCTTTTGACACGGTGAATCATCAGATCCTCCTGTCCACCCTCTCATCGCTGGGCATCACAGGGACTTCACTTCGCTGGTTCAAATCCTACCTCTCTGGTAGGTCTTTCAGAGTGGCCTGGGGAGGGGAGGTATCCAAAACTCATCAACTGGTCACTGGGGTTCCTCAGGGATCAGTTCTTGGACCCCTCCTCTTCTCCATATACACCACATCTCTAGGCCCCATCATACAGGCACATGGCTTCTCCTACCATTGCTATGCAGATGACACACAGCTCTATCTTTCATTCAAACCAGATGATCCATCGGTAGCTGCACGGATCTCAGGCTGCCTGGCGGATATCTCTGCATGGATGAAGGAACACCATCTCCAGCTCAATCTAGCAAAGCTCCTTGTCTTTCCTGCCACTCCAACTTTACAACATGACTTCTCTATCCAGTTATGTTCATCGACAATTACCCCATCGACTTCAGCCAGAAATCTTGGAGTAATCTTTGATGACCAATTGACTTTTAAAGACCACATAGCTAAAACTGCTCGATCTTGCAGGTTTGCACTGCACAACATCAGAAAGATCTCTCCAGAAGTCTGAGATCCTCTAGTGAAAGACGCCTCATTGTACCATCACAGAGAGACATGAAATCACTTTCCAGAACATTCTCATTCAACGTTCAACGTTCCTGTCCGGTGGAATGATCTTCCCACCCCTATCCGGAATGCACACTCCTTAACAGTTTTCAAGCGTCTGCTGAAAACCCATCTTTTTCGACACTATTTGACTCAAAAAAAAAAAAAAAAAAAAATCTTTTTTGATCTTCCCTTTCTATCCAGCACTCATCTAACAATGGCTGAGATATATGGTATTTTTGAGCACTTCCTATGTTGATCTGCCTCCTTAGAATGAATCACTTGTTGTATTCCCAATTGTAAGTCGCTTTGGATAAAAGCATTTGCTAAATGAATAAATGTAAATGTAAATGTATGAAGAGTGATCAGATGAATTGCATAGTCCTTCTTTGCCATGCAAATTAACTTAATCCCGAAAAAAAAACTTTCCACTGCATTTCGTTGCTGTCATTAAAGGACCTGCTGAGATCATTTCAGTAATCGTCTTGTTAACTCAGGTAAGAATGTTGACGAGCACAAGGCTGAAGATCATTATGTCCGGCTGATTGGGTTAGAATGGCAGACTTGACATGTTAAAAGGAGGGTGATGCTTGAAATCATTGTTCTTCCATTGTTAACCATGGTGACCTGCAAAGAAACGCGTGCAGCCATCATTGCGTTGCATAAAAATGGCTTCACAGGCAAGGATATTGTGGCTACTAAGATTGCACCTAAATCACCAATTTATAGGATCATCAAGAACTTCAAGGAAAGAGGTTCAATTCTTGTTAAGAAGGCTTCAGGGCATCCAAGAAAGTCCAGCAAGTGCCAGGATCGTCTCCTAAAGAGGATTCAGCTGCGGGATCGGAGTGCCACCAGTGCAGAGCTTGCTCAGGAATGGCAGCAGGCAGGTGTGAGTGCATCTGCACGCACAGTGAGGCCAAGGCTTTTGGAAGATGGCCTGGTGTCAAGAAGGGCAGCAAAGAAGCTACTTCTCTCCAAAAAAAAAAAAAAACATCAGGGACAGATTGATCTTCTGCAAAAAAGTATGGCGAATGGACTGCTGAGGACTGGGGCAAAGTCATATTCTCCGATGAAGCTTCTTTCCAATTGTTTGGGACATCTGGAAAAAGGCTTGTCCGGAGAAGAAAAGGTGAGCGCTACCATCAGTCCTGTGTCATGCCAACAGTAAAGCATCCTGAGACCATTCATGTGTGGGGTTGCTTCTCATCCAAGGGAGTGGGCTCACTCACAATTTTGCCCAAAAACACAGCCATGAATAAAGAATGGTACCAAAACAACCTCCAACAGCAACTTCGTCCAACAATCCAACAACAGTTTGGTGAAGAACAATGCATTTTCCAGCATGATGGAGCACCGTGCCATAAGGCAAAAGTGATAACTAAGTGTCCCAGGGACCAAAACGTTGAAATTTTGGGTCCATGGCCTGGACACTCCCCAGATCTTAATCCCATTGAGAACTTGTGGTCAATCCTCAAGATTGGACAAACAAAAACCCACTAATTCTGAGAAACTCCAAGAAGTGATTATGAAAGAATGGGTTGCTATCAGTCAGGATTTGGCCCAGAAGTTGATTGAGAGCATGCCCAGTCGAATTGCAGAGGTCCTGAAAAAGAAGGGCCAACACTGCAAATACTGACTCTTTGCATAAATGTCATGTAATTGTCGATAAAAGCCTTTGAAACGTATGAAGTGCTTGTAATTATATTTCAGTACATCACAGAAACAACTGAAACAAAGATCTAAAAGCAGTTTAGCAGCAAACTTTGTGAAAACTAATATTTGTGTCATTCTCAAAACTTTTGGCCACGACTGAAAGTGTAATTGTAATTAGTGAAGTTTAATTCTTTAACGTAAATTGAGAGATAAATAAAGAATATGATTTCTACAAATATATGATATCATCTAAAGTAAAACTTTATTTTGTTCATCCAATTTAGAGATTCTGTTCACAAGTAACTTTGCAAGTACGGCATCTTATTCTACTAACCCTAACCTAACAGTCTACTAATACTCTAATAAGAGTTCTTTAAAATGTAGTTGAAAATTACATTTTTAGAGTTAGAGTTAGATGACATGTAGTTGCAAAGTTACTAGAAGTTAGTAGTTAGCAAAGTTAGTAGAATGTCTAAAGTGGACTATTGAGTGTAAGCTAATTGAATAGCTACAGTAGCTATATACTTTGAATTAATAGGTTGAGGTTTTCTGTGGCTATATAAATGTACAAAAATACAAATGTATACTTTAATCACTTACGAATACACCTTGTAAGACGGCATGTTGTTCTTCCACCAGATACTGTTTTGCATCAGAGCTTTGGCATCTGTATGAAATGAAAAGAATTCAGTTTGATCCTTTCAAACTGTGAGGAATTTGATAATTTTTATTTTTTTTAAATTTCATCAGAGAAGGCATGTATTCTTTAGTATTATGCGAGCATTACTGACGGTGTTGGGTAATGCTTTGGAAATCTTTAAAGTCGAAGCAGCCGTTATAGTCAAAGGAAAACACTCATGACAGCCATGGGAGGGAATTACGAGAGCCTGAATAACCCTTGAAAAACTGAAGGAAAGGAAAGCAAAGCACCCTCTCCCATCATTGAGACAGAGCTGATTGAAAGATGCCAGCTTTGAGAGGCTCCAGAGATACATGCAGAAGCAACCAGTGGACGGCACAAAAGCCCTTGTTAAAATAAGCTTCCTGTCAGGAAAATAAAAAACAGGCCCTTCTAAGCTGGTTGTGCATTTATGTAAGGATTTAAGATTTAGAGTGTCATAGGCTTATTACATTACAAAAACACCATCGTCTATCCATCACTGGCTGGATTGTTGGATGGACAGTTATCAAGAATACAGAAATATACCTTATGAGCTCATGATTTGTTTAATGTCGAGCCCCACTGTCAAAATGCTGTTTCTATATATTTGAACCGCTTCCTGTTGGTTCTCCACTGGTGCTGGTATTAGGGGTGAGAGGGGCACAACCTAACGCGGGGTTAATTGTAACACGCGTGGTTCAATCATTTCCACACATGCTAGCATAAATATTTATTTTACCATAGTAAAAGTACATTTCTGGCTGAAGTAAACTTTTCATTTCAGTTTTTAGTATTAATTTAAAATTAGACAAAACTGCTATTATTTTAATCTCCAATTTGTTATTTATCAGTTTAGATAGTTTATTAATGCTTCGCAAACCAGCAGAAGACACTAACCTGTTTTAAACTCCAGTCACACAGTAACACTGTGTGACAATATGCCCCGCTGTTATTAAACTATGCTATTCTATGACATTAGCGATGCAATTTACACTACTGACTTATAAGGATTTTGATAAGAAACCACAAGAAACAGGTGAATAAAGGCTGACAATCAATGTTTAATGTTCAGAAGTTATTATTTCAAGAAATGTAAAGCATTTTGGCTGGTTTAGGTGTGTGGTGTTCTATGAGAGCTGTGTGTGGAGGGACGGGAGTGTTTTTTTTTTTGAATGTCTAAATGTGTTTCATCTATTTGTACACATTGTTTTGAACTACTGTACAGCTGTGTGTTGCGATCAGGGCCGTTCAAAGCATTGTTGCGATGTGTTCATTGTCAAACTCCAAAATTAGTTTATTTTAATAAAAAAAATAAAAAAAACGTCATTACTTCATTTGAAAAAGTTAACACATGTATTTTTACTGAAAAAATATTTTAGTTTATTGTGTATATTTTTTCATTCAATCACATAACATTTTAAGCTGTCATATGGTCATGTTACAACGTGCCCCTCAGATGTTACAATGTACCCCACCTATGGGGCATGTTGTCACGTTTCACTTCCTTTCTTTTAAGGTAAATAACGAAAAAACGTATACACTGTAAATAGGAAACAAAGCGGTATATTTGTACTAGACAAGTGTGAAAATAATGTGAACCCCACGTGGATTTACATAAACGGCGAAATTCAAAAAGTGTTAGGTTGTGCCCCGCTCTCCCCTACAACAGGATTGCAGTAATGCAGTTACATAAACTGGTGGATTCCATTATACACTGTTTTATAGACTGGAGACAGGAATCAAAAGTTTTTGCGTACTGTATATGCAAACAGAAATAGAAATAGTTCAAATCTAGCAAACAATAATAAAAAAGCAACAAACAAACACAAATATCTCATAAAATATCTAATACTCACTGAGCCTGTGTGAAAATATAAATATTTAAATAGAACTTTACTTGGCAAAGTAGGGGAGCGCAGGGCACAACCTAACACTTTTTGAATTTTGCGGTTTATGTAAATCCATGTGGGGTTCAGAGTACAATTTTTATCCACATTATTTTCACACATGTCTAGTAAAATATGTTCCTTTGTTTCATATTTACAGTGTAAACGTTTTTCGTTATGTACCTCAAAAGAAAGGAAGTCTAATGTGACAACATGCCCCGTAGGTGGGGTACATTGTAACATCTGAGGGGCACGTTGTAACACGACCATATGACAGCTTAAAATTTTATCTGATCGAATAAAAAAAATATACACAAAAAACTAAAATATTTTGTCAGTAAAATACATGTAATAACTTTTTCAAATAAAGCAATGGCGTTTTTTTTTTTGTTGTTTTTTTATTAAAATAATATAATTTTGGAGTTTGACAATGAACACACATCGCAACCATGCTTGGGACGGCCCTGATCGCAACACACAGCTGTACAGTAGTTCAAAACAATGTGGACAAATAGATGAAACACATTTAGACATTCAGAAAACACTCCCCTCCCTCCAAACACAGCTCTCATAGAACACCACACACATAAACCAGCCAAAAATGATTTACATTTCTTGAAATAATAACTTCTGAACATTAAACATTGATTGTCAGTCTTTATTCACCAGTTTCTTGTGGTTTCTCATTAAAATCCATAAAAGTAAATAGTGTAAATTGCGTCACTAATGTCATAGAATAGCATAGTTTAATAACAGCGGGGCATATTGTAACACAGTGTTACAACATTCCTCATCTGCGCGACTGTAATATAATACAGGTTAGTGTCTTCTGCTGATTTGCGAAGCTTTAATAAATAAAATATGAATACTGTTCAGTTTCTCGCAAAAACCAATCGTTTCGTGTCTTAGGACATCAATGTATCGTCACGAGTCGCAGGGTGTAATTTGGATTTGTCTGTGCATGTTTTTGTTTACTTATAAAGGTCTGGTGCCCATCCACTGCCATTATATGGCTGGCAGACTGCACCGGTTTTCGTTAAAAATCTTCGTTTGTGTTTTTTCTGAGGAAACAAAGTCACCCACATCTTGAATGCCCTGGGGGTAAGCAGTGTGGCGGGCATCCCGAGGATCTATCAGCGTCGCCCTGGCAACACACGAGCACCAGCTGGAACCACTCACCGCGAGCCAATCGGTCACGGCCCCACCGGCTTTATAAACAGACTGCCAGAATCAGAGGACTGAGAATCATCTCCGATGCAGCGTGAGACTTACCTGATCTTTGTGTCATTCTTCCCGCAGAGTCGCCGTGACCGCTTGGCTCCCCACTTCCGGGTTGCACGCACCGGGGTTACAGCACGTCTCTTGCACCGACCCCTTCACTGGCCACCGTCACTGGGAAGCACACCTGTCAGGAGGAAATCAACGTACCCCACCAAGACGATGACATCACCTCACCGCTCACCTGTATTGTTCATTTCTGTGCACTGCCTCAATAAATCCACCCTCCGGGGTTCACTCAACTCTTGTCTTGTTGTTGCTATACTCCGCCCGGCCACAAGGTGGTGGAGAATGCGGGCAAGAGCCGGGCCTGAGAACACCAACGAGCAAGAGTTTGTTTACGCCGCCATTTTGCCCCGCTACTCACTCCGGTTGTTGTCTTTTTAGGCGCGCTCCTCCCCGTGAACATGGAAGACCTCGTAAAACAGCTCGCTGAGGTTAGCGTCCGTCAGCAGCAATGTTTTGAACTGCTCACCGAACAACATGGCCACATTCAAGGGTATTTGGCCGAACTACGGTTACCGGCCGCTCAGAACGTCCCTCTGCCGGACCCTCGGGTCACCGCTGCCCGGCTACTACCCAAGCTGACCGCATATGATGACATTGAGGCCTACCTTAAGATGTTTGAATCACTCGCTCGCACCAAGGGGTGGGCGAGAGGTACTTGGGCTGCAGCACTGGCACCGTTACTCTCTGGTGAGGCGCAACGGCCGTATTTTTCCTTACCAGCATCTTCCCAAAACAATTATAATGAGTTAAAAAAAGAGATATTGGGTTGGGTCGGCTCGGGCTCTCCGCGACCACAGCCGCCCAACGCTTCCATGAATGGGAGTTTAAAACACGGTTGCCAGTCCGCACCCAGGCCGCTGATCTGATGCGGTTGGCCGAACACTGGCTATTAGAAGATTCACCATCCCCAGCTCAAGTCGCCGAACGGGTAGTGGTTGACCGGCTGCTGAGAGCCTTGCCCCGCTCGATGAGGCAGGCCGCCGGCATGCGGGGGCCCAAAACCATCGCAGAGGTGATCGAAGCCGTGGAGCTGGCGGACGCTACCTACCATCGGGAGGCCGGGGAGCGAGCGCAGCCTTTTCCCCTGAGGGTGGTCCAGGAGCGACGGCCGCCGGAAGGCACCCCACGACCAGTACACAGGCCAACCAGCCCCCGCGACGAGCCCATGCCCACGGACCCACCGTCACCCACCGTCAAGGCTTGGATGGCAGGCTGTGTGGTCCATCAAAAACCCTCCCCAGGAGCACCGACGGCCACCGTGAGAGTCCGAGGACGTCACTTCCAGGCTATCCTGGATTCAGGAAGTGCAGTTTCCCTCGTGCGGCCCGACACCCTTGGGCCCCGGCCAGCCCCCAAGGCCGTGATGCCAATTACCTGCGTCCATGGAGATACACGTGAGGTGCCGACTAACCTTCTCACCTTCCACAAGGGTGGACAGACGTGGACCTTGGAGGTCGGTGTCTTAAAGGATCTGCCGGTCCCTCTATTGCTGGGTCGAGACTGGCCGGGGCTAGACGCCGCCGTGGCCGCGACCACACAGCCTGCCCACGCCCGCCGCAAGCCGCGGCCTCAGCCGTCGTGGGGGTCCGGATACCGATCCTGCCTGATGACATCTGACAGTGGGAGAGAGGGTGAGTCTGCCGCCCAACGCACTAACCTCTACCACAATGTGTTCCAACAGGTCACCGGAGGAGGCGACTTCGGAAGGGCCCAAAAGGAGGACGATCGCCTTAAACACTGCTGGCGCCAGGTCCGCATCCTGGAGGGCCAGGAGGTTTTGCCAGCTCCTCACCCTCTCCCACACTTCGTTGTGCAGAACGGCCTGTTGTACTGCGTCGCGGAGCGACGGGGGGAGGTTAAACGCCTGCTGGTGGTTCCGAAGGGGAAGACAGAGATGGTCCTTGAGCTCGCCCATGCTCACCCCATGGCCGGTCACCTGGGCGCCCAGAATACCATCCAACGGATTCGCGACAGGTTCCACTGGCCAGGATTGGAAGCCCAGGTGAAGAGTTTCTGCCAGGCCTGCCCCGAGTGTCAACGCACGTCACCTCGAAAGCCTCCCCCCAGCCCCGCTGATTCCCCTACCTATCATCGGGGTGCCTTTCGAGCGGATCGGGATGGACATCGTGGGGCCGTTGCCGAGGTCTGGCCGGGGGCACGAACATATCCTAGTCATCGTCGACTATGCCACCCGGTACCCCGAAGCAGTCCCCCTTCGCCAAGCCACCGCCAAAGCCATCGCCTGTGAGCTGTTCCTGCTCTCCAGCCGGGTGGGCATCCCGTCGGAGATTCTGACCGACCAGGGAACCCCGTTTATGTCCCGGCTAATGGCTGACCTGTGCCGGCTGCTGAAGGTAAAGCAAATAAAAACATCAGTCTACCATCCTCAGACCAACGGGCTCGTCGAGAGGTTCAACCAGACCCTAAAGCAAATGCTACGGAGAGTGGCGGCTGAAGATAAGAAGGATTGGGACCTGCTCTTACCTTACGTTCTCTTTGGCATCCGGGAGGTCCCCCAAGCCTCCACCGGGTTCACCCCTTTTGAGCTCCTGTTTGGCCGCCAACCCCGTGGACTTCTCGACGTAGTCCAAGAGGCCTGGGAGCAGCAGCCGGCCGTCTACCGTACCGTCGTCGAGCACGTACAAGACATGAGGAACAAAATCGACAGAGTCATGCCGTTAGTCCGGGAACATCTGGTGAGATCCCAACAAGCCCAGCAACGCCACTATAACCGGAAGGCCCAGCCGCGGGAGTTCCAGCCTGGAGACAAGGTGATGGTCTTGGTCCCGAATGCAGCCTGCAAGTTCCTCGCACAGTGGCAAGGACCATACACTGTAGAAGAAAGGGTAGGCCCCGTAAACTACCGTGTGCGACAACCGGGTCGAAGACAACCTCTACAGCTGTACCATATCAACCTGTTGAAAAAGTGGATTGGAGACCGGGACCAGGCCGTCGCCCTGGCCGTCACAGAACCCGCGGCTGTCGACATCAACGCCAACTTGTCCGCCGCCCAGAAGGCCGAGCTGCGGCACCTGGTCGGTCAGTTCCTGGACGTCTTCTCCGACACCCCCGGCCAGACTAACGTACTATCCCACGAAATCCACACTCCTCCCGGCGTCATTGTCCGGCAACGGCCCTATCGAGTCCCCGAGGCCCGCCGGCAAGCTATAGAGGAGGAAATCCAGAAGATGCTCAAGCTGGGGGTAATCGAGCCATCCCGGAGCCCTTGGTCCAGCCCGATAGTCCTGGTCCCAAAGCCGGATGGCACCCTTAGATTCTGCAATGACTACCGGCGCCTGAACGTAGTTTACGACTTCGACAGTTATCCCATGCCCCGGGTGGATGAGCTCCTGGAGCGCCTGGGAAGGGCCCGGTACATCACGACCCTCGACCTCACAAAAGGGTATTGGCAAGTTCCACTCTCCGCCGATGCCAGGCCAAAAACCTTCTCCACTCCGTCAGGCCACTGGCAGTACCGGACCCTTCCCTTCGGCCTGCATGGCGCTCCAGCAACGTTCCAGCGCCTAATGGATGTGATACTCCGGCCCCATCAGTCCTACGCGGCCGCGTACTAAGATGATGTGGTGATCCACTCGGAGGCATGGGAGGACCACCTCGAATGGCTGAAAAGGGTGCTATCCGAGCTTCGTCGGGCTGGACTGACAGCCAACCCCCGCAAATGCCACCTTGCCCTGAATGAAGCGAAGTACCTGGGTTTCACCATAGGAAAAGGTCTCGTCAAGCCCCAAGAAAGTAAAGTGAAGCCCCGAAGCCACAGAACAAAACCCAGGTACGAGCCTTCCTGGGGTTGGCTGGCTATTACCGTTGTTTTATCCCCAGCTTCTCCTCTATAGCGGCCCCCCTGACGGACCTGAACAGGAAGGGGCAACCCGAGCGAGTTCGCTGGACCCAGGAAGCGGAGCAGGCCTTCCAAAGGATCAAACAGACCCTGACGACAGAACCCATCCTGCGGGCCCCAGACTTCAGTTGCCCCTTCCTGCTCCAAACGGATGCTTCAGACACGGGATTGGGGGCCGTGCTCTCCCAAGTCCAGAAGGGAGAGGAGCATCCGGTAGTCTACATCAGCCGCAAGCTGACCCGGGCCGAGAGGAACTATGCTGCCGTGGAAAAAGAAGCACTCGCCATCAAGTGGGCAGTCCTGGAGCTAAGGTATTACCTTTTAGGCCGTAAATTCACTCTCTTTACAGACCATGCTCCTCTACAATGGATGGCTCGGGCCAAGGACACAAACTCCCGGGTCACGAGATGGTTCCTGTCGCTCCAGGACTTCCACTTCGATGTGCGCCACCGGGCCGGTTCCAGCAACACCAATGCCGACGGTCTCTCTCGGTCCTGGGCAGCTTATTCAGGTCTGTCAGGGGTCACTCCCCACCCACCCCCTGTCTCCCCTTTCTGTTTCCACCTCCAGGACCAGGATGTCGCTTGGGGGGGGGGGAGTGTGGCGGGCGTCCCGAGGATCTATCAGCGTCGCCCTGGCAACACACGAGCACCAGCTGGAACCACTCACCGCGAGCCAATCGGTCACGACCCACCGGCTTTATAAACAGACTGCCAGAATCAGAGGACTGAGAATCATCTCCGATGCAGCGTGAGACTTACCTGATCTTTGTGTCATTCTTCCCGCAGAGTCGCCGTGACCGCTTGGCTCCCCACTTCCGGGTTGCACGCACCGGGGTTACAGCACGTCTCTTGCACCGACCCCTTCACTGGCCACCGTCACTGGGAAGCACACCTGTCAGGAGGAAATCAACGCACCCCACCAAGACGACGACATCACCTCACCGCTCACCTGTATTGTTCATTTCTGTGCACTGCCTCAATAAATCCACCCTCCGGGGCTCACTCAACTCTTGTCTTGTTGTTGCTGTTCCCCGCCCGGCCACAGCAGATAAACATCAAATTTTCATTTTTGGGTGAACTATCCCTTTAAAGTTTGTCTTGACAAACTTTTTTTATCTAGTTCTTTTTGTTGTGCTACTACTGACACAAGACAAGGATCCAAAGAATAGGAGTAAGTATATCTCTGACTGGTTCAAACAAAGGCTACGTGTTGCCTAGTCCTGACTTCAGCCCTATTGAGATGTTGTGGAAAGACTTTAAATGGGCAGTTCACATTCAAAAACCTACCAGCACCTTCCAACACCTAAAGCTGTTCTGCAAAGAAGAGTGGGACATAATTCCACCTCAGCAGCAAGACTGACCTCCAGTTATTGGAAGTGTTTTTTTTTTTTTTTGGTTCCAGTTATTGCTGCAACTAGATTTTACCACATATGTGACAGGCATCGGATGACTGTTGTTGTTGTTTTTTCTTAAAGAGAAAGACATTAGAGAGGGAGCAGGTACACTGTTAAAAATCGCTGTAAAAAAACGGCCAAATTTTGACAGTAACATGCTGTTTTCCATTAAAACAGTGCATTCTGGGTATTATTTGTCAATTTCGAAAAAGTAGCCTGCTGCTATGTATCGTGAATTAACAGCGTTCAAAATCGACACTCAGAGACTGTGTTTAAAATCAAACTCTACACCCTCATTCATTATTCCCTACATGAGTTTACTAATATAGTCCACCTTACAGAGATAATGAAAACTAATGAGTGACTTCAAACACTGACGAACAGCAGCTGTTAATGAGCAGAATCACTGATTGACAGAGAAACAAGACAAACACAAGAGCTATATAACTGACTTCAGCCACAGCCTTAGATGAAATCAACTGAAAATTTAAACAACTTCACGTATTTCTAACCGGACAGATTTTATTTCTGTCAGATGTCTATAGAATATCTTATTGAGAATGAACAGATGTTTAGATGATGATGTTTTGTTTTGTTTGACGATACCATTGTGGAGATCAGTGTTTGCTTTAATTTAATTGGGCTCCTGACTCTTGATATTTAAACATAGATATTATTGCTGTAACTGGGTTTTTATGATGCATTAGTTACAGTAATGCTGGTCAGTTGATGTTGGCTATTTTTAGTTGAGCATGAACATGATCTATAGTTGTTGTTTTTTTTTCCACCAAGTGTGTTACAGCACACAGCAAAATCCCCAGTGTTAATTTAACACTCTGAGTGTGGACACATATAGACACTGAAGCAGTGTTGAAGTTAACGAGATAATTAGGTGATTGACAAAGTGATGATTGATCATTATTGAAGACACCTGATGCTAATAAGCAGAATCACCAAAGGAGAAAAACAATAGTTTTAAGCAACCATTATAGTGGTCAGTGTTTGCATTAGTTGGGCTCTTGACCCTTAAATCTTCAATATTAGGGCTTGTTTGGCTGCTGTATTTGAGTTAAAACAGCCTCTCTTTTTTTGCCATAACAAGCATGTTGCAAACACACATAATTACAACAACTAAAAAAATAGCTTTAAACTGTCAAGGTTCAAGAGCCCAACTAAAGTAAACACTGATCTCCACCGTGGTAGTGGAAAAAAAAAAAAAAAAAAACATCTAAACCTCTGCAACTCTCTTCTGTAGACGTCTGACAGAAATAAATTCAGTGTGGTAATAAATGAAGCTGGTAATGCTGTTTAAGGAGTTTAATCAGATCTTGAGAGTTTTAATGTCTTCTTTTATTTCAGTTGATTTCATCTAAAGCTGTGGCTGAAGTCAGTTGTTTTTGTGTTTTTCTTCAGTGATTTTGTTTGTTAACAGCTGGTGTTCATCACTAATTCTCAATCAGAATGTGATCAATCATATAATTATCTCATTAACTTCAGCACTAATTCAGTATTACTCAAACACTCTGTAGTGTTGACACATTATAAGTGTTCATTTAAAACTGAGGATTTTGCTGTGGGTTTTAAAGGGTTAAAGATGCAAGATGAAAAAAAACAGCATGAAATGTAATTTAAAAGTAATAAACTTAATTAATTTACGGCAACACACTGTAGAAAAACAGTAACATGCTGGCAACCAGAGCTGCCAGTAGATTACTTTTAATTCAAGAAAAAACAGTAATATACTGTAAAACACAACAGTCAGATTTACTAAGGAAATCAAGTTATTTTCACTAAAATATTAGTGAATGTTCATAGAAAAACAATTATGCAAAGTCATTAACTGGTAAGGAGAGTAAATATTTAATTGTGCCTAACTGGTGTGTTTTTGTACAAGACAGATTTGTTAGTTTAATTTAGTTTTGTGGGTGACCATTGTGCTGGAGAGTAGAGCTTGTGCTTCAGGCAATGATGAGCCGCAAGCACTGACGTTTTGCTGCTTTATTTAAAGACAGTAATTGTGGAATTGCTGATATAGTGACAATCTCTTTACTAAGCACTTTATTACACAAATTTGTGCTTTTGTTAGTTAATGGCAATCTATAAAGATTTGAGTAAAAGTCGATTGCTTCTTTATTACACTTTAAGTGTTTGTGGGTTTATATTAAGGAATATTTCTTCTTAGTGGACTCAAATTAAATAAGTTCACTGTACTAACACCATATAAACAATAGTTTTTTTTTTTTTTTTTTAACTCAAATGGTTTGAAGCAATTGGTTTCCAAAATAAATAATTGAGTGGTATAATAACGGTAACATACTGTAAAAATGAAGAGCTGTAAATTAACGGTAGAGAGCTATAAAATAACAGTATAATGCTGGCAACCACAGCTGCCAGTAGATTACTGTTATTTTACAGTGCAATTTTTTAGAGTGAAAATTACAGGGCAAAAAAAAGGGATTGGAACTGAACACAAGCAAAATTCCAGCCGTGAAACATCTGGAGCTTATCCACTAACAAACTCTTAATCCTATCTATTAAAACTTCACAACTTTTTGGCAACTGATGTTTCAAATCACATGGCTTTTTGTGGAGATTTGAGCTATTACTTTTCTAAGAAATTGGATTTAACGGTTATGCCTAAAAGTATGAAATGTGAAAAATTCCCATACCTACATTCATAGACTGGTGTTCCTTGCATTAAAATCTCATGAACTGGGGTCTCACAGTTAATATTGTTCATTCCATTCACACTTCCAGCCTCAGGGCCAACCTTAGTTTCTTTAAAGCCAAAGTAGCCCGTGAAAAAGCTGCCCAGGATAATCATTGAAGCTGCCCTGTGTAATATATGCACTATTAATGAGACCAGAATTAAAAAGATACATTTCTATGCAAATAGAGTGATGCTTCTTATTGCCATGATGCTTAAAAATGTAGATAATTTGCTAAGCTGTACTGACCATTTTCAATAGGTTGCTGTGAGGTTGCTAGGGTGTTCTGGGGGCTTCCTAGGTGTTTACCAGTTACTAGCCAATGTCAAAAGAGTCATCTGCCAAGTCTCTAGATATGAATCAGGTTGCTGCTTCAATGTTAGATTTCTCACCTTTTTCATTATCCAACAGGTTAAAAGCGGTTAGAGAAGTAGTTCAGGTATCAACTGGCAAGTTCCCCTTTCAGTCGAATCACTTCAACGTTACATTGGGATCTCGCTTGAGAGACCGATCATCTCTGAGCCTTATATAAAAAAAGGCCAATTGAAAATTGGCGAGTGGACGTGTGTGCCGGCCACGCCCCCGTACATACGGGTATATAAGATGGCGGCTCGCACCACTCAGTCAGACTTTTGCTTTCAGAGCCGATGTGTCGAGCCTCTACAGAAGGAAAAAAACTTGAAAAAGAGTCCCTGAGTTCCTGCTCTCTCTCCCACCGTTGTGCCGCCAAGAATCTAAGAGAGTGAATACTAAAAGCTTTTCTGGCGGCCGCCGGCGCGGTCCCTGCGGGCAGCCGTTTTCACGGCTTCAAAAGCCTATTGCCTTCCAGCGAGCAGCCCCGAGTGCACAAACCGCCCCGCGGTTCCTCCCTGGGCAATCCGGGGTCACAAAAGAGCAATTTCTGGCGGCTGAATCAGACGTTCTTTTCAGAATGGCTCTTTGGCCGTGCGTTTCTGGGTGTGGTAGTTTCCTCACTCCTGCGGACGGACATGAACGCTGCCTCACGTGCCTGGGCTTCGAGCACACTCAGGCAGCGTTCATGGATGGATCATGCCCGCATTGTGAGTGCATGTCCATGGCCACGCTGAAGTCCCGCCGCTCGTTCGCGAGCTGGCTCCCCCCGCCTTCCTCCCGCGGCCGGTCGTTAAGCCGTCAATGCGGAGGACGAGATGTCTATCACTGCATCAGAGGGAGAGTCAGATGGTGAGGCCTCCGCCCCTTTGGTGCAGCACCCCTCCGCGGTCACTGTCCCTTCGGAGGCGGATGCCGAACTGTCGGCTATGCTCCTCCGGGCGGCCAGGGGGATAGGCTTGGAGGTTCCTAGCGAGCCTCCGGCCGATCCCTCTAGGCTGGATGACTGGTTCCTGGGGAGGGCACCGCCGCGCTCTCCCCCGGTCCCTTTCTTTCCGGAGGTGCATGAGGAGCTGTCGAAATCGTGGCGCGCTCCGTATTCGTTTAGAGTGCGCTCCAGCTCCTCTCCCCTCGCCACTCTCGATGGCGGGGCAGCCAAGGGCAGATTTTCCACGCTGCCAGGCAGGCTGCCACCGCCCTGCATGCCATGGCGACACTCCAGGTGTACCAGGCGCAGGCTCTCAAACACCTGCACAAGAGTGGTCCCGACCAAGGGACATTCGAGGAACTCCGCGCCGCCACCGACTTCGCCCTCCGGGCCACGAAGGTCACGGCGCATTCCCTTGGTCAGGTGATGTCCACCTGTGTGGTCCAGGAACGGCATCTATGGCTGACCCTGGCTCAGATGGCAGAGGCCAACAAAGCACGCTTTCTCGACTCTCCTGTCTCCCAGGGTGGCCTATTCGGCGACACCGTGGAGGACTTTGCCAAGCAGTTCTCCACGGTCCAGAAGCAGACGGAGGCCATAAGACACATCTTGCCCTGCCGCAAAGCAAGGACCTCTTTTCCGCCGCCTGGGCCCTCGCCTCCGCCTGCCCGTCGCCAAGGGCGTCCCCCCGCGGCCCCTAAACCAGCACCAGCTCCGTCCCCCGCTGAGATCCATGAAGCGAGACTCGTGGCCCGACGTCGAGCTGGCCGTGGGAGAGGGACGCTGCCCGCTTCTCAGGGTCCTGCGAAGAACACCCGCAGGCGAGCTACGAAGCGTCCCTGAGACGGGCACCCTGGAGGTGAAGAAATCTGCTCTTTTGGGGGCGAGGACATCTCCGCTCCCACCCCAGGTGGAGGGCGGGGGGTTGATGTGCACCCATATAACATCGCCCACAAAGTCACAAAAAGGGCTGAATTTCTCACCTCCGGGGCTCCGGCCCCGGGTTTCCTTCCTGAGCAGTGTTTCCACTCCTCGGAACCGGACTCGGAGCTGGATGTCGCCAGCGCGGGAACTAGGGAAGAAGGTTCCCAATGCGGCCAGACTTTTCTCCAGGACGTTCATCCTTCTGGGATCAGTCCCCTTCCCCTTCCCCCCTCAGGCTGCCCCACCGTGGTCACGTCGGTCAACGTTCCCTTGATACCCCTGTCGACTCGGCTGAGGACCTGGCTTCAGCTTCCCAGCCCCTCGCAGTGGTTGATTCGGACGGTACGTCTCGGCTATGCGACACAATTCGCCAGGCGTCCCCCCAGGTACAGAGGCGTGCTTCATACTACTGTCCAATCGGACACACATGCCGCTGTCCTGCGTGCGGAGGTTGCAGTCCTACTGGTGAAGGATGCAATCGAGCCTATCCCTCCAGCCGAGATGAAGTCAGGGTTCTACAGTCCCTACTTCATCGTGCCCAAAAAGAGCGGTGGGTTAAGACCCATCCTGGATCTCAGAGCACTGAATCGGTCCCTTCTCAGGCTGCCGTTCAAGATGCTCACCACGAGGCGCATGCTCACATGCATCCGCCCCCAGGATTGGTTTGCAGCCATCGACCTGAAGGACGCGTACTTTCATGTCTCGATTCTTCCTCGACACAGGCCCTTCCTACGGTTTGCTTTCGAGGGTCGAGCGTATCAGTACAATGTTCTCCCGTTCGGCCTGTCCCTCTCTCCCCGCGTCTTCACGAAGGTCGCGGAGGCAGCCCTGTCCCCCCTTTGCCAGGCGGGCTTTCGCATCCTCAACTATCTCGACGACTGGCTCCTCATAGCTCACTCGCGGGATCTGTTGTGCGAACAGAGGGACCTGGTGCTCCAGCACCTCAGCCGTCTGGGCCTTCAGGTCAACCGAGAAAAGAGCAAACTCTCCCCAGTGCAGAGGATCTCTTTTCTCGGTGTGGAGCTGGACTCGGTCGAAATGACAGCCCACCTCACCAACGAGCGTGCGTCATCAGTGCTGAAGTATCAGGCACAAAACAGCGGTTCCTCTCAAAACATTTCAGAGGCTCCTGGGGCATATGGCAGCTGCAGCCGCGGTCACGCCGCTGGGCTTGCTTCATATGAGACTGCTTCAGCGCTGGTTACACGATCGAGTCCCGAGATGGGCATGGCACCATGGCACACTCCGGATTGGCGTTTCCCCGCAGTGTCGCTGCCTATTCAACCCGTGGTCCGACCTTGCTTTCCTACGGGCAGGGGTGCCCCTGGGACAAGTGTCCAGGCATACCGTGGTCTACACGGATGCCTCCACTACGGGTTGGGGTGCTGTATGCAACGGGCAAGCAGCATCGGGCTCCTGGACAGGACCTCGTCTGCAGTGGCACATCAACTGCCTCGAGTTGTTGGCAGTGTTTCTAGCCCTTCGCCGCTTCCGACCGGGGTTGCGTCAGAAACACGTGCTTGTTCGTACCGACAGCACTGCGACCGTAGCTTACATCAACCGCCAGGGTGGTCTTCGCTCCTGTCGCATGTCTCAACTCGCCCGCCATCTGCTCCTTTGGAGTCAAACGAGGCTGAAATCGCTACGTGCCATTCATATTCCGGGGGAACTCAACCGTGCAGCCGATCAGCTCTCACGGCAGTCCACCCACCCTGGAGAATGGCGACTCCACCCCGAGACAGTCCAGCTGATTTGGAGCCATTTCAGGGAGGCCCAGACCTGTTTGCCTCCCCTGAATCCTCCCACTGCCGGTTGTTCTATTCCTTCTCCGAGGCCCCCCTTTGGCAGGGATGCACTGGCACACAGCTGGACTCCGGGGCTCAAGTACGCCTTTCCCCCAGTGAGCCTCCTTGCACAGACCCTGTGCAAGATCAGGGAGGACGAGGAGCAGGTCCTGCTGGTTGCACCACACTGGCCCACCCGGACCTGGTTCCCAGAACTTATTTCCCTCGCGGCAGCCCCTCCCTGGAAAATCCCCTTGAGGAAAGACCTTCTGTCTCACGGGATGGGCACAATTTGGCACCCGCGCCCCGATCTTTGGAACCTGCATGTCTGGCTCGTGGACGGGACACCTCAGACCTCTCTGGCCTCCCACAGGCCATGATCAACATGATCACTCAGTCCAGGGCCCCCTCTACAAGGCAGGCCTATGCACTGAGGTGGGGTCTGTTCGTCGACTGGTGCAGAGGACCCCCAGAGATGCACGATTGCAGTTGTGCTTTCCTTCCTGCAGGAGAAGTTGGAGCGCAGGCTGTCCCCTTCGACTCTCAAAGTATACGTCGCAGCTATCGTGGCGCATCACGATGCAGTAGATGGAACATCCCTAGGTAAGCACCCACTGGTCGTGAGGTTCCTCAGAAGTTCCAGGAGGCTCAACCCTCCCAGACCGCACCTCATACCCTCTTGGGACCTCTCTGTCGCCCTTCGTGGCCTGCGGGACGCCCCATTTGAGCCCCTCGCCTCAGTCGAGCTGAAATATCTGTCACTTAAGACAGCGCTCCTGACGGCATTGGCCTCCATCAAGAAGGTAGGGGACCTACAAGCCTTCTCTGTCGACGAAGCGTGCCTGGAGTTCGGGCCCGGCGATTCTCACGTTATCCTGAGACCCCGGCCCGGTTATGTGCCCAAGGTTCCCACCACCACTTTCCGCGATCAGGTGGTGAACCTGCAAGCTCTGCCCCTGGAGGAGGCAGACCCAACAGCTGCGCTTCTGTGCCCAGTTCGCGCTCTACGCACTTACGTGGACCGCACTCGGCCCTTTAGACGCAGCCAGCAGCTCTTTGTCTGTTTTGGAGGTCATCAGAAAGGGAATGCTGTCTCTAAACAGAGGTTGGCCCACTGGGTGGTTGAAGCCATCTCCCTATCCTATTTGTATCAGGGAGAGCCATGCCCCTTAGGACCTAGAGCCCATTTCTCAAGGAGTGTTGCCTCGTCCTACGCGTTGGCTCATGGCGCCTCTCTAACAGACATCTGCAGAGCTGCGGGTTGGCCGACACCTAATACCTTCGCCAGGTTTTACAACCTCCGCGTAGAGGCCGTGTCCTCCCGTGTTTTAACATGAAAAGTCAGGCGACGGGAGACCGGCTGGTGCTGGCTTGCTGCGCCATTCCTTTCGGATCCGTGCGCCATTCCCCAGCTGTTCCCTCCATAGCGAACTTGGGTCCTCCATGCCCCGCAATCAGCCTAGTGCGGAGTAGGTACTGATTGTGCTCCTGCCGGGTCTCCTTCGCCCCGCAAGGTTGTGGCAACATGTCTCAGTATCCCTCGGTCAGCCAGAGGGCCGTGGTTTCCCCTGTGTATCCCTAGTGTCTATGGATACATCGAATTATTCTCTTTCCACATGTAAAATATCCCATGTGCTCCGCCCCCCCAACCCCTGCTTCAGTACATCTGGCATCCCTGTGGGGTCCCCTACTTCGGCCCCCAGGGCGTTGGGAAGGTTACGCTCGTACCCGCCTGCGGACACGTCCGAGAAACCTGTCTGCACGTGGCGTAGGGCGTAACGCGGCGCCAGGTTCGTGGCCTTTTCCATGGGTCCAAGTTCCCAATGTAACGTCGAAGTGATTCGACTGAAAGGGGAACGTCTAGGTTACGTAGGTAACCCTCGTTCCCTGAAGGAGGGAACGGAGACGTTACATTCCCCTGCCACGACCTGCCGTCGCGCTGACGCCGGGCTCTCCCGGCTCTTCAGCAAAAGCCTGACTGAGTGGTGCGCCATCTTATATACCCGTATGTACGGGGGCGTGGCCGGCGCGCACGTCCACTCGCCAATTTTCAATTGGCCTTTTTTTATATAAGGCTCAGAGATGATCGGTCTCTCAAGCGAGATCCCAATGTAACGTCTCCATTCCCTCCTTCAGGGAACGAGGGTTACCTACGTAACCTAGACGTTACACACCAAATTGTAGCACAATAGTAATATTGATAATAATATTGATAGAACATATTATTGTCCCGTTAAAATGTATGCTCTACGTCTTTAAGATAATTACTATGTATTCTAGCCATGAACCTAACCTTAACCCATATTAATTTCAAGTAGAACACTGTAAGTGCATGAACTTTAAAATAAAGTGCAACTGTAAAAGACTGTTTCCAAACAGTCACTCTGTCTTCTGTTTGTCCAAACACATGGTCTAATCTCAAACCAATCTCTTGCTTTAGATAACAGTTGCCATGTAAGAGCGCAGATAAACTTGTTATGATTGTGCCACTGTGTTTAAACTTTTCAGAAAGTAAGCGTATGAATAGCTAGTTTAGTCATGTAAACATATTTAAAACATTTTAAAGTAACATAATATTAACACAAACCAATAATATAACAAGTTCTACTCCTAGGAAAATATACAGGTATGCTGCTGTGAGGACATTTGTTTTTAAACTTCCAACAATAAAAATTAAACATCAAAGCACCTAGAGCTATGTGACATAAGAAATCAGCTGCATTCTTCCTCATAAAGCCCACTGATAATATTCTACTCTCATTCTGTTGCTGCTGCTGTCTTAGTATGTCTTTGAACATTTGACAACAGTTTTTTTTATTAATCATGTGATGTAATCATGATGGGAATGTTTGCTGAAGATGCAGGTGGGGAAGGCAGAAATCATCAGTTGCATATGCATGGAGTCTGTACCGCCGCTCCCTATATGCAGAGTACGCAGTCTGCGTAGGGCACCAACTCCCAGGGGGGCACCATCCCAGCTGCTCCCCAAATTTTTTTTTAAATATTATATAAAATAAATTTATATTAGTAATATACATATACAAATAAATAAAAATATAAAAATATAAACGTATATACTGCATTTTACGCTGAACGCAGAGTAGGCTAGTAAGCACACGTGATAACGCGCCCTCACCTCTGTTTACGGCTGCCTATTTGGCCAAAAATGATGATAATAATTGGTGAACAATATGCCTGGTCCTGGAAAGAGACATCAACTGTCCAGCGCAGAGAAACGAAAGAAAAAAAAAAGCCCAAGATGAAGCCCGTGCATCACTTTCAGGTGCGTTCATAATCCTGTGAAACTTTATTTTATTCTGTCGACGTTAATAATGTGTTTTAATGTCGGTAATAATTTCACGACTAACGCCTCCTTCTTAATATGAATACAAGCAGATCTAAGTAAACAAAATGACTTAAAATGCATTATATTAAAACACAGAGGCAATTATGATTATTGATTAATAATGACCATATGGTGTCATTAAATAACAGTGTTAAAATACATAATCTAATACAAAATTAACAGTTTACATTACAATTTTAATAGAAATGCCTGAAAAGGGCACCAAAGGCCTGGTAAATGCAGTTACATGATGATCGAATTCCTTGTTTAATATTGACCAAACATTTAATTAAAATATCCACATAATCTTTCCTATCATTTCCTCAACAAAAATATGTGGCCATCATAACCCTTGTCTGCTTTATTGTCAGGTAAAAACACAGAATAAAAATATATTTAAAAAATACAGACAAATACAAATATTATATATTCTATAAAACACAATTTACAAGCATGAACATAGATAGATAGATAGATAGATAGATAGATAGATAGATAGATAGATAGATAGATAGATAGATAGATAGATAGATAGATAGATAGATAGATAGATAGATAGATAGATAGATAGACAGATAGACAGATAG
>NC_133379.1:42678231-42715350 GCF_049309525.1 Garra rufa
TTACAGTGTCATTGTGAAACAGCAAAGAAAAAGAAATATGGGCACAATAAAGGTAAAGGTAAAAATAAAAATTAGAAAGTCTACTGTAAGAATTTGTAACTCCTGTGTTGTCCTCTGTCTATATGCTTTCCAATGGAAGGTTCATGAGATGTACCTTTGATCTATTTCAGAGAACTGCTTTATCATTGGTTGATATACATTATCTTCATTAGTGAAAGTCAAGATTCACTTGAATAATTCATGGCAAATTTACAAAAAGTCTAATAGAAATGTGTAGAATATATGATTGACAGTTTATAACAACTAGATCAAAAATTTTGCATTTAGGTAATGACTTATACGATGAGCTAATGACTTGATGTTTTGAGGGGTCAAACTATTGCACAGAGAACTATATCATACATTTTGAGCAACATGACAATAGCAACTGATAATGTGGGAAACCGCAGACAAATGTATCTAATCAGTTGTATGAATGTACCAAAGCAATCACAACTTGATCAGAAGAATGAGAAGCTTTTTATGATGTGCACAAG
Source organism: Garra rufa (assembly GCF_049309525.1). Classification (NCBI taxonomy): domain Eukaryota; kingdom Metazoa; phylum Chordata; class Actinopteri; order Cypriniformes; family Cyprinidae; genus Garra; species Garra rufa. Next base: position 42,678,768 of record NC_133379.1, read on the forward strand.
AGACTAGATGATGTAGATGTTGAACAAGTAGTTTTGACAATTTCATTTCTGATCTGAGAAATGCACCAAAGTGACTGAGAAAAACTGTAAGCTGACTTTTAGGTTCTGATTTGTGTGTGCTAAATTTTGACTCCTAGTGTTTCCACTTGGATAATTGTGTGCTAATTGAGCTCAAACTTCACAGATTGAGTGAACAATGTTGAATGCTTGTGCTTTCTAAATGACCACATGGTGTAAGCACTGAGAAATGTAGGGGTTTGTGTGTAGAGTTTTGCAGTAACAGTTCACCAAATATAACTCATGTGTCAAAGCAGGGAATAGTGTTTATTGTTTAGGGAAATGGGTGTGCTTTTTCAAAAATGGCGTTATAGTTTTGAAATTTTAGTTCAAAAGACTGGTTATAGTGTTTTAGCAATTGAGAAAAACTGTAATAACAAAGGTTAGGGTACGTACAAAACATACAAAAATCATTTTAATAACAAACAAGTTATGGTTTAATAATTAACAGAAATAGCCTAATATAATACAAAAATTCTTAAGAAATAAACGGAAAGGAGTAAAAAAATATATATTTAAAAATGTTGTCATGATTCAGGTTGTGTATTTTAGCTTTAAAGTACTTTTTTTCTTAAACAAAGCAGCTGATATTTGCCATAGCGACAGCATGGAGGTAGTGGACTGCCGAGTGGCTTTCACTCCAAAATGGCGGAAGCGTAGGGCTGCTACTGGGCGGCGCTGTAGCAATGGAACGTTCTATTGACTTTCACTTCTTGTCAGTATAAGTTCTTTGCCCATACTCATACTATTTCCTATATCATTTTCATCATTTATTCTTTGTGAGTGTTGCAAGAAATGTTAGATTTAACTGTTCAGGATTTGACTGAATCCTATTTAGTTTCATTCTTTGAATCTCATCTCAGAGTTGTTGTCATAGCAGGTTAATTTTGCATACACAGAGTGAGTCTACTTTAAAGGCATTTAACTTGAATATAAACACAATTCTAGAGAACTGAGAACATATTAAATTCCTGTTTTCATGGCAACTAAAGCTCCAAATTGATAGCTCTTTAACTAGCAGCAATTGCATTCATCCATTCTTCTAACCACTTATCCTCTGTAGGGTCACAGGAGGACTGAAGTCTATTCCAGCACCATGAGCCACAGATGTGGGACACACTGAACAGATGGCCAGTCTATCACAGGGCTCTCACACACACACACGCACTTATGAACAGTGTAACATCTCCAGTTCACCTGTGCTAAATGTCTTTAGTTTGTGAGGGAAACCAGAGGACCTAGAGCAAACACATCATAGCTACTGTTCAGATAAACACTTGAGACTAAAGCTTACTAAAACTAAAACATAAAAAAAGGAAAAAACACTATTATTATAAAAACACTATCAGCTATTAGGAACCCACAAGGAAATGTGGACCATAGTCTTCAAGCAATAACAGTTTAAAGAAGCAGAAAAGTTTTGGAGTAATATAAAATGTTCGGTTAAATAAACCTGAGAAAAACAGAACGGAAGCACATTTCTAAATGAACTTGGGCAAGCACAGTGATCACTCAGTCTCCACCTTTGAGGTGGAGGAGGATTATAACATTTCCGCTCAAGCCCAGGAGTCTCTTAGAGAGTCCACCTCCCACAGCCTGCATTGTTGTATGCTAGGATAACAGCTGCTTGTACCAGTAAGAGAAGGATGAGGAGAACTCATGCCTCAGTTCCAAGTCTAGTCAGAGACCATTGGTGCAAGACTACAGGTACCAAATGAGTCATCTGCAATCTGACTTTGCTGCAACATGGAACAAACTGCTGGTTTCGTCTGGCACCCTGACTGAGCCTGGGTTTTCCCAAGGTTTTCCTCCATTTCTGTCACCGATGGAGTTTTCTTGCCACTGTCGCCTCTGGCTTGCTTAGTTGGGGACACTTAAATTCCAGCGATATCGTATACTATTTGAACTGAACTGAGCTGAATGATGACATCACTGAATTCATTGATGAACTGATTGTTTACTGTTGTCCTTTTGCATTATTGACACACTATTGTCCTATTTAATACTGTAAAGTTGATTTGACACAACCTCTATTGTTACAAATGCTATATAAATAAATGTTTGACAGGAATAGGTAATGTAAGGCACAGCTAGACCAATGGTTCTTAATTCTGGTCCTAAAATCGTTAATTTTTTCAACCTACTTCAATGTGGGCTTGATAGTGATTTTGTTTAAGCTTGCATTTTAACATAATACTACCTTCAGTTAGGTTATCACCTGGATGTTCGTGGAGACAGCAAACACTTCCAAAACACAGAGATATGATAAAACACAAATACATATAACTATATGACTATAACTATAGGATCATAGCAGGTTACTTTTTTATGAGAAGTGCTATAAAAATAAATGTAAATTGAATTTCTAAACATAAAAATACTTTTTAAGTTTCCATGTCCAAAAGGCATTGAACTGTAGGAATGACTAACTTATTCATGAAACTGAGAAGCAAAAATAGAGAAAGGGAAAATAACATAAAACACACAAAAGCAATAAAACATTCCGTTGAATTCTTGCTTTGTCCTCTCTTCTTTTTCATGTGATTGCATGATGCAGCATGACATATCTTTAGAGGGTATTATAGGCTTCCCAAACAAGAGAGACGTCACTGTTTGTTTGTGAATATTATACAGAAAAGAACCTGTGGACAAACACACTGAAGATTAGAAACACAGAATGTGAAAATATAACGGCAGAAGCACCCAGTTATTAATATTTCACTCACATCAGTGCATGCATGATTCATTCACATGAATCAAAATCCACTTCATTTGCGCCAACCCACTAGTCCCAGGGAAGAAATAAAAAAAAAACAGATACATATATTTTATTGATCATTGATTAATATACAGTATATATTTATTAATGATATATATGCAAATTTATTCATCTCTTATTCTGTTGCTTCATGTCATCTAGTTTACAAAAGAATAACATTAATAATAGAGCACAGTGAAGACTCTCACAGGATGTGTGATAGATTCTTAGTATGCACGCTCCCCCACTGATCCTTGTTAAGTTTCTCATTTTGGTTTTTAACACTCCTCTCCTTATTCCTGCTATTGATTTTGCTTATCCAGCCCAAACTGCATGAGCTGTAATTGGCTCTCACATTAATGCATGCAAATTAGAAGCTAATCTATGGAGATTTCAGAGGACTGGACTCGCCAAATTGGCAGAAATTTCACAGCTCAACCTCTGCTCTGTGAGTAACACGATTAGTATATTTACTGTGAAAATTGCTAATTAAAGTTAAGGAAAAGGCTGTCAAAATTACGAAAAATTGGTGGAAATGAGCAAACATTTGATGAGGTCAGTGGAGAGTTACATGAACAAAACCCTGCTGCGTAAAGAAAAAACAGTTCACATGCTAATGAATATGCATCATGTAAAACTAATGCCTGATCTTAAAAGAATCCACAGACCTCTAAAATGAGCTCTGAAATTTTAGGACACAATTACGTATAAACAAATCATACTGGCCTAATTCAATATAGTAAATTGGGGAAAGCTTTTGGAAATATGGAAAGGAATGTCACTTTTTGCCTTTTTCTGTGTTCCATAGGACCCTTATATTTAAAGCCACCTCTTCTCCCAACTGATCCTTAAAATTTCAGTTTTCAAGCACATTTTTACTTGACTCTACAAATTAAATTACAAAGTACGAAGAGGGAAGAAAGAATTAAATCATGCTGACTCTCTAGCAAAGAGTCGCAGTTACCTCTTGGGCTGGAGAGTCAAAACTTTGTGTCTGGTAATGTCTTTCCCTCATGGGCCAGAGACTAAGAACAAAGAGTTACTACGCTACTGATGTTACACTTTCATGTGTATGAGCTATATGAACTAAAGATCAAAGCATGAGTTGACAAAGAAAAGTTGATGCTCAGTGTCATGGTACCAACAAAGGCTGATTTGATTGGCTTGGTGTTGTCAACTAGAAACTACTATCATTGTAAGGGCCACTGGAGACAGTATTCATTATGCCACCACAAATGGAGTGCATTAGCATTAGCTGAGCTAACTGTGTGATTTCCACTAGACCACACTTGATCTGCCTACCTTCGGTCGCAAACATACCGCTGTTGAGGTGGTGGACAGCTGTCGTACATTCATAGAGTTTGCAGTTATATTAAATTAGCTATCAAGCATTGTAGGTAATGTTGGTTGTTAAATCTAATCTAAATCTAATAAAAATATGTGCCTCTAGGTACTTTTTAGCAGCACCATTTTTACGTACCGCATGTTTCATAGCAGTTTCAAAAAGAAATGTCCACTCAGTGGCACTAAAACACAGGTTCAATACATGAAAGCTGGCACGTTTTTAACATTAATATTTATGTATTGCAGCGGTTTAGAGTTCAAATATCCGGGGACTGTTGCAAAAAGTTCATGCTCTATCAAGCTATCTGATAGTGTTAACAAATGCAAAACTAATATAAAAACCCATTTGTTGATGCCACTTGAATCTTCCTTGTGTGTTTTGAACTCTTTTGTCGAACCGTAGTTACACAGGATTCAACCTGGAGCTCTTCACCTCTCAAGTATAACTCTGTACTGCGTGAGCTACCCAGCAAACCTACCGTCTATGAAAACCTATAGATATTAAGCTGGATATGTCATGCTAACATTCAAAAGCATCAGTTTTCAAATCTCTTAAACTTGTTTTTAAGTCATAATATAATATACTTCAAGTAATTGTGCGAAAATGACACTGTATCAAACTCTGTAAATCATACTTTGTGTGAAAAAGGAATAAAAGGTGTCAGAGTTTTACTGCCTCTAGTGTTAATTTCTTTTGGAAACTGCAGTGATATGAACTTATTGGCACGTATTTCGCGTCTTGCCAAAAAGTGCCCCCAGGTACGTTTTCATGAGATACAGTCAGTTCTATATATATTTGGACACTGACACAATTTTTTGTTTTAGCTGTTGAACAAAACATATTCAAGTTACAGTTATATAATATATGGAATATGGACTGAAAGGGCACACTCTGAGCTTTAATTTAAGTGTATTCTCATCAAAATTTGAAGAAAGGTTAAGGAATTACAGCTCTTAAACATGTACCTCCCCCCTTTTTCAAGAGACCATAAGTAATTGGACAGTTGACTCAAAAGCTGTTTTATGGACAGTTGTGGGCTATTCCTTTATTTTATTTTATTTTTATTTTTAATTTTTCAAAGTCAAAGTCAACTTTATTGTCAATTCTGCCACATGTAGAATTGAAATGGTGCATACAAGTAACATTAAATACAAACAGTAACATTAAATACAAAGGTAGAATTTAAAAATATGAATAAATACAAATAAACAATATATAAAATGAAAAACACAATATACAAGTAAGGGCACATAGTAGAGAGTGCAAACCACTTAAACAATGTAAACAATGTAAACAATATAGTGCAACAGAGCTTGTAAATGTGTAAAAGTGTCAGAGCAGTCTTGTAACTGTCTATGAGTAGTGTGAGGTAGTTGGCAGACCAATGCTGCACAAAGTGACTGGTGCAGGTCAGTGTGTGTGTGTGTGTGTGTGTGTGTGTGTGTGTGTGTGTGTGTGTACCTGGTATTCATCACGTTGTGGGGACCAAATGTCCCCACAAGGATAGGAATACCAGTAGATTTTGACCTTGTGGGGACATTTCTCAGGTCCCCATGAGGAAACAGGCTTATAAATCATGCACAATGAGTTTTTTTGATGAAGTAAAAGTATGCACAATCTCCTGTGAGGGCTAGGTTTAGGTGTAGGGTAGGTGTAGGCCGATAGAAAGTACGGTTTGTACAGTATAAAAACCATTACGCCTATGGAATGTCCCCATAAAACATGTAAACCCAACATGTGTGTGTGTGTGTGTGTGTGTGTGTGTGTGTGTGTGTGTGTGTGTGTGTCAGAGTTCAGAAAGTTTGGGGGGCAGAAGAGGGGAGTGGGGGCAGAGTAGGGAGAGAGTTGAGCTTCCTGACAGCCTGATGGGTGAAGCTGACCTTCAGTCTGCTGGTCCTGGCCTGGAGACTCCGCAGTCTCCTCCCTGATGGCAGCAGGCTGAAGAAGCTTTGCATTGGGTGGGTGGGATCGGCTGCTATGCAGAGGGCTTTTTTGGTGAGACGTGTGCTGTAGATGTCTTGGAGGGAGGGGAGAGGGACACCAATGATCCTCTCAGCTGCTCTGACTATGCGTTGGAGAGTTTTTTGGCATGACGCATTGCAGGCTCCAAACCACACAGTGATGCAGCTAGACAGGATGCTCTCGATGGTTCCTCGGTAGAATGTGTACATGATGGGGGCTGGTGCTCTTGCTCTTCTTAGTTTGCGGAGGAAGTAGAGACGCTGCTGTGCTTTCTTGGCCAGTGCAGTGGTGTTGTTTGTCCAGGAGAGATCCTCAGTGATGTGCACACCCAGGAACTTGGTGCTGCTCACTCTCTCCACAGACGCACCGTTGATGGTCAGAGGAGCATGCTGAGTGTGCACTCTCCTGAAGTCAACAACAATCTCCTTCGTCTTCTCCACATTCAGAGAGAGATTGTTGTCTCCGCACCACGTGGCCAGGCGGCTCACCTCGCTTCTGTAGTTTGTCTCATCCCTGTTGCTAATGAGACCCACCACAGTTGTGTCATCCGCAAACTTGATGAAGAGGTTGGAGGTTGGTGCAGTCGTGGGTCAGCAGAGTGAAGAGGAGGGGGCTCAGCACACATCCCTGAGGGGCCCCCGTGTTTAGAATGATAGTGCTGGATGTGTTACTGCTGACCCGTACTGCTTGTGGTCTTCCTGTGAGGAAATCCAACAGCCAGTTACACAGTGAGGTGTTGAGCCCCAGCTGAATCAGTTTTTGTGTGAGCTGTTGGGGGATTATAGTGTTAAATGCTGAACTGAAGTCTATGAACAGCATTCGGGCATATGAGTCTTTTTTGTCCAGATGTGTGAGTGCTGAGTGGAGTGCAGTGGAGATGGCATCATCGGTCGAGCCGTTGGGTCGATATGCAAACTGGAAGGGGTCCAGTGAGGGGGGAAGGACAGATTTAATGTGCTGCATGACTAGCCGTTTAAAGCACTTCATGAGGATGGGGGTAAGTGCAACTGGACGGTGGTCATTAAAGCAGGAAGGAGATGACTTTTTTGGCATCGGAATGATCGTGGTTGCTTTGAAACAGGTGGGGACGACAGCCTGGGAGAGTGAGATGTTAAAGATGTCTGTGAAGACATCAGTGAGTTCCACTGCACAGTCTCTCAGTACACGACCAGGAATGTTGTCAGGACCCGGAGCTTTGCGAGCGTTGATCCTGCTGAGGGATCTCCTCACACTGTCCGGGGACAAAGTCATCACCTGGTCGCCAGGAGGGGGTGGGGTCTTCTGTGCTGTGGTGCTGTTTTGCACTTCAAAGAAGGTGTTCAGCAGGGAGATGGTGCTGTCACAGGTCTGTGGAGGGGGCTTGTAATCTGTGATGGTCTGTATGCCCCGCCACAGGCTCCGTGTGTCTCTGCTGTCATTGAAGCGACGAGATATTCCTCTGGAGTACTGTCTCTTAGCCTCTCTGATGCCACGGGAAAGGGTGGCTCTAGCTGTCTTCAGGCTCGCCTCGTCTCCAACTCTGAAGGCAGCGTTCCGAGCTTTCAGCAGCCTGTAGACCTCCCCTGTCATCCATGGCTTTTTGGTTTTGGTGACTGTTACATCCTCAGTGCATTTGTTAATGTAGGCTGTAACATGCTCTGTGTACTCCTGGAGGTCAGTGGTGTTGTTGTAAGTGGCAGCCTGCTTAAACATATTCCAGTCCTGTAAAACCTCTGAAGACCCCTCTGGCCACACTTGTATCTGCTTACGAACCGGCTTGGTGACTTTACAAACGGTCTGTAAGAGGGCATTAGAATAATAGTGATGTGATCAGAGGCGCCGAGGTGGGGGAGGGGGAAAGCTTTGTAAGCTCCTCTCTGGGTGGTGTAAACAAGGTCCAGTGTGTTATTTCCCGGTGTTGGAAAGTCAATGTGTTGCTGTATTTTTGGAAACACACTCTTTAAGTCTGCACGATTGAAATCCCCAGCCACGATGAGAAAAGCATCAGGGTGAGCTGTCTGCTGCTCACTGATGTGCTGATACAGTTCATATAGTGCCTCGCTCCTGTAGTTGTTGGAGGTGGGAGGGATGTACACAGCACACAGCAGTATAGCTGCATATTCCCTCGGTAGATAGAATGGCTGGCACTTAATAACCATAAATTCCAGCACTGGTGAGTAGTATTTGCAGACTACAACAGCATCGCGGCACCAAGCGTCATTGATATAAACACAAAGTCCGCCACCGCGGGTCTTACCCCCTGTGACGACAATGCTGTCGGCACGATAGCATGTCAGCTGGTCGAGCTGAATGGCGCGGTCCGGGACACTGTCGCTGAGCCATGTTTCCGTGAACACAAAAACACAACAGTCCTTTACATTCCTTTGAGATGAACGTAGTAGTCAGTTTGTTGTCTAATGAGCGTACGTTGGCCAAAACGATGGAAGGGATAGCGGGTTTGTGTGGGCTAGCCGCTAGCCTAGCTCGGATACTTCCTAGCTCGAATACTTTAGTACATCTTCTCCGAGCTTACCCCTCTTCTGCTTCCTCTCACACCACTTGAGGCGCCTCCATTGTGAGCGAGGTGCAGGAGTGGGGGTCGGTGATTGAGTAAGCCTCCGGAGCAGACCCAGATCATTCAGCTCTTTAGCGTCCACAGAGTTCAACATAAAAACTTTGTTTCTGCCGATGTCGAGCAAAAATGTTCGGCTATAAATGCGCTTAAGGGCAAATAAACGCGACGAAGACATACAAAAACACTGCGACTTACAGGACGAAAAACACGAAAACACTGTTTGGTCGGGAGAGAGAGAAGCCGCTGCGTGTGCACGTGCCGCCATCTTGAGTTTCTACATCAATTAAGCAGGCAAAAGGTCTGGAGTTGATTTTAAGTATGTCATTTGTTTTGGAAGCTGTTGCTCTGAACCCACATCATGCGGTCAAAGGAGCTCTGCATGCAAATAAAACAACCAATTGTTAGGCTTCAAAAACAAAATAAATCTATGAGAGAGATAGCAAGAACATTAGAAGTGGCCAAATAAACTGTTTCGTACATTCTGAGAAAAAAATAACACAATGGTGAGCTCAGCAACATAAAAAGGCCTAGATGTTCACAACGGACAACAGTGGTGGATGATCCTCTCTATGGTAAAGAAAAACCCTTTCACCACATCTAGTCATGTGAAGAACACTCTTTAGGAAAGTCTACAATCAAGACTCTCAAGGATTACAATCAAGAGAAGACTTTACAAGATAAAGTACAGAGGGTTCACCACAAGGTGCAAACAAGGCCAGATTAGATTTTGCCAAAAAAAAAAAAAAAAAAAACTCTAAAAACCACTTCTGGCAAAGCATTCTTTGGATGGGTAAAATTAAGATCAACCTGCACCAGAATGGCAGGAAGAAAGAAGTATAGAAAAGGCTTGGAACATCTCATGATCCAAGCATACAAGATGTACAGTATGTCACAAAAGTGAGTACACCCCTCACATTTCAGCAACCATTTTAGTACATCTTCTCAAGGACAATACTTTAGAAATGAAACTTGGATATATTTTAGAGTAGTCAATGTGCAGCTTGTATAGCAGTATAGAGCTGATGGCCATTAGACACATGGTGCTTCTCCACCTTCCACTTGAGGATGCCACACAGGTGCTTAATATGGTTCAGGTCTGGAGACATACTTGGCCACCCTATAACCTTCACCTTCAGCTTCCTCAGCAAAGCAGTTGTCATCTTGGTGGTGTGTTTGGGATCGTTATCATGTTGGAAAACTGCAGTTCGGCCTAGTTTCTGGAGGGATTCTGCTTCAGAATTTACAGTACATAATGGACTCCATGTTTCCCTCAATGAACTGCAGCTCCCTAGTACCAGCAGCACTCATGCAGCCCCAGACCATGATGCTATCACCACCATGCTTGACTGTAGGCAAGACATCATTTTTTTGGTACTCCTCACCAGGGCATCGCCACACATGCTGGACACCATCTGAGCCAAACAAGTTTATCTTATAGTCTCATCAGACCACAGGACATGGTTCCAATAATTTATGCTCTTGGACAGGTTGTCTTCAGCAAACTGTTTGCTGGCTTTCTTGTGAGCCAGCTTCAGATGAGGTTTCCTTCCAGGACAACGCCTATGCAAACCGACTTGTTGCAGTGTGTGGCGTATGGTCTGAGCACTGACAAGCTGACCTTCTACTTCTGCAACCTTTAAAGTAATGCTGGCAGCACTCATGCATCTGTTTTTTGAAGCCAGGTTCTGCACCTGATGCACAGAACGAGTGTTTAGGTGTGTTCGAGCTCATGCTGCGCTGCGCAGACCGATCGGCGAGATTAGCCGAAAGCAGTCGGGGAGGAGCTGAAAACGGAGCCGTCAAGTCGGACAAGTTGGAGATCTCGTTGCTCCCTCAAACATGGCAGATCACGTGGCGTTTGCCTACTTTATTGCAGATGAATTGGAAGCTATAGAAATACCTTTTTTGTTGGAAGAAATGCAGCACAGGCAAGTGAAGCAGCAACTACAGATTTCAGCATCAATCAGTGTTGACCACATTACATTAAATGTCTGTGACATTTTAGTTATTCCATAAAAAATATTACTTAAATATGCAGCTGAATACTATAAGTGGTCTGTATGAAAAAAGTACAATAATAAACTTATGCACAAATCCAATATAAAGAATTTAAGGGAATAAAATGTACTGCAGTCAAAAGATCGTAAACTATTTACGAAATGGCATGCAAATTGATTTGTTATGCAATTATATGGATTGAAGCACGAAACACGCGTGATCATCGTCATGTGGTGAATGTGGCCAATCATGAGAAGCTGTGACGTCATCACTGCCTGGCGCAGTCCCTTCTGAAATGCTGCGCTGGCTGAGCAAGCCGGCTGTTCTCGAAACGCTCTCGCGTTACTTTGATGCCACACGTAAACGTCACGTGGCGTCGGCACCGGTTCAAGTCGGACAAAATTTCTAACCGGCATGCACTACTTCAAGTCAGCCGCCGATCGGTCTGCGCAGCGCTGCATGAAGTCGAACGCACCTCTTAACTCTGTTGATCGACCCTTGCAAGGCCTGTTCCGACTGGAACCCATCTTGGAAAACCTCTTTATGACCCTGAGCACTGTAGCGTAACTCGGTTTAAAAGTGTTATTGAACCTTTAATAGCCTTGGCCATCTTTGAGCAACAATTCTAATTCTCAAATCCTCAGAGAGCACCTAATTTTAACTGCTTTAATACAAGGTACACAACTTTGTATGGTCCTGTCAAGCAGACAAAAAACATAAACTGTCACGGGTGAAGGATGAGGTCTGGGTTCAAATGCAGGTGAGGATTTTTAATTAACAATAAACAAATAAACAAACAAACGGCCAACACGGCACACATGACAGGATCTGAGCAGGATACACAAAACTGAAGACAGGATACAGGTTACCAGAAACAGAAACAATGCAGACTCACCAGAGTGGGGGGAAAGTGGAGATTAAAAAGACTGTGTTAATATTGAACAGCTGTGGAAGACACGAGTGACAATCAAAGACAGGTGTACACGATCAGGAGGGAAGTGTGGAAGGAAGGGAGACAGTGACCTCTGGTGGGGAAGGGAGACACCACAGCCCAGACACGTGACATAAACATGATGAATGAGACATGTGGCTTTGCATGGTTAAACAACATACTGCTGTTATCACTTTTTGTTGCCAACTATTTTGACAATAATGGCTGTATGTTGAGTTATTTTCAGAGGACAGTAAATCTATACTGCTATACAAGCTTCACATTGACTACTCTAAAATATATCCAAGTTTCATTTCTATAGTATTGCCCCTTGAGAAGATATACTAAAATGGTTGTTGAAATGTGAGGGGTGTACTCACTTTTGTGAGATACTGTAGGTGGAGCAGTGTGATGGCATGAACATGCTTGGCCTTCAGTGGCACTGGGTTACTGGTGTTTAGTGATGATGTGACAGAGGACAGAAGCAGCCGGAAGAATTTTGAAGTGAACACGGATATACTCTCTGCCCAGATTCAGTCAAATGGAGCAAAATTGATTGGGTGGCTTCATAGTACAAATGGACGATGACCCATCAAATACAGCAAAAGCAACCCAGGAGTTTTTGAAGGTAAAAAAAGTGGAATATTCTGCAATGGCCAAGTCAGTCTTCTGATTTCAACCTGAAGACACCTCTTGCTGAAGACAAAACTAAAGGCAAAAAGACTCACAAACAACAACTGAAGTCAGCTGCAGTGAAGGCCCGACAAAGCATCAAAAACAAGGAAACCTAGGGGCTGTTCCATTAAACCCGTTTAGAAAAGCGGGGATTAAAGTCCAAAACCTGACTTGAATGAGCCGAGCTAAACATCCGCACTTAAATTGGTTCCATAACAGTAAATTGAGGATCATGTGATCTTACTAATTTGAGTCAGGTTTAAATAGTCTAGATAATTGCGCGTGCACGCCATTGTTTAAAAGTCCTGAAAAGTCGAGCATGGGTCAATCGATTTACTGTGGGCTACCATGGCAACAAAAGGAAAAGATAGAGCAGCGATATTCACGGCAACGGAACAGCGTTTGCTGTTGGAAACATATGAAGAATTTAAAGATGTCATCACCAAAAAAGGCAATACAGCGGCAATAAATAAAGCAAGAGAGAAAGGTTGGCAGGAAATTGCTGATCGTCTCAATGCGTAAGTAGCGGTATAAACTATTTAAAATACTTTATCAACATTGAATGTGTGTCACAATACATTGCAAAGTTTGTGTGTGAATAACAGTAACGTTTATTGCTTTCACACAGCAGCAACTTAAGTGAAGGAAAAAGAACCTGGCAGCAGGTGAAAATAAAATATAAAAATATAGTTCAGAATGGTAAGTAAATCTAATGGTATCTACATATGTAATCAATGCCAGCTTGAAGTTACAACTATTCAGTTTTTTTTTTTTTTTAATTGCCGCGACCAAAAAGAAGACTGAGGTTGCTGGCACTGGGGGAGGGCCACCACCAGCCAGCTTCACTCCTGCAGAGGAGCTGGCTTTGGAAATTAATAAAGGGAGGCCCGTCCTTGAGGGAATAGAGGGGGGGACATCATCTAAAATGATATCTCGTAGTATAAGGAGTGAGTATATAAAAGGTGTGTGTGTTTTATTATCATTATTCCTTCCTGACTAACTGATTTCCTCCTTCCTTAGGCATTGTAAGCCTAAGTACATCATAGCAGTAATGTCACGTAGAGGTACTTGTGCTACTGTAATGGTGCATTTAAAAATATATTTATATTTTTTCTATCATGTTTGGTTTCATAGTGACAAAAGATTCTGTATGCTGTATGGATCCACCAGACATCATGTTGCCTGTGAGTATGAGACCTTTTAAATCAGTCATGTAAGCTAATGAGTTTAACTGAGTTTAATCATTGGTCACAGGGAGAAGGCCCATCAGTTGAGGAGGATGAGGAGACTGTGTCTGTATGTTCAAGGAGGCCTGAGGTAGTCACAGGTTCCATGCAATACTGTATTGAATATTAAAAAGTGTACTTGTGTGATTTAAAATGATCATAATGTGTTTTCAGGATGCTGACACTGTTCTAGAGCCCTCTCAGTCTGGGACCACATGTGACAAAGTGAGTATTAAGAAATGAAAACATGTGCCAAGAGTATTCAATGAAATAACTTAAATCTATGTTGCTACAGAACCCAGAAAACATAAAAGGAGTGTATAAACGCTACCTCCTTAAACAAATGGAAGCGATTGATATCGACATCCAATATAAAAAACTGAAGATGAGGAAGTTGGAGCTGGAAATTCAACAGCTACAGAAAAATGCAAGTAGAACTACCATTTTTAAAAAGGAAAAGAAGAAAAAAAAACTTTTTGATCATTTCCCACAACATTTATTTGTGTGTTTTCACCCCTAACAGGCAGATTCACTCTGAATAAAGACCAATCACATTAAATACTTTGACTTCTGTGTGTTTGTTCAACTAAGGAGAAAGTTGAGGGGCCAGTGGAAAATTTTAAAGGCTACACATGGTTTAGACCAGTGTTTCTCAACTCCAGTCCTCGGGACCCACTGCTCTGCACATTTTGTATGTCTTCCTCATTTAAGGCACCTGATTTTGATCATCAGCTCATTAGTAGAAAGATTCATGAACTGAACTGAGTGTGTCAGACTCAGAAACATACAAAATGTGCAGAGCAGTGGGTCCCGAGGACTGGAGTTGAGAAACACTGGTTTAGACCATATTAAGCAAAATAATTATTTGCATATGTGTCTCGTATAAGTCTGCCTGTTTCGTTTTCTTCCAATACTGCTTCATTGCCCCAGTCTTCCTCTTCAACAATCCTTGGTTGCCTCTCTCTCCTCAGACAAGCAATGTTATGGAGCACTACACAAGCAACTACAATGTCACATGCCCTAGGTGGAGTCACTCTGAGGTGCTTCAGGCACTGGAACCTTGACTTTATCAGCCCAAATGCCATCTCTATACGACCTCTTGTGCGTGCATGGGCAATGTTGTAGCGGTGCTGTGCCTCTGTCTGGGGCTCCTGATAGGGAGTCAAGAGGTAAGGCAGGCATGGGTATCCCTTGTCTCCCAGCAAAACTCCTGAGAACTCTCCTGCATAGACAGAATGAATATATAGATATATAATGTAGTTTTTTTTTTCTTTTTTTTTTAAGACTTTGCGATTTTTAGTGATTACTAGCATACCTCTTGCTAGTTGCTGGTAGAGAGATGAGGCTCTAAAGATTCTGGAGTCATGCACAGAGCCTGGCCATTTGGCCTCTACATTTGTGATGATGCAATCTGCATCACTAATCATCTAAAATAAATTAAAACTGTAGGTCACTACATTTTAATTGCAATGAACTAAACACTGGTGCCCAGCTTAGTACAGAACACTCAGTGCTAGAGCATAGCCTTCAATATCATCTCAGTGGGACCGTACCTGTACATTGATGCTGTGTACTGATTTCCTATTCACAAAGTCCGCTTCATGTGGACCAGACGGACACTTAATACGCACATGGGTGCAGTCCAATGCACCGATGACATTTGGGAAACCTATGAAAATTATTTGTTTGTTTTAAATATGTCCCATGTAAAATCAAAAGTCAAGAAATATTTCCATGTTTTATAGAGTTATTTGAACTTACCAGCTATTCCCTAAAAGGCATGTTTAATGGTACGAATAGCTTTGTGGCCAGGGAATGTGATGAACACATTGAGTAGTCTTTTTAAAGAAAGGTACACAGTTCGTACAGAGCGGCAAACTGATGCTTTGCTGATATTCTCTGCATCTCCAACTGTGTACAAAAATGTTCCACTGGCAAAAAAGCGAAGTGCAATGCACACCGTCTGTGGGACTGTGAGTGCTCTGTTGCGGCGTGTATTATTTGCAATGTGTGGGCTTAGTAATCTACAAATATATGCAATCCCATCTCTTGAGAACCTATATCGCTCATACAGGTAGCTGTCATTAAAAGCCAATGGGTCTGACCTGTCTCTGAAAGTTCTCTCTCTTTGAAATGCCCTCCGCAAGACTATAGCTCCCTCATCCACCACCTCATCTATGAAAGGACACGCCATGGTTAAGTTTGGAAACGAGTTCAGCTCCCTATTTATATACTTTTAATTAATTAATTACCAAACTCATTAACCAAACTCACCAATTAAACACACAAGTTTTGAACATTTCTTAGTGGATTTATACCTTATAATTTCTTACATTTATTAGTAAAGTACATTTCCTTATTTATTTATTTATTTATTTAAAAAATATATATATTAATAGTGGTTAAGTAAAATAAAATGACATCGAATTACCAGCTGGTGAGTATAAATGGTACTGTGTTCGTTAAGCCTGAACTCAGACTTAGCCTGACAGTTAGCCTGCCCCGGACCAGGTTAATTTGCCAGCATAAGTTGCCGGGGTAACTGAGTTTGAACTTTTTTAAGTTTGATTTATGAAACCGAATCTACAAAAAATAAGCCTGACTAACCGAAATAAGCCTGGCTTATACTCTAATCTTGGTTTATGGAACAGCCCCCTAGTCTCTGGTGATGTCCATGAGTTCCAGACTTAAGGCAGTCATTGCAGTCAAGGATTCTCAACAAAATATTAAAAATGAACATTTTATTTATAATTATATTTATTTGTCCAATTATATTTCAGCCCTTGAAAATGGGGTGACCATATATATGGACCTGACTTTACCAGAATGATACTGTAAATAGCATACGAATAATTAAATTTGTGCTGCATTATGGAGCTCTAATTAATTATTTATGATTTCATTTGTGTTTGTGCTATCTTTCTTTTCAAAAATAATAAATAAATAAAAAACGCCTTTGATATTTTGTGTATATGTGTCACCATATATTAAGTTGCAGAAATAGCTATAATTGGCACAAGCAAGTCTCTGAATGTTTTAACCTTTTCTCTTTATAAATCTTTCCACAGCATACCAACTACACTCTTTAAGATGAAAGAGTTTTATAATTTACCATGAAATGCACTTGCATTATTGAAGTTTTGAAATACTGCTGTCTCTGATCATTTAATCAAAAGTAATGAAATCAGGAACATGCTTTATTTTAGTGCCATGTGTGCATTTCAGTTGCTCATTTCCTGGAAAGTTCCTCGAGCTATATATATTCCACTCAATTCTCTCATCAAAATAACATTTTAATCACTTTATGCTTCCCCCCGCTCTCTCTCTCTGAAGAGTAATTCTTGCTATTCTTGCTATTCTTGCAATTCAGGCCCAACTTGTGCCCTAATGACCCCCATCTTCCCCACTTTCACAGCGGGGGTACATGGTACAGCTTATTATACCTAATTTGCATAAGACATTGAAGGTTTGCGGCAAAACATTTGACAGCAGCACAGTACAGTACTGATAAATAAATGTATGCATTAGCAATGCATCTACTTACCACATACAGTATAGTGCACCAACTTAATATTAGAATTTTCATGGGTTGACTCAACACGGCTGTAGTGAATTCATTGTATTTTCATTCATTGATTGTAACATTTGAAGTGTAATTTCTTCCAGATACATTTAATTGCTTTCGTAATTTTGAAATGGCCACCTTTATCTTTCTTTATCTCTTTAAGTCACTCATTCACTTCACTCCTCCTGGCTCTCTCCATCTCTCTGTTTGTTTCTCATTCTGTCTTTGATGTTTCTCTTTTAACAGTGGCTTTGATCAATGGCACAGTTCGTCTCACATGAGCACCCCCAATTTATCACTGCCTTCCTCTCATATCTCACACATCTCAAATGACAAAGAAGATCTCTTAAGGGGGTTATATGATGTTGCTAAAAAGAGCATTAATTTGTGTATTTGTTGTAATGCAATGTGTTTATGCAGTTTGAGGTTCAAAAAAACATATTATTTTCCACATACTGTACATTATTGTTGCTCCTCTCTTCCACGCCTTTCTGAAATGCTTTGATTTTTGAGGTGTTCTCTGATTGGCCAGCTATCTGGTGCATTGTGATTAGCCAAATACCTCAAGCATATGTGACAGAAATGTTACGGTCCTTACCATGCCATTTCTTGGCACGACGAGACAGAAACAATAAAACCTATTATAAACGAGGCATTTGTTGCATCCAGTGGAGACATAACTACTGATTATAATGCCTCATACTGTCTTTTTACATGTTGCGCCACGTAAACATAACACTATGTCTGCATTTGCGATCGTAGAACGAGAAACAACAAGCACTACTCTACACTGCTCAAAAGTTTGAAGAGTCAGTACTGACTTTTTTTAAATATGAAAACGTACTTATAGGCCGTCAGTCAGAAGTGCAGACTGTCTTTGCAACGTTGGAATTGCCCCACTTTATAGCCTTAACCCTTTGTGTACAGCTTCAGGTTCAGGAAACAGTCCTCCGTGAAATGCGCAGAACAGTGTTCCGGAACAGTGTTGTAATTATAAATTAACCACTGATTTCTAGTTTCTTGTAACACTCCAAAGACAAAGGGAAACAAGAAACTGCATCATATGACCCCTTTAATTTCGCAGTTGTTACTCCTAAACAGCAAGCCTCCTGCTTTTTAAATATTTCTGTTCAAGAAAGGAGTGATATTGAAAATGTTTCAGACTGTGCTCAGTTACTACTGTTTATCACCAAAATCACTTCTCTTCAAATTCTTTCAAAAACAAATAGAGTGGTGGAACTATGACGTCTCTTTGTAGGCCGATCGGCTGCTAGCATCACACTGGTTCCCTCCACAAAAAGGCAATAGGATTTTTCCATAGGCTTTTTGGATTATAATAACTCACTTCCAGGTTTTTGCCTACAAAATGTTCCTATTCAATTTTTACAAAAATATCTAAGACAAAGTTGAAACACAAAATAAACTCCATAAATAAGAACTCCTTAAAGGTCTGCTATGAGAAGCTGTGAAAGAGCAGTAATATTTTACAACCATGCAAAGCGAATGAGCTGATGTCCAATAAAATCTGAGTAATGGCCCTTAAAACAAAGTAAAGCTAAATTATGACAATTGGTGCATGAAATCCTGATTAACAATACAAGTAAAATTCTACATGCCATTTAAACATGTAGAATAAGAGCCCTTTACTGCTCAAACACATATGTGTTTAACTAGCAATGAGTCAGCACTGCTAATAAATACAGCTCTTACTAGGGAGAGTTCACACATAAACACATTTGCAGCTTAAATGATTACAGTGCTTTGAAGAAAAAATAAAAAATAAAGCAGTGCATGACCAATCCTTCTGTTTCATATTTAGCGTGTGCATAAAGCGATAAGGATTAGTACCATTGCTGGCTGGAGGCTGTCCCAAAGCAATCTTAAATCTTACCCTCTTTATGTGCCACATTCTCTGTACACTCAATAAATAATCTTCTCATCTCACCTCTGTCAAAAATCCAGGGAAAATTAATTTGTGAGGGTTTGAATGCTTTTTACAAAACCAGGACTGCATGCTGTAATCAGTGGTAATGTTTGTGTTTGTACTTAAATATTTTAAGTTAAAGTTTTTTATTTATTTATCACTTTGGTATACACACTCTCTCAGCACTACTGGGAACACTATACTTACACTGGGTAGGGCCTTACCTTTTGCTGACAAAACAGTGTTTAAGGTATTAATTCCACAAGATGTTGGAACAATCCTTTAAGATCCTTGTTTTTTCACAACCCAAAGCTCTTCTACTGCGTTCAAATCTGGGATCGCAACTGAAGAAGAGACTCACTGTCACACGGTTAATAACACTTTTATTGAGATGGCATACATAATTTCATATATGTAAGGATACTTCACTTGTTGAGCAGCAGAGGTAGCTGTTGTATCAAAATAATCCATGTGCTGATCTGTGCATTCATCTCTGCTGTACTGTACACAGACATTGACATAAATCAGAATAAACATAACATGGGATTTTTTTTCTCCATAATAGATGTCTTGATGTGTGTTCAAACAAATTAAATGTCAAAAACCTAGCTATACAGTTCATATTTCCACAATTGATATTTGAGGACCAGCAGTGCATGCCAAATACAGTTATAACACCAGTACAGTCAGTCATGATGCCACAACAGGAAATGTTAATATAGACAGTGGAACATGTCTATAAAGTCCAGGAGGAACCTGTGTTGACATGCATGTTGCCTGTAAATGTATCTAGTCATAATACATGGCTACTTTTGAATAGCTGTCAATGTGCTATGAAGCAGACGGGACAACAAGGTAAGTATAATACAGGTGATGTTTTATTTATACAAGCAGCAGTGCCAGAGGTGAATGGTGAGTTCGTGATGGTGAGTAAGACTTGAAGAGATGAATTCAGAGCTGGGTGGTAACGTGAAGAGAGTAACAGGTCCTTTCCGTTACAGGTGGCGAGACTGGAGGATTCCAAGAACGAAAGCCAGAGGGGTACTGAGAGTTCGTGGATCCGCCACCCTCCGCTGACGTGGAAGTCAGCTTACGGCCACACACCACTGACGACTGGAAACTGTGAAGACACAGAGGACTGGCGCTTGGAAGACTGGAACGAGACAGAGATCAGGTAAGTACAATAGGGTAAGTAATCTTGATAGTGATACTCGCAAAGAGACACTGGAAGTCCGCTTTCTCTAGAACGAGCCCGGACAATGAGTGGTGTGTGGAGAGTGGCTTTTGTGTGCTGGTGGTGATAGAGTGCAGGTGTCCATTAATCAGTATTCAGGTGAAGGTGATCTGGGAGTGATTGTGGGTGCAGAACCTGACCAATCCGTGACACTACCCCCCTCCCCAGGGCCCGCTCCTGAGGGCCGAAGTCTCTTGCGCCGTGGTGGTCTACCTCGTCCTCGGGGTGCAGGGATGCCTAGCGTGGAACTCCTCAGTGAGCGTGGGATCTAGAATGTCGTCTCTTGGGACCCATGACCTCTCCTCTGGTCCATAACCCTCCCAGTCAACCAGGTACTCGAGTAGACCACCACGACGACGAGACCGGAGGATCTCCCGGACGGAATAGACGGCTCCATCTTCCAGCATGAGGGGGGGAGGAGGTTCCTCTTCGTGGTCAGGTTCTGTGGAGGGAGTGAGAGGTGGATGAAATGGTTTCAATAGTGAGACATGGAAGGTGGGGTGAATGCGATACTCAGGTGGGAGTTGAAGCCTGTAGGTGACGGGGTTGACCTGTTCCAGGATGTTGAAGGGACCAACAAACCTGGGACTTAACTTCTTGGAGGGCAGTCGCAGACGGATATCCCGAGTAGAAAGCCACACTTGATCGCCTGGCCTGAATTCTGGAGCTGGAGCCCTCCTCCGATCAGCGAAGGCTTTCTGTCTGCGTACTGCCCTCTGTAGGTGGTGATGGGCTTCGTCCCAGACCCTCTCGCTCTCCCGGAACCAGTAATCCACTGCGGGGACCTCAGATGGTTCACCATTCCAGGGAAATAGCGGTGGTTGGAATCCGAGGACGCACTGGAATGGTGTGAGGCCGGTGGACGGTTGCCGCAGTGAATTTTGGGCATATTCTGCCCAGCCCAGGAACTGGTTCCTGGAGTTCTGGTGGTTGTGGCAGAAGGTCCGGAGGAACCGCCCCACTTCCTGGATTTTCCTCTCCGTCTGGCCATTGGACTGCGGATGATAGCCAGAGGAGAGGCTGACAGTCACACCTAGGAGACGGAAGAAGGATCTCCATAGACGGGAGATAAACTGAGGACCGCGGTCCGATACAATATCCTCAGGTATTCCATACTGACGGAAGACGTGATTGAACAGGAGTTGGGCCGCTTCAAAGGCAGTGGGTAGCCCTTTCAGGGGCAGTAACTTGCAGAAATTGGAGAATCGATCCACTATAACAAAGATGCAGGTGTTTTCATCCGATGCTGGCAAGTCCGTCATAAAATCCACTCCCAGGTGTGACCAGGGGCGGTTCGGGATTGGCAAGGGATGGAGCTTACCTGCGGGCAAATGCCTGGGACTTTTGGACATGGCGCACTCCTTGCAACCCTGGATGAACCGCTGCACATCCCTTGCCATCCCAGGCCACCAGAAGCGCTCGGATAGCAGCGAGAGGGTGTTGCTGGTCCCGGGATGTCCAGTGCCCAGGGAAGTGTGGATGGAGCGAATGAGATCTACCCGTTGTGTCCTAGGAATGTAACGTCAATCAGGAGGGCAACCCGGCGGAGGGCGAGGTTCAGGAGTAGCGACACTAGGAGGAGCTGACCATTCGATGGGGTTGATGAAGATGTCTTGTGGGAGGATATTGCTGGGAGGCTCAGTGGAATCAGTGGAGTCGTGGATTCTAGACAGGGCATCTGCTCTTATATTTTTTGGACCGGGACGATAGGAGATGGAGAAGTGGAACCTTGAAAAGAACAGTGCCCACCTGGCCTGACGTGGGCACAGCCTTTTTGCATCACGGAGGTATTGGAGGTTTTTATGATCTGTGAGTACCTGGAAAGGATGATTAGCTCCCTCCAACCAGTGTCACCACTCCTCCAGGGCGAGCTTGATGGCGAGAAGTTCCCGGTTGCCGATGTCATAGTTCTTCTCCGCCGGGCTGAACTTCCGGGAGAAGTAGGCACATGGATGGAGTAAACTTGGGGTTTCGTGATGCTGGGAGAGAACTGCTCCGACTCCTGAGGTTGATGCATCCACCTCCACCACGAAAGGGAGGTCGGGATCCGGATGGCGCAGAATAGGAGTCTGGGTGAAGGCGTCCTTGAGGGATTGGAAGGCTGCGGCGGCTTCGGGGTTCCAGGTGAGTTTAGTCGGTTTTCCTTTGAGTAGGTTGGTTAATGGAGTTGCAATGATACTGTAACCTTGAATGAAACGGCGGTAGAAATTAGCAAAACCGAGGAATCTCTGGAGTTCTTTGACAGAAGAGGGTTTTGGCCAGGACGTGACAGATGACACCTTCCTCTCGTCCATACGAATACCTTCACGGTCGATGACGTAGCCCAGGAATTGAACGGATGGAAGGTGGAATGAACATTTTTCTGCTTTCAGGAAGAGTTGGTGTTCCCTGAGTTTCTGGAGGACCTCCGCAACGTGGTGGATGTGTTCGGTCTCACTCCGGGAGTATATAAGGATATCGTCAATATAGACAATCACTGACCGATGGAGAAACTCCCGGAGGACTTCATGTATGAAGTTTTGAAATACGGAAGGGGCGTTGACCAGGCCATAGGGCATGACGCAGTACTCATAGTGGCCTGTAGGGGTCACGAAGGCCGTCTTCCACTCATCCCCCTTCCGTATTCTCACCAGATTGTAAGCGCTGCGGAGGTCCAATTTCGTGAAGATGGTGGCTGACCGGAGTTGTTCGAGGGCCGCTGGGATGAGAGGAAGGGGATATTTGAACTTGACAGTAGCTTGATTCAGAATGCGGTAGTCTATGCACGGCCGCAGCCCTCCATCCTTTTTCGCCACGAAAAAGAAGCTGGATGCAGCGGGAGAAGTGGAGGGACGAATGTATCCTTGCTGGAGAGCCTCGTGAATATACTCCTCCATGGCCTTTGTCTCCGGAAGTGACAACGGGTAGATCCTTCCCCTGGGCAAAGGAGCATCAGGAATCAGGTATATGGCGCAGTCCCATGGCCGATGGGGAGGTAGCTGGGAAGCTCTCTTGGGGCAGAAGACGTCCTGGAAAGAGGAGTAGATATCCGGAATCTCGGTGGATCGTTGCTCCAGAGGGCTCTCGATGGATGTGGCGCAGACAGGAATGGGTCTTGGTATCGGACGTGGAATTTCTGGAAAGCACTCTGGAAAACAGTCATGGCCCCACCGGATTACCTCTCCATTGCCCCAAGAGATGATGGGATTGTGCTTCACCAGCCACGGGCGCCCCAAGATGATGTCCATGGTGGCCCCCTCCAGAACCAGAAGTTGAATGTCTTCTTGGTGAAGAGCTCCAATCTGAAGGTGGATGGATTGGCATTTACGATGGATGCGGGGTCGTGCAGTGATGGAACGTGTTATGGGCTGAATCTGGTAGACGCTCGACGAAGCTTCGGTTCGGAGCTGCAGCTGGCGACAGAGGTTGCCCGAGATGAAGTTTCCCGCTGACCCGGAGTCGATGAGAGCGTGGGCTATGACAGAAGATGTGGAAGTGGTTAACTGTACACATGTAGACAGAGGATACATCTTTTCAACTTCGGACTGGATAACACTCACCGCGGTAGGAACAGGACGAAGGGGGCATTTCATCCGAACATGCCCACTGGCTCCACAATAGAGACACAAACCCCGGGTCAGCCTTCTCTGTCGCTCAGCGGCTGATAGTCTACCAGATTCAAGTATCATAGGTTCTGGTTCTGGAGGGCTGGCGGTCTCCACTGGGCGGAGGAGTGCATTAGAAGAGACATCGGAGAGAGTCTGATATGATTGCATACGGTCAGAACATCTGATGGATTGCTGTATGAAACGCTCTAGACCCATAGCGTCATCCAACGCAGCTAGTTGGAGGCGAAGACGGGGTTCGAGCCCGAGACGATAGGTGGTCAGCAACGACCGCTCGTTCCATCCACTGGCAGCGGCTAGGGTTCGAAACCGTAAGGCAT
Organism: Garra rufa; assembly: GCF_049309525.1. NCBI lineage: Eukaryota > Metazoa > Chordata > Actinopteri > Cypriniformes > Cyprinidae > Garra > Garra rufa. The sequence goes on from NC_133379.1 coordinate 42,702,922, forward strand.
ACTCATGAGTGGACATCGATCCTTGTGATAAGTGATAGAGCTGCTCACCCGCTGATACTTCCCCGTCTGTACGGTTGAACACTTCTTTGAAGTGATTGATGAATGCCTGGATGGAACGAGTGGCCGGCCCGCTTTGCTGCCACATCGATTCGGCCCACTTCAAAGCTGGTCCTGTGAGAAGAGAGGTGATAAACGCTATTTTAGACTGGTCTGTAGGATAGAGCGCTGGTTGCATAGTAAAGACTAGAGAACATTGCAGTAGAAATCCATTGCACTCCTCCGCCCCGCCAGCGTAGGGCGCTGGTCGGGCCATGGGACTGGATGGTGGTTCCGAAGAAGTGCATGGAGGTGCGGGTGCCGGCGGTGCGGAAGGGGTGACAGATGGAGATGACAGCAAAACCTTCCGCAGAGTATCCACCAGTTCCTGAAATGGATCCTGAGCACTCATGCTGCTTACTGTTAGGGTCCGGGCTTCCTGTTATGAAGCAGACGGGACAACAAGGTAAGTATAATACAGGTGATGTTTTATTTATACAAGCAGCAGTGCCGGAGGTGAATGGTGAGTTCGTGATGGTGAGTAAGACTTGAAGAGATGAATTCAGAGCTGGGTGGTAACGTGAAGAGAGTAACAGGTCCTTTCCGTTACAGGTGGCGAGACTGGAGGATTCCAAGAACGAAAGCCAGAGGGGTACTGAGAGTTCGTGGATCCGCCACCCTCCGCTGACGCGGAAGTCAGCTTACGGCCACACACCACTGACGACTGGAAACTGTGAAGACACAGAGGACTGGCGCTTGGAAGACTGGAACGAGACAGAGATCAGGTAAGTACAATAGGGTAAGTAATCTTGATAGTGATACTCGCAAAGAGACACTGGAAGTCCGCTTTCTCTAGAACGAGCCCGGACAATGAGTGGTGTGTGGAGAGTGGCTTTTGTGTGCTGGTGGTGATAAGAGTGCAGGTGTCCATTAATCAGTATTCAGGTGAAGGTGATCTGGGAGTGATTGTGGGTGCAGAACCTGACCAATCCGTGACACAATGGAGAAAGGTAAATTTTTGTTAAACTACATGACTGTGTAGTTATGGCATCTACCAGGGATAGCGAGCCCATGCAAACAAGCTGTGCTATGTGCACATCACGATGAGGCCCCCAACAGCCTCCAAACACAGACTGCATCTGAATAAGGAGAATCCTGACATTATCAGGGCTTTCTTTAAGCCTTCAAAGACTGCAGCACTTACACTTTTCCCTTTAAAGATAGCATTTCTTTTGGCATTTGTATCTGCCAAGTGAGTGTAAGAACTGCACAGTCGCTGAATCAATAAAAAATGCTATCATATGGTCCCAGAGTGTGCGATTAGACACAATCCATAATTTTTCCAACAAAATCTTTTTAAGTGCAAAGCCCTGTCTCACACACAACAAGCAAAAAAGCATTTACACTTAAGATCTGGTCAGAAATGTGCCAGTTGATGAGGGGCTTTCGCACCACATAGCTCTTGAAACTAGCCAGTATGGTGATTTCTACACTGATTTTCCACCCGTTTCAACTTAGGAACGTAAGTTTTGTGGCTGCCTTAAGATATTAAGTTTTTTCAGCTTAAAAGCATAAGTCATTTCAACTAACGACTTTAAATCTTGCTTAGTGTTGAATAGCTTTATTTAAGTTAATTTGATTTTACAATATTTTCTGTTACAACTTATTAAATTAAGTTGAAATAAGTTTTAACATGCAAGCAACTATTGAATCAATCAATGTGAATCAAAGCGGCCGACTGCAACGTCTTTATGAGCAGCATTTACAAACATTAACATCCGGTGAATGGAGGATGCCATGATCAGAGCTGTTTTTGTAGGGTGCTTTGGGTTTTGTGATAATAGAGGTGGAATGTAAATGCACAATTACTAAATCTCTTATTGTTATGCATTATTGAGGCTGAGAAAAAAAAAAAAAACACAACACTGCAGACAACAGGTAGATAAATGCTGTTATTGCTGTTTTCCATGTCCGTGATGTAAATATGTTTACAAGGCTTTTAAAAAATGTTGGGTTGCCAGTGTTTTGTATGTGTTTAGCCAATCAGCATACACTTTCGTCACTGATAGTTCATAGATAACTGTTCTAAACCACACTCCGCTAATTTAGTTCTCCTAAACGGAGTAACTAGAACTAAATATGTTAAACGGCAAAAAGCAGGTAATTCCGCCAATAGTTCTAGGAACTATAAGAAGGGTTCCTCTGGTGCGATAGCCTCTATTTTGTCTGTCAAAGTAAACAGTAGCCATAGTGTGCTTGCTGTGTTTGTTGATTTTTGATTTGGAGCAGCTGTTGCTAGTACAGAACCTTAAATGCACTTCTAAGTCTACTAAGGTAAGTTTTTTGTTAAGTTTAAGTATGCAGTTGAAGTTTTCATTTACAGTTTGTATGCCTTAAGCTGTTAATAAAGTATGGACTCTTTATTAAAGTATAAAGTATGGAGCTATTAAGAAGTAAGTGAGAAAGTACTTAAATAACAAACACCACTGAAGTGGCAGCGGAAGTGGCAGCCCTTGTATGAAGACCAACTTGAGTAAAGACCTGCAAATCAACCTTTAAGCAAGACCAAAGACAACACACACCACTGGTTTTAACATTCATCTAGACAGACCTAGAAAGAAAATTAATTCCTAAACCTTCTGGTTTTGTTCAACTTAACAAAACAACATACCCCTGTGACACACAAATCAGGCAAAGTGCTAGACCTCACACATAACTGTACCATTAATAACCACCTTGTCACTAAGCTACATTTCTGTCAGGACCACTATCGTTAAAGATGACTGACACTTGGGTACAGTATGGATTGGAGATATGGTTTTGTTCTGGGCAAATTCTTCCTGCCCATCCATGCAGCCTCGGGGAAATAGAACAGAACCAGCATACATGTAGTAGATGTCATTAATGTTTTAATTGACAATTTAATGTAACAACATAATTCATGATGAAGGAGTCTGATTCCATGAGGAATATCAGAAGGCCAAGTTCTGACTGCAGATGAGAGGAAGAGCTGGGAAATTAGCTCCAGGGCAATGCAAAATTCTGCTAAATAATACTGAATAGACCTTATATAATAATACTGTGATAGCCCTGTTTACAAAAATGAAAAATAAAAATATTAAAATAAAAAAATGGTTACACTGTAAAAAATGATTTGTTGACACAACTTGACATCTTGTTGCATTGACTCGGTTAAGTTTAGCAAACACTAGGTGTTAAGTTCACTTAACTTATATGTAGTTGTTGAAAAGACTTGCAGTAAATCGAGGCAATGTACTGTATTAATTAATAAGCATTTCACTTTTTTAGTTAAGACAACTGAAAAACATATTGGTTGAACCTAATTTTATATGTTTTCACAACCATGAACCAAGTCTGACACAAAACTCTAATTTTTCCTCAACATCATAACTTAACTATTTGAGTTTACTGGACTTCATCGCTTTGACAATAAATTTTGGATATCTATCTGGAACCAACGTTAGCTTAAAACTCTAAGCACTTATTTTTTTAAGATTTATTTTTGGCGTTTTTGCCTTTATTTTGATAGGACAGGAAGTATAATATAATTTTCAATAACAGCAGGTGTTTATCACTAATGCACAATCACCATTTAATTAGTTATTTAACTATCTCATTAACTTTAACTCTTTGAGGACTTGGGATTTGACTTTGAGACTTGCTTGTGATTGAAAGTCCCACTTCTGTTAATAGAACCTATGTTTTGTTGTTATATAAACATGCTATGTGAAGTTTTCAATTTATCTTCAAGTTGAGGTTGTTATAACTCACCCTATTGTGTAGTGAGACACTGCAAGTTGACAGGACATGATTTTAACTTGTCCACCTGACTAAAACTTAGAATCATTTTCTACAGTGCAGGGTAAACCCAACTGTAATGAGTTCATGATCAGAAAGTATATTAGGAATAATCTCTGTACCAACAACTCCTTTCACTACAGACCTTCACCCATGTATATTGCTTTGAAGAAGAGTTATGTTCTCTCCACACATCTGAGAGGTTCAGTTTTTTTAATTTCACCAGCTAAACAAGAGGCTGACTGTGCATTAGGTTCATCCCCATTCCTATCTAAAGTAAAACTGAGAGTGCAATTTCAATTTCAGTTTAGATAATATTTAGATTTTCCCCTCGCTTTTCCCATCCTTCTTCCTGGCTTTTTGAGCCTAAATCTTTTCTGTTGTGAGAGCTCCTCATAGATACTTACTTTCCTAAACCGCATAAATGAAGCAATAAACTTTTAAACATCAGGGAGGTAGTCTGATTTCAACACCTACTTTTCCTTTTCTTTTATCAAGAAAAGAGTTGATCTGCTCAAGGGTATATAAATCTTTCACAGCCTCCTTAGATTCATCAGATCACTGCTCGTCATCTCTCATTCCATCATCGGCATATTGTGATAAACCCTAAATCTCATCAGCCATATTTTCCCTTGAACCATAAGTCTGTACAGTATCATTGCTCTCACGTAAATCATCAGCATCACTCTGATCATCATCACCAACTCTCACCACTTTGTCAGGTTAATGACTACATCCAGATTGCTCCACACAGCCAGTACATTAAAGTCACTCACCTCCTGCTGCCCGTTTACTTCTTCTGTAACTCCTTCATCCTGTTCCTCAGCTCTCTTGGATTCTGTGTTGTTTACTTGAGGATTGACGTTATTTTCATTAGCCAGAGATCTCTATGCGGACACGAAAAACACTTGTGGCCCAAATCACCACATTCGAAACACCTTAAACTCTCAGTGCTTGTGTACACCATAAATGAATTCTCTCCATGAATAACATGGAAAGAAACTTTTTCAAAGTCCGCTCTGGAGAATTAAGAAACATATAGACATGTCGCCTCAAAGAGAGAATGTGCTTTAGCGAGGAGTCTTTACATCCGAGGGGGACTGCTTTAACGGGACTTGCGATCTTACCAAATTTCAGTAACTCTTTCACGATAGCTTCAAACGATGTTTTCAAAGCCAAGTTTCTTGGTGGAGCAAATCCTCCATTGTCTCCCCAGGCTCAGGTACACACCTGCACACCATCCCGGCAACTACAAGCCGCACGGACACACACAGAAAACTTTTCCTTCCTACACTAACTATAATTTAAGAAAAACGAGGGGAAAGAAAAGAAAAAAAAAGTATTTAAAGAAGAAACTATGAAGATTGTTTACAATTACTCTCAGCAACGCTTTCAATACGCGCTCCTCCAAAGACTCCCAGCATGCTCCCAGAGAGCAAAAACATCACACTGGGTTTCATACAGCAATTAACGTCTGGCCAAGCAAGCAGTTACAATCGGCCCAAATGCAGCAAATAATTACAGCCCTTGTGTGGCCCAAATCTGGACTACAAACATAAGCCACACATGAGCCATAACTGGCCCAAATCTCAGCCAAATAGTAAACAGCACTGAAACTGGGCCAGAACATGTTTTAATAGTGCTACTCAATCTCAGCCTTCAGTCAACCACATAGAGACCACCTCAAAATAGTTGATTTGTGAATATTTTGTACCTGCAATTATTCTTCTTTCTCTCTTGGCTTGCTCCCTTCAATCAGAGGTTATCCACACCGCCAATTTGGCACATGTTTTACACCGGATGCCCTTCCTGACACAACCCAGTCCTGAGAGTGCACTAACTCATGCAACCCCCAGTGCTGGGACACACACACACACACACACACACACACACACACACACACACACACACTATGGCCAATTCACCTATGCATGTCTTTGGATTGTGGTTGAAACCAGAGCACCCAGAGGAAACCCACACAGACACAAGGAGAACATGCAAACTCCACACAGAAGGGCATCCTGGCTCAGCTGGGGCTCAAACCAGGAAGCTTCTTATTGTGAGGCAACAGTGCTACCCACTGCACCACCGTGCCGCCCTGTTTGGCACCTGCAATTAATGTTGAAAAATCAACAAACCACCATTGTTTAGATCAGTATTTGCTTTGGTAAGACTCTTGACTCTATGCACTTTAATGTTAGATTTTCATTGTCTTTTGTAACAATGTGCTAGAATACATTGGTTGAGGCAATGGAAACTGAAATCTACTGGAATCAAATGATGATCACTCTAATCATTGGGAGCTCATTTAAGTAATTGCTCACAAGTGTGTTTGGTTTTCATATATATTGCAAATAAAAATACAACAATGTCAGGTTAAACCAATAATACAAATACCACTCTTCTATGAATTAACAGGGGGGAAAAAAACATTGCTGAATTAATTAGACATCAAGACTCAGCGTACGAAACTCAACAATGGTGACATTGAGCAAAAGAAAATTGTATGCAGAAATGTATGCTGGGTATCAACTAATACAAAACTCATTCATGATTCCCAGCATGCATTGCAGTTGATCTCCTTATCTGAATATCTTATTAGTTTGATGATTGCCACCATTGTTAAGGTTTGTATGATGTGTGTAGATGTCTAAATGTTTCTGCCCACTATCACATAGTTTTTGTGAAGCGGGTGCAAAAATTATATTAATTCAATGTCACTAACACTGACAAATCTACTGTTATAGACATTGATTCAATGGTTGTTTGTTATCAAGGTGGTCACTATGTGGTTGACTGAAGGCTGAGATTGGGTAGTGTAGGAATTCGGCTACACAAAACGCAAATACCGAACAAGTCATCACACTTCAAAGATTCCTTTGTCCTGGCTAGTTGCCATTAGATTCTGCAAAGAGTGAAGCCTTCTTCAACTTTGTGTACCCCAAACTTCATTTGCCTTCGCGCTATCACTCCAGGAAACACGGCAGCACTAAAAGTTAATCCAATCAGAAGGATAATGGATGGTTTGTGCTGACAGACTCGTGAAAGACGAAGGGTAAATTGTCACCTCGGGTTAAACTCCTGACCGGAATTAGCTAATTCTTGCAAAACGCGCCGTACTACGGTGGCCGAGAGAGGCCAACGCGCTGCAAACAAGAAAACACATGCAAACAGAAAAAACGACAACAAATTAAGAAAACATCTTCATCAGTTTGACAACACAGGCGCTGCAAATCCTCGCAACGGAAACACAAATACGGAAACGCGCTGCAAATTCTCACAACACAACCAAACTCAGAAACGCGCTGCGAACACACGAGGGCGCTGCAAACTAACAAACGCGCTGCATATAGCACGGTCCACAACGGAAATGTTTCAGGGGGACCTCAAAAAGTGACGAACTCATCTGGGACCTGATTATTTATATCACTATATTACCTGATTATTTATATCACTATCACCTTTAAGTGATACTATACTATCACTAAAAGGCGATAGTTCACCGATAACACCTCTGCTCTGACCAACAGCCACTGAAAAAATAATCAGGTCCCAGATGGGTTCGTCACTTTTTGAGGTCCCCCTGAAACATTTCCGTTGTGGACCGTGCTATATGCAGCGCGTTCGTATGTTCGCAGCGCGTTTCTGAGTTTGGTTGTGTTGTGAGAATTTGCAGCGCGTTTCCGTATTTGTGTTTCCGTTGCGAGGATTTGCAGCGCCTGTGTTGTCAAACTGATGAAGATGTTTTCTTAATTTGTTGTCGTTTTTTCTGTTTGCATGTGTTTTCTTGTTTGCAGCGCGTTGGCCTCTCTCGGCCACCGTACCGTACGCATCCAGAGAGAAAAGAAACGCTCTCTGTTTTAGAGCACCTAAGGAACAAAGCTCCAGTCTTCTGACATAAAGCTGGCAAGGCACATGATGCAGCGTGACTCACATGGTTTTTGGACTTCCTGTCCCACTCTCGTCTGACATTCCGAATCCAACACTGCAGAGACAATCTTTAAGAAACAATCAGCTTATCAACAGTATCATATGTTTTCTTTTATATGCTTGATGTGTTTTATGTGATCATTGGAGTTTAATCTATGCATTATATGCCTTTAGGAAAGGAAGTTGTCAAATGTATTAGCATGCAAGCGATATACTATTGTTTGATATGGGACGAATGCAGTTCGTCCGAATGAATTAGAAAATGATATTGTGTATACTTTATGCATTGCAATAGCTTATTGAAGTTAATAACAAAAATTTCAGAGAAATCCATTTCCTAATAAGTCACGTACCAGAAGGAATTACAGGACGGAAAGGGTGGCGTGACCCGCCCCTTTAGCAATGCCATTGAATCCCAGCATCGTGGGACGTGCCCTAGCGGCCCGTTTAAAACTCAATGTTCATAACAGAACTCAGCTCTCAGCCAACTCAGCTCTCTCAGCTCTCTCCTCACGCCTTTCGCCTCTTGTGGTTGGAGTGTTTTTCCGTCTGCGCTCGACCACTTGACTTGACCAAGCACGCGATTGTGCCATCAAAACTCTATAGAACAAACTGAAACTTTGTGACTGCCAAACTCTTCAAAGTCTCGCAACTCTGATGCAGAAGAGCTCCGAGCGCATCAAACCGCGTAACCAGGCAACCGAAGACCGGCTCCAGCAACCCAAACAGTCCACTCCTCACGAATGTGTTTCCCAGAAGACGTCATCAAGGAGCAACCTATCAGCAAAGCCGGGGTTCCCTTCTGCTAAAGACAAGCCCGTGGAACTCTGCTTGAACCGAACGCAAGTAACAAGATCTCTCTTTACTTAGCTGAAACTGGTGCAAAAATATTCCTTAAGTAGTTAAAAGCTAAATCTCTGCTTTTGTGATTTTCTAAGGTTGCGATCTAAGAACTAGTAGTAAGAAATAACTCTGGGATGCTATTCAAAACTCTGTAACTTTTACTCCCTGAATTGTGTGTGTGTGTGTGTGTGTGTGTGTGTGTACCTGGTATTCATCACATTGTGGGGACCAAATGTCCCCACAAGGATAGTAATACCAGTAGATTTTGACCTTGTGGGGACATTTCTCAGGTCCCCATGAGGAAACAGGCTTATAAATCATGCACAATGAGTTTTTTTGAGGAAGTAAAAGTGTGCACAATCTCCTGTGAGGGCTAGGTTTAGGTGTAGGGTAGGGTTAGGGCGACAGAAAATACGGTTTGTACAGTATAAAAACCATTACGCCTATGGAATGTCCCCATAAAACATGTAAACCCAACATGTGTGTGTGTGTGTGTGTGTGTGTGTGTGTGTGTGTGTGTGTGTGTTTGTGTGTGTTTGTGTCTTAGTAGATTAGTTTGTGTCTTTAGAGTATTTCAATAAATCATTGTTTCATTAAAAGAAGTGTCTTGAATTTTATGTTCACAAAAGTTCTATCTGTGTTTAGATCAAGCTACCTAGCTTTAATTTCCTAAAGTAATAATTTGTTTATTTATGCTCCTGACAATGAGCGTAATATAAACCTATAATATAAACTTGATAAAGAGTTGATAAAGTATACTGAATTGACCACTTCGCTGGACGAATGGTTAAGAAGCTTAAATCTATTAATTCTGAATCAATTTAATCATTTTCTTGAATCTTTCGATTCGATTCATTATTGGAATCATTATAAATTTGAGCTAATTATCTTACAGTAGCATTATTAAAACATGTTCTGACCCAGTTCAGGGCTGGTTATAAATTACTGTTTGACTGAGGTTTGGGCCAGTTGTCACTCATGTCTGTAGTCCAGATCTGTGCCAGACTAGGGCCGTAATTCTTTGCTGCATTTGGGCCGAGTGTAACCAGAGCTGGGCCAGAAGTCAATTGCTATGTGGGCAGTTATCTCGACAGTGTGATTCTGGTAAGTTTTTATTAATTGTACTCTACAGTCTGCATGTTTTAAAATACAACTGGATAATAACGCTAATGTTGTGCTATCTAACATGCAACATAACTGCATTAAATTATGGCACTGTTTTAATCAGTTTTCTTAAAATATTAACAATTCATTCAAAAGTATCAAACTATTGTAGAACTTCCTGTTTGTCGTAGCGCATACCTTGAGTTGAAGCTCCGTCGAGTTAAACTATTATTTTCTATTTTTAAATCTAAAAACAATTCTATACACCATAATTTTTGTTTTTCATAACATGTGAATATACACCCTGTTGTGTTTTACAACAAAAACAATCGGAACGCCTTGTTATCATTAGTTTTTATTTGCTTTCCCGAGCCTGCTACTTAGTTAGCTTATAGCGCGTTTAGCACTTGCCAGCGTGGTCGCGGCTAATCTTGCTTACATTGTTTATTCTCTATTCACACACATTTCAACTGTTTACTCACTGTTACTTGCTTTAATGGCGAATTTGTGTCTACCTTTGAGTGCAGGTGAAGACACGTTCGAGCTGCACGCGGTGCGGGTCGAGCTGGAAGCCGTGGAGAAGCAGATCCAGGGGTTGCTCAAACGGCAGTTTGAGTTGCAGGAGAGGAAGACTGCACTCGAATCTGTCCGGGTAAGTATTCAGCACGATACTAACACCCTCATCACCTCTACTCCGTGTGCTTCTCTGCACAGGTCAGGCGCACCCAGGACGCGATCATCCCGGCTGTCGTTCACTCCGGCGCCGGGACACCATGGACCCTGGGTGCAGCAGCAGCCGAAGACGCGAGCCAGGCCCCGGGCGAGGACCTCTCCCCCTCCGCCGCCTCCGGTCTTCGAGATCTCCACCCGGAACCGCTTCGCTCCCCTCCGCGAGACGGAACACGACGCTGTGATCGTCGGAGACTCCATCGTCCGGTACGTTCGTGCTAACTTAGCTAACGGTAAAGTGCACACTCGCTGTTTCTCTGGTGCTCGCGTTCTTGATGTCTCTTCACAGATACCTGCCATCCTGAAGGACGATGTGAGCGTCGGCGCGATCATCCTGCACGCGGGCGTGAACGACGTCAAGCTGCGGCAGACGGAGGTCCTGAAGAGGGATTTCGGGAGCCTGATCGAGACGGTACGCAGCACAGCGCCCGCGACGAAGATCATCGTGTCAGGACCGCTTCCCACGTATCGACGTGGACACGAAAGGTTCAGTAGACTTTTTGCTCTAAATGAATGGTTGTTGTCATGGTGTAAAGAACAGAAACTGCTCTTTGTTAATAATTGGAATCTTTTCTGGGAGCGCCCTAGGCTTTACCGCGCTGATGGCCTGCACCCCAGCAGAGTCGGAGCAGAACTGCTGTCGGACAACATCTCCAGGACGCTGCGCTCCATTTGACTAGTAAGCAATTCTTCAAATAGTTGCGATGATGGCTTTTGTTATGCACATTTAAACGATAGTACTGGTGCTGTCCAATCTATAAAGACTGTGTCTGTTCCTCGAATAGTGAGGTCAAAACAAAAATTTAATGCAGGATCTAGAAAAAATCTAATCGTGATTAAACCAGAAAAATGCACAATAAATGAACAAAAACAATTTTTAAAGCTTGGGCTCCTAAATATTAGATCACTCGCACCCAAAGCACTTATTGTAAATGAAATAATCACAGATAATAGTTTTGATGTACTCTGCTTGACTGAAACTTGGCTAAAACCAAATGATTTTATTGGTCTGAATGAGTCTACTCCACCAAACTACTGTTATAAGCATGAGCCTCGTCAGATCGGTCGTGGCGGTGGTGTTGCAACAATTTATAGTGATATTTTCAATGTTACTCAGAAAACAGGGTACAGGTTTAATTCATTTGAAGTACTCCTACTTAATGTTACTCTGTCAGATATGCAAAATAAATCTCTCCTATCACTTGCTCTGGCTACTGTGTATAGACCTCCAGGGACGTATACAGATTTCCTAAAAGAATTTGCAGATTTCCTTTCTGACCTATTGGTTAATTTTGATAAAGCATTAATTGTTGGAGATTTTAACATTCATGTTGATAATACAAATGATGCGTTAGGACTTGCGTTTACTGACCTGTTAAACTCTTTTGGAGTCAAGCAAAACGTCACTGGGCCCACTCATCGTTTTAATCATACACTAGATCTAATTATATCACACGGACTTGATCTTACTGATATAGATATCGTACCTCAAAGTGATGATGTTACCGATCATTTCCTCGTATCGTGCATGCTGCGTATCACTGATGTTAACTATATAGCTCCGCGCTATCGTCTGGGCAGAACTATTGTTCCTGCTACCAAAGATAGATTCGCAAATAACCTGCCTGATTTATCTCAACTGCTCTGTGCACCCATAAATAAACATGAACTAGACAAAATGACTAGTAACATAGGCACTATCTTCTCTAATACATTAGAAGCTGTTGCCCCAATCAAGCTAAAAAAGGTTAGAGAAAAACGTACTGCGCCATGGTACAACAGTAATACCCATTCTCTAAAAAAAGAAACTCGTAATCTTGAGCGTAAATGGAGAAAAACTAACTTAGAAGTTTTTAAAATTGCATGGAAAAACAGCATGTCCAGCTATAGACGGGCTTTAAAAGCTGCTAGAGCCGAGTACATCCACCAACTCATAGAAAAAAACCAAAACAATCCAAGGTTTTTATT
>NC_133379.1:42715850-42741084 GCF_049309525.1 Garra rufa
TGACTAACCGGCTCTCTCCTGAAAACAGAATGCCGTGATCTGATTCTTCAGTGTTTAACCCGTGATCTTATTGAACGGCCGGTCATCGAAGACGTCTTGCAGCACGGCTGGTTTGAAACAGTGGAGTCAGAGGATTGAAACATCATTGGTTTCAGAGGTGAGACATTTGTGCTGTCATCCTCAATTTTAGATCACATATGATATACATTTAAAACATGATTAGTGAAAAGAGTTAATTGTAGAAATCTTGTTGTGCTATAATATATGATAAAAGGAAAAAGACTTGAGTAAAAGACAGTCAGTGTGAAGAATGCTCTGCCTTTATCTTTGCCAGGGTTGGACACCATCCAGTGAAAAGGCACAGTGGATCGACATGTGCTGACGGGAAACTCCGGCCTCTCAAGGAAGCCACCGCAGCAGAAGTAGAGAGCCTGTCCACGATCGTACAGCCCCGTCTGAAGAAGAGCAGAAAAATGAGAGCATGTCAGTGTCTAAAGCCTAATGGTTAGCGCACTGACAAACAGGGCGACTGGGCTTGCGGCTGGCCTGGGTTCGAAACTCGACCTCGGATCTCGAATCTCGGCTTGTAGCTTAGTTTTAAAATAAATGTTTTATTAGGAACCAATTTAAAATCTAATAAAAAAATAAAAATGATACAAATAAAAATAAGAGTTAAATAAAAATTATTAGTTAAAAAATAGTTGTAGCTTAGTTTTAAAATGTTTTATTAGGAAGCAATAAAAAATAGAAAGAATGTTTAGAAAAATTATTCAAAAAATGATATCTACTAAAAATATAGAAATAATACAAATAAACTGAGTATATAATAAAAATTTGAATAAAAAGTATTTGTTTTAAAAAGCATGGTTGTAGCTTAGTTTAAAAAAAGTTTTATTAGACAGCAGTAAATAAAAATATTAAAATATGTACAAAAAATTATAACAAATTATACAAAAATGATATCTAATAAACTATATATTATTTTTATATATTATATAGTTATTTTATTTTGTATTATATATTATTTTGTTTATTTTATATAAAATATATAATATAATAATTTAATTAAAAAATATTAGTTTTAAAAGCATGGTTTTAGTTTTAAAATAAAAGTTTTATTATGAAGCTGTAAAAACTGTATATATTTAAGATTATAAAAAAGTTATTTTAAGTTTTAAAAGCATGGTTGTATCTTAGTTTTAAAACAAATGCTTTGTTAGGGAGCAATACAAATATAACATTAATGTAATGAAAATATAATGTATTAAATTATAAAAAATAATATACATCTGATAAAAATATAAAAAATACAATTAAACTGAGTATGTAGTAAAAATGATAATTTAATACAAAATTATATTAGTTTTAAAAGCTTATTTTTAGATGCTTAGTTTTAAACGCTTTGTGTTAAATGCTTAGATTTAAAAGCATGGTTGTAGCTTAGTTTTAAAATGTTTTTTTAGGAAGCAATACATTTTAATATATATATATATATATATATATATATAGAAATGTATAAAAAATAATGATATCTGAGTGAGTATATAATAAAATGATCATTTAAAAATTATTTGTTTTAAAAGCATAGTTTTAGATGCTTAGTTTAGTTGTAGCTTAGTTTTAAAATGTTTTATTAGGAAGCAATAAAAAAATACAAAAACTAAATACAAATGTACAAAATTTTACAATATATTTAAAAATCTAATACAAATAGAAAAACAAATACAAATAAAGTATATAATAATTAATAAAAATTATGTTCATTTTAAAAGCTTAGTTTAGACACTTAAACGCTCCTGTGTTAAATGCTTAGTTTTAAAAGTATATAAAAAATGATATCTAATAAAAAAAGATACAAATAAACTGAGTATATAATAAAAAATGTTTTTATATATATGTTTGTCTGTGTGTGTTTACTTTATTTCAAGTACCATTTTTTTTTTTATGGTGTTAGTTATAGATTTACATAGTTTTACATAGCTATAATAAGCCTGTTGCTGACAAATGAAATTTATGAAATCTAGGGGGAATATAGATGTTCAATGATTTATCATTCTGAGAAAGTTACAACAGTACTTGTTATCCCGATTTGAGACGCTTAGTTTTAAATGCTTGGTTTTAATAGCTTCGTTTTAGCTTCGTTTTTAAAGGTTTAAGAGCTATTTTTTGTATTGTTGAGATATCGTGGTCCACTAGGTGGCGCTAAATAATAAGCATAACTAATGCGCCTGTGTAATGAGCCAGGTGGCGTTGGTAATGGGAAAGCAGCAAAGCACACGGTTTTTGACCGTGCTAAAGGGTAACTTGCCTGCTTATGGGAGTAATGCAGTATTTAGATATGTGCTTAAGTTACGAATTGTATATGCACATGTTCACGAAGAAAGGAGAAGCAAAGATTGAGGCTTTGTTTACTGTCCTGCACAAAATAAAGACATTCTGCTCCAATCAACTTTAGCATGCATGGACTCTGATTGCACGCGTTAAATACGTGCTCACTCCTGTTATAAGCGACAACAGCAGTGGAAGGCTGTTATAAAAGGCATGGTTTTAGCTTAGATTTAAAACATAGTTTTAGACGCTTGCTTTTAATTGCTTTGTGATAATTGCTTAGTTTAAGAAAATACTTACAGTTTTACTTAAGTTCTTTGAGAAGTTTGATGATCAATTGAAACGATTGTCATATGTTAACGTGGGCGTGGTTTGTGAGCGTGATATGGGAGCGTGTTAAAAGCTTTTTTAATCTATGATCTTTAACAAAGTCCTTATAGTCTTTGTCTTTAATCTAATATCACATATGTGACGAATCTGTCGCCGTCTAGCATCTGCTGGAAATCAAGGTAAGTTAAATATACTTGCGTGCACTCGCGCATCCTTAACATCCCCAGTTGATCCATAACGCAGGCATTTGCACAAGTACCTCCAAAATTGAATAATTAACAACAAAACAAAATTAGCTTTGGCGTTTACTAATATTATTTACTACAATAATTCTCGCTAGAAAGGACAAAAGTGAATACAAATGGTCAAGAACCTACATTTACTCACAAATGTAAGGTTTTAATTTCTTCAGGGAATTGAACACGCAGGTAAGTTAAGTGTGACAGGCAGCATAGCATATACTATCGATCATGGATGTATTGGTACCTTTTTGCCTTCCTACCGGCGTATTTTCAGCTGTCAAGAGGCAGTCAATGCGCCTTTCGGGGTTATCAGAGAAACTGCCACAAAACGCGCCTGCGACCCAGAGAGTTATTGCGGTTCGCAAATTTATGATTTTTTATATTTTTTATATTAGCGGATATATGTCGGTTATTATTCCATACATTAGCGACTACACCGTTTTAGTGTGACATCAGTTATTAAATGCTGTTGCCAGTCTCACACATTCAATTGGCCATTGACGTATCGCGAGACTTGACTTTTAAAGGTAAACAGTTCTGTATTGTTTACAAACGGCACCTGGAGACGCAGATTCTCACTGTTTACTACCTGTTACAGACGCAAATATTGTATATGCTCTATCCAGAGTTTCCTGTGGAAGTTTAACTAGTCAAAAGACGAATTTCACTCGTGAAATCATCTGCTGACAAGTCTTTCTGAAAGCATAGTTGTGCAGACCAGTCTGAACGTAGTCTACGGACCGTACAGTCTCTACACAGCGTGCAGAATTGCACATACAGAAACACCGTGTGGCAATTTGATAAATCTACACCCGATATTATGCCTTCAAGACTATCGACCATCTCTGAGGAGGAGGGTGTAGAGAGCCAGCTGAGCTTCGACAACCAAAGTGTCATGGAGGCTTCTGTCGAGAAGAGCTCAAAAGGTGAGATTAAAATTACGTTTGAAACTTAAACTATGATTGACACAGACCTCACAAATTCAGGAAAACAAGATCAAATAGATGGTTTAGAGTGGGGCTAGGAGTTATGTATCTGTTGTGTTCCTGTCATATTTGCTCTAGCATTGAAGAACGTAGCATTTCATTTGTCTGCTGGTAGTGATCAACTCATGCTTTGGTCAATTTTAAAATGTAGTAAATATTATATTATAAGGTAGGCCTAGCTCTTTGGAAAATGTCAATAAAAAGTTATGTTAATTACCTTGTATTTTAATAGTACTATATATTCAGTTTAGTTGCCAAGGCAAATAAAATAAGTGTTACTTAATGATAATAACCTTGGGTCATATTTGTCACTAATAGTATTTTCTAACTGTTTTTCCTACTATAAGAACAACATGCAAGCTGGACGAAGAAAACCATGCCTTCATTCTTCAGGAGAATATGTAAGGCTGCGAAGCTCCCCTTCTACTGCTCCCAGGACACAGTGGAGTCTCAACCAGAGCTGGACATCTCTACACCAGATGTCAGTTTGTCCATCTCTGAGGAGAGTGTGGAGCGCCTGGAATTGTTGAGCTTCAGCAGCCAGGATATGCCGTGCTTTAGCGTAGGTACGAGCATCAGTAAGAGAGGAACTGTGGACAGCCTCGACGGGTGGAACGATGACCATCTATCCACTTCCGATAGCTACCAAGAGGAGTGTAGCTTTGTACTTCCGAGTGAAGTTCCTGTTGAGTCGGTGGGGGCTTCAGCTTGCCTGAGCCTAAAGGCACTGTCCGAAGTAGATGAATCTACACCCAACATCAACTCTAAGGACAGTATGGAGAGCCTGCAGCTGGAGGCTTCAGGTGAGAAAAAAATGCATAACAAACAGTGACAAAACAGTAAAATGTCAACTAATTAATTATTTATTTTCCAATGTCAGAGATGTATCTAATAGTTGTGTTATTAAATTGGTTGATTTTAGTTCCACAAAAGGCCACAGAAGAACCCAAGAAAGGGAAAGGAGTCCGCTCTTTCCTCAGGAGAGTGTGGAAGGCTGTCAAGCGTCCTTTCTGCTCTAAGAACAAAGTGGAGCCTTTCATGCCTCCTCAGCCAGAGCTGGATGATCCTGAGCCGTCCCCTGCCCCAGACTCTTTAGACTTCGTCCCAACTAATGGTAAGTCTGTGATCATTAAATGTACAAAAATAGTTTTCAATTGCATTTATTTTAAAAATACTTAACCTGAAGATAGTTTACAGCTAGCGGGCAACTACCGTCTCAGCAACATGTTTTATTTAGTCTATATTAGTATGGTTTATTGTCACAAGGCACCAGCTGTATAAATTAAAACTGTATCTTAGGAATGAACCAAGTTGAAGTTTGTCAAATGTTGTCAAGTTTTTATGCCAATGACTTTGTAAGTTATTACAAATCTTGAAGAAGATAAAAGAAGAATTTGTTATACTGCTTTAAGCATTTTATGCAACTTCAAAGGATCTAGCATGCTTATATGTTCTTATATTTTTGTGTGTTTTTTCAGAATCCATTCGCTCTTGCTATAGAGTGAAAAAGATTATTGGACAAGGATGCTTTGGCAAGGTGTATGAGGGCATCCGCATTTCTGATGGCAAGAAGGTAGACAAACATTTAGCTTTTACTTTACATTGAAATCTGTGTCCACTGTGTTTTTAAAGCACCTACATATAGTTTAATACATAAATACTCAATTCAGGTGTTCAATATGCTTATCTGTGTTTTTGACCATTTGCAGGTTGCCATCAAACATATTCCGAAGACTCCACAGGATGAGTATCTTCAAATTGTAAGTTGGCAAAACATATTATGTCTTTAGTTGTTTAAGAGCTGATTATTGTAGATTAAGCAGCAAGAACTTTTGACTCTGAACATTTAAAATGATACATGGTCTTCAGAGTTTTACCAAACTAACCATCTTTTCTTTAGCCTGGGTATCCGAAACCTCTCATTACAGAAGTTGCATTGCTTCTAATGATGAAGGAAGAGCCCGTGAGCCCTCACTCCATCCAGCTATATGACTGGTTTGAGCATCCCCGAAAAGTCACACTCATTATGGAGTTTCCAGATCCCTGTGAGAGCTTGTTGGACTTCATCAACAACAATCCTCAAATGAGTGAGACAACAGCGCGGGTCATCATGCGTCAGGCTGTGCAAGCAGTCCAGCACTGCATTGAGCATGGTGTTTTTCACAACGATATTCATCCAGAGAATATCCTATTGAGAAAACACACTTTGGAGCTCAAGTTGATAGACTTCGGCTGCGGTCATCTACTTGATTGGACAGGCTACGACCGCACGAAATACGGAGGTGAGTTGGCATTTTGTGTAACAGAGTGTGGAAACCAGCCTGTAGTGATTTATTGATCATGTGATGCTTCTAAGTCGTGTTAAATGCTGAAAATATCTTGCTTACAGGATTAAGGGATTACATTCCACCTGAGTTCTTCATCCATGGCGTATTCTTCGCCGTCCAAACAAATGTCTGGGCTCTTGGAGTGTTGCTTTATGAGATGATGAACAAGTACCCTCCATTTCGTGACAGAACAGAAATCATGCAAGCCAACGTTAGGTTTGACAACCCAGATTTATCTGAAGGTGAGAGAATAGCATCGATGCACACATACAGCCTTTGCACAGAATGACCAAACATTGGTAGAAAGCATAGTAAAACACAAAGCTGTTTTCACACACGCCAACATTAGTGTCACATGATAATGACTAACCGGCTCTCTCCTGAAAACAGAATGCCGTGATCTGATTCTTCAGTGTTTAACCCGTGATCTTATTGATCGGCCGGTCATCGAAGAGGTCTTGCAGCACGGCTGGTTTGAAACAGTGGAGTCAGAGGATTGAAACATCATTGGTTTCAGAGGTGAGACATTTGTGCTGTCATCCTCAATTTTAGATCACATATGATATACATTTAAAACATGATTAGTGAAGTGAGTTAATTGTAGAAATCTTGTTGTGCTATAATATATGATAAAAGGAAAAAGACTTGAGTAAAAGACAGTCAGTGTGAAGAATGCTCTGCCTTTATCTTTGCCAGGGTTGGACACCATCCAGTGAAAAGGCACAGTGGATTGACATGTGCTGACGGGAAACTCGGGCCTCTCAAGGAAGCCACCACAGCAGAAGTAGAGAGCCTGTCCACGATCGTACAGCCCCGTCTGAAGAAGAGCAGAAAAATGAGAGCATGTCAGTGTCTAAAGCCTAATGGTTAGCGCACTGACAAATGCGGCTGGCCTGGGTTCGAAACTCGACCTCGGATCTCGAATCTCGGCTTGTAGCTTAGTTTTAAAATAAATGTTTTATTAGGAACCTATAAAGAATGTATAAAAAATATAGTTTTTTAAATCTAATAAAAAAATAAAAATAATACAAATAAAAATAAGAGGTTAATAAAAATTATTAGTTAAAAAATAGTTGTAGCTTAGTTTTAAAATGTTTTATTAGGAAGCAATACAAAATAGAAAGAATGTTTAGAAAAATTATTCAAAAAATGATATCTAATAAAAATATAGAAATAATACAAATAAACTGAGTATATAATAAAAATTAGAATAAAAAGTATTTGTTTTAAAAAGCATGGTTGTAGATTAGTTAAAAAAAAAGTTTTATTAGACAGCAGTAAATAAAAATATAAAAAATTATAACAAATTATACAAAAATTATATCTAATAAACTATATATTATTTTACATATTATATAGTTATTTTATATTATATTTTTTTATTATATTATATATTTTATATAAAATAAACAATTTAATTAAAAAATATTAGTTTTAAAAGCATGGTTTTAGTTTTAAAATAAAAGTTTTATTATGAAGCTGTAAAAAAAGTATATATTTAAAAAGATTATAAAAAAGTTATTTTAAGTTTTAAAAGCATGGTTGTATCTTAGTTTTAAAACAAATGCTTTGTTAGGGAGCAATAAAAATATAACATCAATGTAATGAAAATATAATGTATTAAATTATAAAAAAATATTTATACATCTAATAAAAATATAAAAAATACAATTAAACTGAGTATGTAGTCAAAATGATAATTTAATAAATTATATTAGTTTTAAAAGCTTATTTTTAGATGCTTAGTTTTAAACGCTTTG
The DNA here is from genome assembly GCF_049309525.1 of Garra rufa. NCBI lineage: Eukaryota > Metazoa > Chordata > Actinopteri > Cypriniformes > Cyprinidae > Garra > Garra rufa. The sequence continues at coordinate 42,723,824 of NC_133379.1, forward strand.
TGTTAAATGCTTAGATTTAAAAGCATGGTTGTAGCTTAGTTTTAAAATAAATGGTTTTTTAGGAAGCAATACATTTTAAAATATATATAGAAATGTATAAAAAATATAAAAATAATGATATCTGAGTATATAATACAATGATAATTTAAAAATTATTTGTTTTAAAAGCATAGTTTTAGATGCTTAGTTTAGTTGTAGCTTAGTTTTAAAATAAATGTTTTATTAGGAAGCAATAAAAAATACAAAAACTAAATACAAATGTACAAAATTTTACAATATATTTAAAAAATATCTAATACAAATAGAAAAACAAATACAAATAAAGTATATAATAATAATTAATAAAAATTATGTTCATTTTAAAAGCTTAGTTTAGACACTTAAATGCTCGTGTTAAATGCTTAGTTTTAAAAGTATATAAAAAATGATATCTAATCAAAAATACAAATAAACTGAGTATATAATAAAAAATGTTTATATATATGTTTGTCTGTGTGTGTTTACTTTATTTCAAGTAACTTTTTTTTTTTTTTTATGGTGTTAGTTATAGATTTACATAGTTTTACATAGCTAAGCCTGTTGCTGACAAATGAAATTTATGAAATGTATAAATTCAATTTAGGGGGAATATAGATGTTCAATGATTTATCATTCTGAGAAAGTTACAACAGTACTTGTTATCCCGATTTGAGACGCTTAGTTTTAAATGCTTGGTTTTAATAGCTTCGTTTTAGCTTCGTTTTTAAAGGTGTAAGAGCCATTTTTTGTATTGTTGAGATATCGTGGTCCACTAGGTGGCGCTAAATAATAAGTATAACTAATGCGCCTGTGTAATGAGCCAGGTGGCGTTGGTAATGGGAAAGCACACGGTTTTTGACCGTGCTAAAGGGTTACTTGCCTGCTTATGGGAGTAATGCAGTATTTAGATATGTGCTTAAGTTACGAATTGTATATGCACATGTTCACGAAGAAAGGAGAAGCAAAGATTGAGGCTTTGTTTACTCACCTGCACAAAATAAAGACATTCTGCTCCAATCAACTTTAGCATGCAGGGACTCTGATTGCACGCGTTAAATACGTGCTCACTCCTGTTACCAGCGACAACAGCAGTGGAAGGCTGTTATAAAAGGCATGTTTTTAGCTTAGATTTAAAACTTGCTTTTAAGTGCTTTGTGATAATTGCTTAGTTTTAAAAGTGTAGTTTTAGCTTAGTTTAGTTTTAAAAGCTTAGTTTGAAGCGCTTGGTTTTAAATGCTTAGTTTTATTAGGAAGCAATAAAAATATAAAAAAGTATCAAAATAACATACAAAATAACAACTTAGTTTTAAAATGTTTTATTAGAAAGCATAAAAAATAATAATAATTATATCTAATACAAATAAACTGAGTATATAATAAAAATGATAATTTAATTAAAAAATATTAGTTTTAAAAGCATGTGTAACATGGTATGGAAGATTAAAAATAATCTTATCTTTTGGTTTGAAAATTTTATTTAGAAATAAAGAGAAAAAAATCAAATAGATTAAGCACCTGACGTATCTAATAAATTGCATGCACTTAGCCATATTGGCTGTCATTTTGTACATTAGTTGACTAACCAATGTATCTTACAGAACACTGAATGAAAAGAGCAAACATATCAATACATTGCTGCCTCGCAAACAATATCTTGCTGATAGTGATTTAAAATTAAAATTTATTTTTCTTCTCTGGCACATGAAGGTAAAAATCCTTGGTCAGTTTGGAGGCAAAGCATGGCATTTGTTTCTTTCTATGTGTATCCGGGTCTCTGGTGTTAGACTGGAAGTGGCAGGACACGTAATGATTTACCCTCGTCAGAATCTGACTAATCTCTAGGTGAGAGTCCTTCAACATCTTGCAAAGTTCGCGGATAAATACAGAGCCTGTTTCTGGATTTCTCCAAGAGTAGTACCCTGTTGAGAAATAAATGTTTTTATATACACATGTGCATGTAGAAACAGTATGAAAATTCAATGAACCCAACTACTGTATATCAGTGCAATGCAAACCTTCCACTGTGGAATAACAGAAGAGAAAATCCGCCTCGGGAACATCAGATATTCCAAAAAATTCCCCTGGTGCTTCGTCACTGTCTGCCTCAACACCAGGGTCATATTTCAGCCCCCTACAAGCCTGAAAATGCAATCAAACCAACCAGAAAAAGTTAACAACAGACAAAATGTTATAAAATGTTCCATGTTTTTTAGAGGTGACAATTACCTGTAGAAAGAAGAGCTTTGGCTTGTTCTGCAAACTTGGGCAGAGGTTAGAGGTCATGAGAGAGGTCAGAGTTTTGACAGGGATCCAGCGCTCATCTGATCCAAGTATTGTTCCTTCCTCTCCATGGCTCATCAGTACACACACAAAGCAGGAACTGTCTGTGTGGTTCTCCTTAGAAACTGTGGCATGTGTCATGTTTATAAAGTCATAAAGGCATAATGACACATCCAGAATACTGAAAATGACATCATACTGTACCTTTCCTCAGTGCACCAATCATTTCATTAGCTGACAGGTTCTTCTCCACCTGTACATGAAAACCCAGGGACTTGAATGTGGTTGACAGTAAGCGTTCGTCTACTGAACAGCCCTCTCTATGCCATTGTGGTGAGCCTGGAACAAAAACACACAATGACTTTCAGTTTAATGAATAAGTCAAATGTTAATTAAATACAGTTGAGGTTTAAAGTTTACATACACCTTGCAGAATATTCAAAATTTTAATTATTTTACCAAAATAAGAGGGTGATACAAAATGCATGTTTTTTATTTAGCACTGACCTGAATAAGATATTTCACGTAAAAGAGGTTTACGTAGTCCACATAACAAAAATAATAGTTGAATTTATAAAAAGGAACCCCATTCAAAAGTTTACATACACTTGTTTCTTAATACTGTGTTGTTACCTGAATGATCCACACCTGTTTTTGTTTTTTTTTTGTTGTTGTTGTTGTTTGTTTGTTTTTTGTGATAGTCAATAAGTCCCTTGTTTTGTCCTGAACAGTTAAACTGTCTGCTGTTCTTCAGAAAAAATCCTTCTGGTCTAACAAATTCTTTGTTTTTTTTCAGCATTTTTTGTGTATATGAACTCTTTCCAACAATGATTGTATGATTTGAAAATCCATCTTTTCACACTGAGGACAACTGAGGGACTCAAATGCAACTATTACAGAAGGTTCAAACACTCACTGATGCTCCAGAAGGGAAAATTATGCCTTAGGAGCCAGGAGTGTACAATTTGAACAGGATGTGCAATTTTTTCTTATTTTGCCTCAGTTAGCATTTAAAATTTCTGTAATAGTTGCATCATCGTCCCTCAGTTGTCCTCAGTGAAAAGATGGATCTCAAAATCATAAATTCATTGTTGGAAAGGGTTCAAATATAGAAAAAACGAAAAACCAAAGAATTTGTGGGACCTGATCATTCAGGTAACAACACAGTATTAAGAATCAGGTGTATGTAAACTTTTGAACAAAATCATTCTTATAAATTACAAACTATTTTCTCTTGCTCTTGTGTAGTATTTTTTCCATTTTGTAAGTTCTGCAAGGTGTATGTAAACTTTTGACCTCAACTGTATAACTGAATCAGTGAGTGATTCAGATTCGACTGATTCAAAACCATTAACTTAAAACAAACTTTTACTTTTTTGGACTGAAAAAGCCATTTTGACTTATCACAACTTATTTATATCATATATATTTCATAAGTGGCCATGTAAAAGTGAGTATAAAGTACAGTAAAGCATCCATCATCACAAAATAAACCCTGACAGAGCGATCAGGAAAATTAGGGTTATTTTTTTTAGGAACGGATACTTATACCACAAAACTGGACTTAGATGCTAAAAATCACATGAATAAAATCTCAAGACTGTAAGCAGACACCATCCAGTGAAAAGGCACAGTGGATTGACATGTGCTGACGGGAAACTCGGGCCTCTCAAGGAAGCCACCACAGCAGAAGTAGAGAGCCTGTCCACGATCGTACTGCCCCGTCTGAAGAAGAGCAGAAAAATGAGAGCATGTCAGTGTCTAAAGCCTAATGGTTAGCGCACTGACAAACAGCGCGACTGCGCTTGCGGCTGACCTGGGTTCGAAACTCGACCTCGGATCTCGAATCTCGGCTTGTAGCTTAGTTTTAAAATAAATGTTTTATTAGGAACCAATTTAAAATGTAATGAAAAAATAAAAATAATACAAATAAAAATAAGAGTTTAATAAAAATTATTAGTTAAAAAATAGTTGTAGCTTAGTTTTAAAATGTTTTATTAGGAAGCAATACAAAATAGAAAGAATGTTTAGAAAAATTATTCAAAAAATGATATCTAATAAAAATATAGAAATACAAATAAACTGAGTATGTAATAAAAATTAGAATAAAAAGTATTTGTTTTAAAAAGCATGGTTGTAGCTTAGTTTAAAAAAAAGTTTTATTAGACAGCAGTAAATAAAAATATTAAAATATATACAAAAAATTTATAACAAATTATACAAAAATGATATCTAATAAACTATATATTATTTTTATATATTATATAGTTATTTTATATTATTTTATTATATTATATATTTTATATAAAATAAACAATTTAATTAAAAAATATTAGTTTTAAAAGCATGGTTTTAGTTTTAAAATAAAAGTTTTATTATGAAGCTGTAAAAAATGTACATATTTAAAAAGATTATAAAAAATTTATTTTAAGTTTTAAAAGCATGGTTGTATCTTAGTTTTAAAACAAATGCTTTGTTAGGGAGCAATAAAAATATAACATGAATGTAATGAAAATATAATGTATTAAATTATAAAAAAATATTTATACATCTAATAAAAATATAAAAAATACAATTAAACTGAGTATGTAGTAAAAATGATAATTTAATAAATAATATTAGTTTTAAAAGCTTATTTTTAGATGCTTAGTTTTAAACGCTTTGTGTTAAATGCTTAGATTTAAAAGCATGGTTGTAGCTTAGTTTTAAAATAAATGGTTTTTTAGGAAGCAATACATTTTAAAATATATATAGAAATGTATAAAAAAATAATGATATCTGAGTATATAATACAATGATAATTTAAAAATTGTTTGTTTTAAAAGCATAGTTTTAGATGCTTAGTTTAGTTGTAGCTTAGTTTTTTAAATAAATGTTTTATTAGGAAGCAATAAAAAATACAAAAACTAAATACAAATGTACAAAATTTTACAATATATTTTAAAAAAATATCTAATACAAATAGAAAAACCAAATACAAATAAAGTATATAATAATAATTAATAAAAATTATGTTCATTTTAAAAGCTTAGTTTAGACACTTAAACGCTCGTGTTAAATGCTTAGTTTTAAAAGTATATAATAAATGATATCTAATAAAAAAAATACAAATAAACTGAGTATATAATAAAAAATTTTATATATATATATATATATATATATATATGTTTGTCTGTGTGTGTTTACTTTATTTCAAGTAACAATTTTTTTTTTTTTTTTTTTTTTTTTAAATGGTGTTAGTTATAGATTTACATAGTTTTACATAGCTATAATAAGCCTGTTGCTGACAAATGAAATTTATGAAATGTATAAATTCAATTTAGGGGGAATATAGATGTTCAATGATTTATCATTCTGAGAAAGTTACAACAGTACTTGTTATCCCGATTTGAGACGCTTAGTTTTAAATGCTTGGTTTTAATAGCTTCGTTTTAAAAGGTTTAAGAGCTATTTTTTGTATTGTTGAGATATCGTGGTCCACTAGGTGGCGCTAAATAATAAGTATAACTAATGCGCCTGTGTAATGAGCCAGGTGGCGTTGGTAATGGGAAAGCACACGGTTTTTGACCGTGCTAAAGGGTAACTTGCCTGCTTATGGGAGTAATGCAGTATTTAGATATGTGCTTAAGTTACGAATTGTATATGCACATGTTCACGAAGAAAGGAGAAGCAAAGATTGAGGCTTTGTTTACTCACCTGCACAAAATAAAGACATTCTGCTCCAATCAACTTTAGCATGCAGGGACTCTGATTGCACGCGTTAAATACGTGCTCACTCCTGTTACCAGCGACAACAGCAGTGGAAGGCTGTTATAAAAGGCATGGTTTTAGCTTAGATTTAAAACATAGTTTTAGACGCTTGCTTTTAAGTGCTTTGTGATAATTGCTTAGTTTAAGAAAATACTTACAGTTTTACTTAAGTTCTTTGAGAAGTTTGATGATCAATTGAAACGATTGTCATATGTTAACGTGGGCGTGGTTTGTGAGCGTGATATGGGAGCGTGTTAAAAGCTTTTTTAATCTATGATCTTTAACAAAGTCCTTATAGTCTTTGTCTTTAATCTAATATCACATGTGACGAATCTGTCGCCGTCTAGCATCTGCTGGAAATCAAGGTAAATATACTTGCGTGCACTCGCGCATCCCTAACATCATCCCCAGTTGATCCATAACGCAGGCATTTGATTTGCACAAGTACCTCCAAAATTGAATAATTAACAACAAAACAAAATTAGCTTTGGCGTTTACTAATATTATTTACTACAATAATTCTCGCTAGAAAGGACAAAAGTGAATAAAAATGGTCAAGAACCTACATTTACTCACAAATGTAAGGTTTTAATTTCTTCAGGGAATTGAACACGCAGGTAAGTTAAGTGTGACAGGCAGCATAGCATATACTATCGATCATGGATGTTTTGGTACCTTTTTGCCTTCCTACCGGCGTATTTTCAGCTGTCAAGAGGCAGTCAATGCGCCTTTCGGGGTTATCAGAGAAACTGCCACAAAACGCGCCTGCGACCCAGAGAGTTATAGCGGTTCGCTAATTTATGATTTTTTATATTTTTTATATTAGCGCATATATGTCGGTTATTATTCCATACATTAGCGACTCCACAGTTTTAGTGTGACATCAGTTATTAAATGCTGTTGCCAGTCTCACACATTCAATTGGCCATTGACGTATCGCGAGACTTGACTTTTAAAGGTAAACAGTTCTGTATTGTTTACAAACGGCACCTGGAGACGCAGAATCTCTCTGTTTATTACCTGTTACAGACGCAAATATTGTATATGCTCTATCCAGAGTTTCCTGTGGAAGTTTAACTAGTCAAAAGACGAATTTCAATCGTGAAATCATCTACTGACAAGTCTTTCTGAAAGCATAGTTGTGCAGACCAGTCTGAACGTAGTCTACGGACCGTACAGTCTCTACACAGCGTGCAGAATTGCACATACAGAAACACCGTGTGGCAATTTGATAAATCTACACCCGATATTATGCCTTCAAGACTATCGACCATCTCTGAGGAGGAGGGTGTAGAGAGCCAGCTGAGCTTCGACAACCAAAGTGCCATGGAGGCTTCTGTCGAGAAGAGCTCAAAAGGTGAGATTAAAATTACGATTGAAATTTAAACTATGATTGACACAGACCTCACAAATTCAGGAAAACAAGATCAAATAGATGGTTTAGAGTGGGGCTAGGAGTTATGTATCTGTTGTGTTCCTGTCATATTTGCTCTAGCATTGAAGAACGTAGCATTTCATTTGTCTGCTGGTGGTCAACTCATGCTTTGGTCAATTTTAAAATGTAGTAAATATTATATTATAAGGTAGGCCTAGCTCTTTGGAAAATGTCAATAAAAAGTTATGTTAATTACCTTGTATTTTAATAGTACTATATATTCAGTTTAGTTGCCAAGGCAAATAAAATAAAAGTGTTACTTAATGATGATAACCTTGGGTCATATTTGTCACTAATAGTATTTTCTAACTGTTTTTCCTACTATAAGAACAACATGCAAGCTGGACGAAGAAGAAAACCATGCCTTCATTCTTCAGGAGAATATGTAAGGCTGCGAAGCTCCCCTTCTACTGCTCCCAGGACACAGTGGAGTCTCAACCAGAGCTGGACATCTCTACACCAGATGTCAGTTTGTCCATCTCTGAGGAGAGTGTGGAGCTCCTGGAATTGTTGAGCTTCAGCAGCCAGGATATGCCGTGCTTTAGCGTAGGCACGAGCATCAGTAAGAGAGGAACTGTGGACAGCCTCGACGGGTGGAACGATGACCATCTATCCACTTCCGATAGCTACCAAGAGGAGTGTAGCTTTGTACTTCCGAGTGAAGTTCCTGTTGAGTCGGTGGGGGCTTCAGCTTGCCTGAGCCTAAAGGCACTGTCCGAAGTAGATGAATCTACACCCAACATCAACTCTAAGGACAGTATGGAGAGCCTGCAGTTGGAGGCTTCAGGTGAGAAAAAAATGCATAACAAACAGTGACAAAACAGTAAAATGTCGTCTAATTAATTATTTATTTTCCGATGTCAGAGATGTATCTAATAGTTGTGTTATTAAATTGGTTGATTTTAGTTCCACAAAAGGCCACAGAAGAACCCAAGAAAGGGAAAGGAGTCCGCTCTTTCCTCAGGAGAGTGTGGAAGGCTGTCAAGCGTCCTTTCTGCTCTAAGAACAAAGTGGAGCCTTTCATGCCTCCTCAGCCAGAGCTGGATGATCCTGAGCCGTCCCCTGCCCCAGACTCTTTAGACTTCGTCCCAACTAATGGTAAGTCTGTGATCATTAAATGTACAAAAATAGTTTTCAATTACATTTATTTTAAAAATACTTAACCTGAAGATAGTTTACAGCTAGCGGGCAACTACCGTCTCAGCAACGTGTTTTATTTAGTCTATATTAGTATGGTTTATTGTCACAAGGCACCAGCTGTATAAATTAAAACTGTATCTTAGGAATGAACCAAGTTGAAGTTTGTCAAATGTTGTCAAGTTTTTATGCCAATGACTTTGTAAGTTATTACAAATCTTGAAGAAGATAAAAGAAGAATTTGTTATACTGCTTTAAGCATTTTATGCAACTTCAAAGGATCTAGCATGCTTATATGTTCTTATATTTTTGTGTGTTTTTTCAGAATCCATTCGCTCTTGCTATAGAGTGAAAAAGATTATTGGACAAGGATGCTTTGGCAAGGTGTATGAGGGCATCCGCATTTCTGATGGCAAGAAGGTAGACAAACATTTAGCTTTTACTTTACATTGAAATCTGTGTCCACTGTGTTTTTAAAGCACCTACATATAGTTTAATACATAAATACTCAATTCAGGTGTTCAATATGCTTATCTGTGTTTTTGACCATTTGCAGGTTGCCATCAAACATATTCCGAAGACTCCACAGGATGAGTATCTTCAAATTGTAAGTTGGCAAAACATATTATGTCTTTAGTTGTTTAAGAGCTGATTATTGTAGATTAAGCAGCAAGAACTTTTGACTCTGAACATTTAAAATGATACATGGTCTTCAGAGTTTTACCAAACTAACCATCTTTTCTTTAGCCTGGGTATCCGAAACCTCTCATTACAGAAGTTGCATTGCTTCTAATGATGAAGGAAGAGCCCGTGAGCCCTCACTCCATCCAGCTATATGACTGGTTTGAGCATCCCCGAAAAGTCACACTCATTATGGAGTTTCCAGATCCCTGTGAGAGCTTGTTGGACTTCATCAACAACAATCCTCAAATGAGTGAGACAACAGCGCGGGTCATCATGCGTCAGGCTGTGCAAGCAGTCCAGCACTGCATTGAGCATGGTGTTTTTCACAACGATATTCATCCAGAGAATATCCTATTGAGAAAACACACTTTGGAGCTCAAGTTGATAGACTTCGGCTGCGGTCATCTACTTGATTGGACAGGCTACGACCGCACGAAATACGGAGGTGAGTTGGCATTTTGTGTAACAGAGTGTGGAAACCAGCCTGTAGTGATTTATTGATCATGTGATGCTTCTAAGTCGTGTTAAATGCTGAAAATATCTTGCTTACAGGATTAAGGGATTACATTCCACCTGAGTTCTTCATCCATGGCGTATTCTTCGCCGTCCAAACAAATGTCTGGGCTCTTGGAGTGTTGCTTTATGAGATGATGAACAAGTACCCTCCATTTCGTGACAGAACAGAAATCATGCAAGCCAACGTTAGGTTTGACAACCCAGATTTATCTGAAGGTGAGAGAATAGCATCGATGCACACATACAGCCTTTGCACAGAATGACCAAACATTGGTAGAGAGCATAGTAAAACACAAAAGCTGTTTTCACACACGCCAACATTAGTGTCACATGATAATGACTAACCGGCTCTCTCCTGAAAACAGAATGCCGTGATCTGATTCTTCAGTGTTTAACCCGTGATCTTATTGAACGGCCGGTCATCGAAGACGTCTTGCAGCACGGCTGGTTTGAAACAGTGGAGTCAGAGGATTGAAACATCATTGGTTTCAGAGGTGAGACATTTGTGCTGTCATCCTCAATTTTAGATCACATATGATATACATTTAAAACATGATTAGTGAAGTGAGTTAATTGTAGAAATCTTGCTGTGCTATAATATATGATAAAAGGAAAAAGACTTGAGTAAAAGACAGTCAGTGTGAAGAATGCTCTGCCTTTATCTTTGCCAGGGTTGGACACCATCCAGTGAAAAGGCACAGTGGATCGACATGTGCTGACAGGAAACTCGGGCCTCTCAAGGAAGCCACCACAGCAGAAGTAGAGAGCCTGTCCACGATCGTACAGCCCCGTCTGAAGAAGAGCAGAAAAATGAGAGCATGTCAGTGTCTAAAGCCTAATGGTTAGCGCACTGACAAACAGGGCGACTGCGCTTGCGGCTGGCCTGGGTTCGAAACTCGACCTCGGATCTCGAATCTCGGCTTGTAGCTTAGTTTTAAAATAAATGTTTTATTAGGAACCAATTTAAAATCGAATAAAAAAATACAAATAATACAAATAAAAATAAGAGTTTAATAAAAATTATTAGTTAAAAAATAGTTGTAGCTTAGTTTTAAAATGTTTTATTAGGAAGCAATACAAAATAGAAAGAATGTTTAGAAAAATTATTCAAAAAATGATATCTACTAAAAATATAGAAATAATACAAATAAACTGAGTATATAATAAAAATTAGAATAAAAAGTATTTGTTTTAAAAAGCATGGTTGTAGCTTAGTTTAAAAAAAAAGTTTTATTAGACAGCAGTAAATAAAAATATTAAAATATATACAAAAAATTATAACAAATTATACAAATTATATCTAATAAACTATATATTATTTTTATATATTATATAGTTATTTTATATATTATTTTATTATATTATATATTTTATATAAAATAAACAGTTTAATTAAAAAATATTAGTTTTAAAAGCATGGTTTTAGTTTTAAAATAAAAGTTTTATTATGAAGCTGTAAAAAAATGTATATATTTAAAAAGATTATAAAAAAGTTATTAAGTTTTAAAAGCATGGTTGTATCTTAGTTTTAAAACAAATGCTTTGTTAGGGAGCAATACAAATATAACATTAATGTAATGAAAATATAATGTATTAAATTATAAAAAAAAATATTTATACATCTAATAAAAATAAAAAAATACAATTAAACTGAGTATGTAGTAAAAATGATAATTTAATAAAAAATTATATTAGTTTTAAAAGCTTATTTTTAGATGCTTAGTTTTAAACGCTTTGTGTTAAATGCTTAGATTTAAAAGCATGGTTGTAGCTTAGTTTTAAAATAAATGTTTTTTTTAGGAAGCAATACATTTTAAAATATATATAGAAATGTATAAAAAATAATGATATCTGAGTATATAATAAAATGATAATTTAAAAATTATTTGTTTTAAAAGCATAGTTTTAGATGCTTAGTTTAGTTGTAGCTTAGTTTTAAAATAAATGTTTTATTAGGAAGCAATAAAAAATACAAAAACTAAATACAAATGTACAAAATTTTACCATATATTTAAAAAATATCTAATACAAATAGAAAAACAAATACAAATAAAGTATATAATAATAATTAATAAAAATTGTTCATTTTAAAAGCTTAGTTTAGACACTTAAACGCTCGTGTTAAATGCTTAGTTTTAAAAGTATATAAAAAATGATATCTAATAAAAAAAAAATACAAATAAACTGAGTATATAATAAAAAATGTTTATATATATGTTTGTCTGTGTGTGTTTACTTTATTTCAAGTAACTTTTTTTTTTTTTTTTTTTTGGTGTTAGTTATAGATTTACATAGTTTTACATAGCCATATTAAGCCTGTTGCTGACAAATGAAATTTGTGAAATGTATAAATTCAATTTAGGGGGAATATAGATGTTCAATGATTTATCATTCTGAGAAAGTTACAACAGTACTTGTTATCCCGATTTGAGACGCTTAGTTTTAAATGCTTGGTTTTAATAGCTTCGTTTTAGCTTCGTTTTTAAAGGTGTAAGAGCCATTTTTTGTATTGCTGAGATATCGTGGTCCACTAGGTGGCGCTAAATAATAAGTATAACTAATGCACCTGTGTAATGAGCCAGGTGGCGTTGGTAATGGGAAAGCACACGGTTTTTGACCGTGCTAAAGGGTAACTTGCCTGCTTATGGGAATAATGCAGTATTTAGATAAGTGCTTAAGTTACGAATTGTATATGCACATGTTCACGAAGAAAGGAGAAGCAAAGATCGAGGCTTTGTTTACTCACCTGCACAAAATAAAGTCATTCTGCTCGAATCAACTTTAGCATGCAGGGACTCTGATTGCACGCGTTAAATACGTGCTCACTCCTGTTACCAGCGACAACAGCAGTGGAAGGCTGTTATAAAAGGCATGGTTTTAGCTTAGATTTAAAACTTGCTTTTAAGTGCTTTGTGATAATTGCTTAGTTTTAAAAGCTTAGTTTGAAGCGCTTGGTTTTAAATGCTTAGTTTTATTAGGAAGCAATAAAAATATAAAAAAGTATCAAAATAACATATATATATATATATTACAAAATTACATCTGATACAAATATATAAATACAAATAAACAGTAAACAATACAAATTATAATTGAATAAAAAATAATTTAGTTTTTTAAAAGCTGTTTTAGTTCAGTTTTTTAAAATTAGTTTAAGCTTAGTTTTAAAAGCATTGTTGTAGCTTAGTTTTAAAATGTTTTATTAGAAAGCATAAAAAAATAATAATAATTATATCTAATAAAAATAATACAAATAAACTTGAGTATATAATAAAAAATTATAATTTAATTAAAAAATATTAGTTTTAAAAGCATGTGTAACATGGTATGGAAGATTAAAAATAATCTTATCTTTTGGTTTGAAAATTTTATTTAGAAATAAAAAGAGAAAAAATCAAATAGATTAAGCACCTGACGTATCTAATTAATTGCATGCACTTAGCCATATTGGCTGTCATTTTGTACATTAGTTGACTAACCAATGTATCTTACAGAACACTGAATGAAAAGAGCAAACATATCAATACATTGCTGCCTCGCAAACAATATCTTGCTGATAGTGATTTTAAATTAAAATTTATTTTTCTTCTCTGGCACATGAAGGTAAAAATCCTTGGTCAGTTTGGAGGCAAAGCATGGCATTTGTTTCTTTCTATGTGTATCCGGGTCTCTGGTGTTAGACTGGAAGTGGCAGGACACGTAATGATTTACTCTCGTCAGAATCTGACTAATCTCTAGGTGAGAGTCCTTCAACATCTTGCAAAGTTCGCGGATAAATACAGAGCCTGTTTCTGGATTTCTCCAAGAGTAGTACCCTGTTGAGAAATAAATGTTTTTAAATACACATGTGCATGTAGAAACAGTATGAAAATTCAATGAAACTCCAACTACTGTATATCAGTGCAATGCAAACCTTCCACTGTGGAATAACAAAAGAGAAAATCCGCCTCGGGAACATCAGATATTCCAAAAAATTCCCCTGGTGCTTCGTCACTGTCTGCCTCAACACCAGGGTCATATTTCAGCCCCCTACAAGCCTGAAAATGCAATCAAACCAACCAGAAAAAGTTAACAACAGACAAAATGTTATAAAATGTTCCATGTTTTTTAGAGGTGACAACTACCTGTAGAAAGAAGAGCTTTGGCTTGTTCTGCAAACTTGGGCAGAGGTTAGAGGTCATGAGAGAGGTCAGAGTTTTGACAGGGATCCAGCGCTCATCTGATCCAAGTATTGTTCCTTCCTCTCCATGGCTCATCAGTACACACACAAAGCAGGAACTGTCTGTGTGGTTCTCCTTAGAAACTGTGGCATGCGTCATGTTTATAAAGTCATAAAGGCATAATGACACATCCAGAATACTGAAAATGACATCATACTGTACCTTTCCTCAGTGCACCAATCATTTCATTAGCTGACAGGTTCTTCTCCACCTGCACATGAAAACCCAGGGACTTGAATGTGGTTGACAGTAAGCATTCGTCTACTGAACAGCCCTCTCTATGCCATTGTGGTGAGCCTGGAACAAAAACACACAATGACTTTCAGTTTAATGAATGAGTCAAATGTTAATTAAATACAGTTGAGGTTTAAAGTTTACATACACCTTGCAGAATATTCAAAATTGTAATTATTTTACCAAAATAAGAGGGTGATACAAAATGCATGTTTTTTATTTAGCACTGACCTGAATAAGATATTTCACGTAAAAGAGGTTTACATAGTCCACATAACAAAATAATAGTTGAATTTATAAAAAAGAACCCCATTCAAAAGTTTACATACACTTGTTTCTTAATACTGTGTTGTTACCTGAATGATCCACACCTGTTTTTTTTTTTGTTTTTTTTTTGTGATAGTTAATAAGTCCCTTGTTTTGTCCTGAACAGTTAAACTGTCTGCTGTTCTTCAGAAAAAAATCCTTCTGGTCTAACAAACTCTTTGGTGTTTTCAGCATTTTTTGTGTATATGAACTCTTTCCAACAATGATTGTATGATTTGAAAATCCATCTTTTCACACTGAGGACAACTGAGGGACTCAAATGCAACTATTACAGAAGGTTCAAACACTCACTGATGCTCCAGAAGGGAAAATTATGCCTTAGGAGCCAGGAGTGTACAATTTGAACAGGATGTGCAATTTTTTCTTATTTTGCCTCAGTTAGCATTTAAAATTTCTGTAATAGTTGCATCATCGTCCCTCAGTTGTCCTCAGTGAAAAGATGGATCTCAAAATCATAAATTCATTGTTGGAAAGGGTTCAAATATAGAAAAAACGAAAAACCAAATAATTTGTGGGACCTGATCATTCAGGTAACAACACAGTATTAAGAATCAGGTGTATGTAAACCTTTGAACAAAATCATTCTTATAAATTACAAACTATTTTCTCTTGTTCTCTTGTGCAGTATTTTTTCCATTTTGTAAGTTCTGCAAGGTGTATGTAAACTTTTGACCTCAACTGTAACTGAATCAGTCAGTGATTCAGATTAGATTGATTCAAAACCACTAACTTAAAACGAACTTTTATTTTTTGGACTGAAAAAGCCATTTTGACTTATCACAACTTATTTATATCATATGTGACCCTGGACCACAAAACCAGTCTTAAGTCGCTGGGGTATATTTGTAGCACTAGCCAAAAATACATTGTATGGGTCAAAATTATTGATTTTTCTTTTATGCCAAAAATCATTAGGAAATTAAGTAAAGATCATGTTCCATGAAGATTTTTTGTAAAATTCCTACTGTAAATATATCAAAATGTAATTTTGATTTGTAATATGCATTGTTAAGAACTTAATTTGGAGAACTTTAAAGGTGATTTTCTCAGTATTTTGATTTTTTTGCACAATCAATGTATCTCGACCAAATATTGTCCTATCCTAACAAACCATACATCAGTAGAAAGCTTATTTATTGAGCTTTCAGATGATGTATACATCTCAGTTTCGTAAAATTTAACCTTATGACTGGTTTTGTGGTCCAGGGTCACATATATATTTCATAAGTGACCATGTAAAAGTGAGTATAAAGTACAGTAAAGCATCCATCATCACAAAATAAACCCTGACAGAGCGATCAGAAAATTAGGGTTATTTTTTTAGGAACGGATACTTAAACCACAAAACTGGACTTAGATGCTAAAAATCACATGAATAAAATCTCAAGACTGTAAGCAGATGTGGTATAAGAACTCAAAACAAAAGCTGTAGTCAGCAAGATTAGATTTCCAGTATAATTATGTTATTTTAGCCATTTAAAAGGGTGGATACTTTTCATAGAACTGTAAGCAGATCAGAGACAACTTCATCCTATTTTAGTGAAGATACAGGCTGATACTCACGAAAGTGCTCATTACTGATGATCAGACATTTGCCTATGTTTTGTGCTTCTTATACGGCTCAAACACACAGGGAATCTTGACAGCACTGTGAACACAACATTAGTTACAACACATTAACAGAAGTTATGAAAATAATTTAAACATACCTTCAAACGTCTTTCGTCTTACCTGTGATCTTCAGAAACCTGCGAACTCATTCTGAGACTGATTCACACCACAAAGTCAAGCTTCTCACAATCTCATTTCTCTCATTCTAAATTTCCTCTTCATTTGCTTTCACTTTACTGTGAAGGATTTCAATTCAAAGTCCATCCGCTGCCTCTCAGAGGCTTTACCGGTGTTGTGCGGGGCTCCTTTTCTCCTTATATGGAACTGTAAGGAAGTTTGTCGGAAGCACTCACAATTTTTTACACTCTTGTACAGCCCTGTTAATAGATTCATAATAATGTATAAAATTACAGTTTTACAATCTCACTCTTCCCTTATATTTATCGCTCATACACAGCGTATTAGCTCATCGACCTCCTCATTTACATTATATGTTAAGCAAACTTGATGTTTACATTTTCTATAGGAAATGTAAATTGTCTGTGACTCAAATGTCACTAGTATACAGATCTTTTAAAGTTCATGGACTATTAAAATGACCTATAGTATACCAATTAGCTTCACTAATTAGTATACAACCATATTTAGGAGACGATCTATAAGACCTATTTAAAAACATAATGAATACAAATTCATGCTAGTGTGAATGATACATTGATACCCCTGTTGAAAAAAACAGCATATGCTGGTTAGGTATGTTTTGGTGCTGGGATGCTGGTTTTAGCTGGTTTATGCTGGTCATTGCTGGTTTATGCTGGTCCTTAGCTGGTCATGTCGCTGGTCAAGGACCAGCATAAACCAGCAACAGACCAGCATAAACCAGCTAAAACCAGCATTCCAGCACCAAAACATACCTAATCAGCATATGCTGTTTTTTTCAACATGGGCATCTGAAAGCTCAATAAATAAGATTTCCATTAATGTATGGTTTGTTAGGATGGGGCAATATTTGGCCAAGATACAACATCTGAGGGTGCAAAAAAAATCTA
>NC_133379.1:42741584-42805063 GCF_049309525.1 Garra rufa
ATCTGTATGAAGAGTTTTGCAACATTGCAACAGCCCAGTTAAGTGCTCGTAGCCTGTATGATGTCAAAAAGATTTGCGACTCATAATCCAATCACACCCATTGTTCTGTACTAAGCCTTGCTTGTGGTTACAAGAGTGGTGTGCATGTGTTGTTGTAATGCAGACAGCAGCAGATTACTGTTTATTAGTGCACTTAGGGTTACATCTTGGGGGGTCTTAGAGCAATGAGGATGCGCTCTTTTGTTCCAGCCATATGTGCCGATTTTGAAGTCCCCATGGTCGTTAAGGGGGTGGTGATTAGTTTGTTTTTGTTTTTTTGCTGGTGAATGTAGGCCTGATTTAGCATTGTCATTTCAGTGCATCTTAATCTTATTAAAGTTCCATATGGGCATGGACGTCACAAGCAAAAAAAGATGTGGGTGGGTCCTCCCCCAGAAAAAAAATATTACTACTACTATACTATAGGGATACTATGGCTATGGCTGCCCACTGCTCCAGTATGTGTGTGTGTGTGTGTGTGTGTGTGTGTGTGTGTGTGTGTGTGTGTGTGTGTGTGTGTGTGTGTGTGTGTACCTGGTATTCATCACGTTGTGGGGACCAAATGTCCCCACAAGGATAGGAATACCAGTAAATTTTGACCTTTGTGGGGACATTTCTCAGGTCCCCATAAGGAAACAGGCTTATAAATCATGCACCATGAGTTTTTTTGAGGAAGTAAAAGTGTGCACAATCTCCTGTGAGGGCTAGGTTTAGGTGTAGGGTAGGTGTAGGGCGATAGAAAGTACGGTTTGTACAGTATAAAAACCATTACGCCTATGGAATGTCCCCATAAAACATGTAAACCCAATGTGTGTGTGTGTGTGTGTGTGTGTGTGTGTGTGTGTGTGTGTGTGTGTGTGTGTGTGTGTGTGTGTGTGTTGTGTGTGTGTGTGTGTGTGTGTGTGTGTGTTCACTTCTCACTGCTGTGTGTGTGCACTTGGATGGGTTAAATGTAGATAACCAGTTTCGAGTATGGGTCACCATACTTGACAATATGTCACGACTTTCGACTATAGGGCTGTTACCAATCAAATGAAACGAGTGTTAACAAAACCAATCTTTCACTGCAGAAGAAACAAAAGCAGCTGAAGTGGCATTTAGATGCATTTACACATTTAATGAAGCTAAAATGTAGCATGAAAGCATTTCTACATTGCAAAATTTCAACAGTATAAATAATATTAAAATCTGTTTTTTTTATATATATAAAAATACAAAATGTTGGGAAAAATGAGCTGGTGACCCATACTAGGAATTTGTGCTCTGCATTTAACCCATCCAAGTGCACACACACAGTAGTGAACACACACTACAACACGCAGCAATGGCTGCCCACTGCAGTGGGCAGCAATGGCTGCGGGTGTGTGTTCACGGTGCTGCGGCACCCGGGGAGTAGTTGGGGGATCGGTGCCTTGCTCAAGGGACTCACCTCAGTCGTGGTATTGAGGGTGGAGAGAGTGCTGTACATTCACTCTCCCCACCTACAATCCCTGCCAGACCTGAGACTCGAACCTGCAACCTTTGGGTTACAAGTCCGACTCTCTAACCATTAGGCCACGGCTGCCCCCGTAAGAAAAAGGGCAAATGCCCGCCCGTAGTCAGCAGGGTTCAAACCTGTGCTGGGAGACCCCAATAGATTTCATGCATTGTTTTTCTATATGTGTGCAAATGCTCACTTTTTGTACTGGGAGCCAAACACAAACCTTGCCCTTTTATACTCCATTAATTTACTTAATGCTTGTTTTGTAAAAAAAAAAAAAAAAAAAATCTTGCCCTTTTAGACCTATAGCCTAGGCTACTCTGTTCATTTACTTACCGTAAATTTACTTGTAAATAATTTAAATTTACTTGTTTAAATTTACTTGTTTTCTTAAAAAAAAAAAAAACTAACGCTAGCTTCTCTGTTCTATTTGTATTCTATCTTATCTATTTTTAGACCTCTAACACTAGCTTGCTTTTTCTTTTTTATTCTATTTTCTTTTAATTAATTATATAATTAAAAATTTAATAACTATTCGTTTAAACTATTCTATAAAATCAACGTCAAATTTACAATCGTGGTTTTCAGGGAAAACTGCACTTTCTTCGTCGTGTAATGTTGCTTAACTTGGCTATATGTTATAAATCCTCTGTGTGCAGTTGTGTAAACTTTTGTAAACTTTTGTCCATCATCAAAAATTCACATCAGGTTGGATTTCCTGCATTTTTGCATCCGTAGCTAGGATTTTCATCGGAATGGATGCCGAATTGGAGAAGAAAAAAAAAAAAAAAAAAATACAAAAAATTCAGACTAGGTGTGCAATGACCTTTACTGTAAAATTAAGAGATTAATGTTTAGACTTTTGCATATTATAACCTGGAACTTGAATGTGGGAAATAATTACAATTAGATCCAAAAAATAGTCTAGACAAAATCTAGAAGTAACTATAGTTTATGCCCAAAGATGAAAGAGACATGTCATTCATTCAAAGAAGGAGCCATCAGAAACCTGTCATATATGTCCAAGAAAAAAAAAAATCTAAAGGCTGCAATAAAATACATGACTTTTAAAATTTTAACAGATTTTTAAAATGCCAGGCATCATACACTCACTGTGTTGAATCGGTTGCAAATTGTGGGCTAAAATCATGTAGTGTTAGTGCATTCCAGGCTTAAGAGAATATAAATAAGCTGACGTCTGTTTAATAAGAGGCTTTATAATAGGGTTAGTTTCTGTGTTCATTCTCATGAATGAAATGTTTTATTGGTTTTTGTTATTTGATTTTTGAATATGTGTTACTTAGCTGAGCATGGACTAGCCTAGATGTTGCAATGTGCTTAAATGACACTGAATGCCTTGTTGCTTGATTTTAGTGTTGGGTTTTTTTTGTGATTGACTTCGTACCTTTAAATTTAAACATGTTTCAATTATTGTTAAAAAAAATGTTGTTTAAAATAAACAAGCATTTTAATAGAACATGATGTAAGCTTAATGGGAACTGGTAAAGGGGTTCAAATATGTACCAGTTAATTTCAATTGAAATACATAACTGTTTGTGCTGAAACCAATATCCTGAGGAATAAAAATGTCTCAGTGTAGATTTTGGTGAGCTTAATAGGTACGTTTACCCTACATTTCCAATCTTATATTAGTACATTTAGGCTAAACACAAATGTAGAGTTTATTTGTGAAAATATATTTATTTATTTTCGTAAGGAAAAATGACTGGAAAAGTGTAAAGAATATAAAAATGTGAAGTGTTTGTCATGTTCTGTCCATAAAGTATAGTTTACAACTACACTCTCAAAACGCTGGGTTGTTTTTAACTTGACTGCTGAAACTATACACCCCTCCCCTCCCTCTGACGAAACAACCCAGTGCAGACTCACTTCAACCCAGCTGTTGGGTTACAGCCGAAGTTCAAGCTTTTGATTCTCTTCAGGAGAGAGCAAGCCCTCAGCGCCGCCAATTTAGTGGACTTTTTCAGTTAAATTAAGGTTTGTACATTTTATTTATAACATTCACGTTATATTCTATACGTTTTATTTATCTATAAAGGCTTTACTGTGCTGTTAATGCCTCGTCTTGCATAAAACTCTGTACTGTTTGTTTATGGACAGGTCAGTCAGTCACAGGCGGGATCTTTCAGCCATGAGTAAAAACCAAGTGTGCTGCACGAGTCCTGAAAAGTGAAGCCAAAGCATCTCGATCGCCCCCAGTTGGCCAGCTGCAGTATAGGTCGTAAACGCCGCCTTCTGCATGTAATCTAATGGGAGGTGAGATGAACTAAAGAATCAAATTACACTTCAAATAATTTTTTCCTAAAGGTGGTTTCCGTTATTTGAGGGAGCTTTCTTCAAATTCAACTAAATATTTTCAATGAGAATCAAACCTGGAGACTGAACAGGCCACTCAAGAACATTCTATGACTGATCCCTGAACCAAGCTTAAGTAGATTTGGATGTTTACTTTGGGATGACTGTCCTGCAGGAAAGACAATTGATCAATAGCTTCAGCCTTTGCACCAAAGGCATCACAATTCTTGCAAAAATGTCCTGATACTTCAAAGAATCCTGGATGTTCTTCATACAGTCATGTTTTCCACTTCCTGCTAAAGTAAAACAACACTGTAACAGAAATACTGCTGATCCATGGGTCCAAAAAGTTCCAGTTTGGTCACATCTCTCAAAAAAAACATTCTTCCAGAACTCCACAGGTCTATCCAGATGAATTTTAGGATGTTCAAGTCAGTCTTTTTGTTCTTCTTGGTCAAGAGTGGTATTCGGCAAGATGCCTCAACATGAAGGCCATACTTGTCTAGTGTTCATCTTATGCTCTGCATTGAAATGTTTTTCCTCCTTTCGTTGGGTCATCTTGCAAGTCTTTGGCTGTACATCGCAGGTTTTTCTCAGTTGCTCTGATCAAACATTTTATGATATTTAGTTTTTTTGTTCAACACCCTCAAAGGTTTTCTGGTACAACACACTTTAAACTAAAGAATAATGCTGCCAGCTGTGTCTCTAGGAACTTTTAAATCTCTTGAAAATCTTCATACAGCCTTGGACTTTATAATATAATAAAACTATTTCTTCTCTATAGCTTTTGTGAGAGCTCGGTTGACTTTACCATATTTGCTACTCAACTTCAGCACATGCATGGACTAACTGTATGTATGTGTAACAGCTCAAGCTCATTATGTTTTTAATAGTGTTTCTAAAGGCTTTATTGTGTTTTAAGACAAGTTTGTTCCCCACCATAAAAATAACTGATTAAAAAACAGCAATGTTGAACAGGGATTGAATAATTTTGACGTAGTTGTGTTATTAAAAAATCCTATAATTCAAAAACATTACATCATATATTGACATTATCACTTTTAATATACCAGTAATCTGTTATAGATGCAATTTTTATAAAGTCCTGGATCTTCACAAAAGCTTGTATTTGCAAAGTACTGCAGTCACTGGGGGGTTGAATAAATTTCGATTGCAATTGTACATCATTCAACCCGACCAATCAGGTTTAGGTTCGCTATCTTTAGGTTTGCTGTCAAAAATGCCAGTGTGAATGCTAAGCAGACCAGGACCAAATGTAACATTTTTCTTTTTCATCCAGACCAAATGAACCAAACAAACTGAACTACAAGTGTGAATACACCCTGAAATAACTCAACGCCGGGTTTGTCCATATTTGACCCAGCGTTGGGTTACCAAAATAACCCAAATCGATGCACAATTAATCTGGTTTTTACAACTTTCACATTGGAGCAAAAATCTGCCTTTAAATATCAGATGAATAAAAAAAATAACATTAATCTTGATAATTATCGATATGGAATAATATGAAAAAATATATATATATTGTGATCATTTTTGTCCATATCACCCAGCCCTACTTGTAGTTCATAAAGCTTCAATTTGACAGAAACCTCAATGCAAACATTACACAGCCAGACTCTTTGACAATGACAAAGCATTATGCAACAAGCTACAATCCTGTTTTCTCAAACCTGCCTGACATAAAGATCCAATTTGCTGAGCCAATTAAATCTAGTTCATTCTCACATCCAGTAGAGCTGCTAACCAATCAGATACTGGGATCCTTGACTGTTTTATCCTCTTAAATCAGCACACATCAGGATTACATCATCCACTATTTCACACCTTCTATTTGGGGAACCAAAGTGGATGTTACGTTTCATTTTGTTGAAAAACGGTGGGCCACTTTTATCAATTGTACTGCTGGAAAGTGAGAGGAAACAACAAGATTATATCTCCAACACTAAGGTTTTAAATTGAAAATGTACTCAAATTTTGATTAATTTGTCCTGGTGAAATACAACTTAGGCTTTAGATCTGAAAGCCATGCTGTAAAGAACAGAACACACAAGTGTCTCACAAGTACAACTTGATAGAGTGGTTTGGATACAATAAGAGCCACACAGTACAAGAACCACTAAAGCACATATTAGAGTACAGTATTGAGTTAAAGTGATTGTTCTTCCAAAAATCAACATTCTGTCATTGTTTACTCACCCTTAAGTCATTCTAAACCTCTAAGACTTTCTTTATTTCCAGTTTAGCAGACTATCCGAGCTTCTTTCTTCCATTCTTTCATATAATGGGGGATAATGTTCAGGAAATGTGTTCTGTTGTACAAGAACTTGAATGCTTAATATACTGTAACATGAGTGATGTCTCTTACTAAAATATGTAGTAAAAAACCCATGTAAGATGTATGTTATTTAAACCAAATGCTCAACACACCAAATTCAAGATGGCGCCTTCTCATGGCGACATGTTGCTCTCGTCTCTGTTTTGTGTTACACTTCTTTTTTTTTTTTTTTTGGTGGGATTGTGTTGGAGGCATGGTGTCGTAAAACAGAATGGAGTTATTGCATATCAGAAACAACATGATCGAATTCCAGCCAAAACTATTGTTTTATTCAGAGAACTGTGAAAGAATGGGTGAATACTCCTAGTTTGGAGGCGAGCGGGCGCTTTGGTTCGAATGAGGACATTAAAAACATTGTACGCCGCTGCCAAGTATTTTACTTTCTAATGTTCTTTTCTCTTGCAAACAAACAGGATGAACTGTCTCTTTTGTAGAACATCAGACGTCGCTAACTGTTCTGTGTTATGCTCCACAGAGACTTTGCTGAATAAGAGTATTCTAGATTCAGCTGGGATTCTCCCTGTTCAGGCAGTGTATGTTTCTATGTGAATCAGCGCTGCTACACAGACAAAAGGGTAATCTCCAAGGCATGTTCTGTTAATTTGGAACTTCTTACCATCAAATGCAGACCTTTTTTATCTGCTAAGAGACTTTACTTCTGTCATTTTGGTTGCCATGTACATTCCACCTCAAGCACTAGCTGCTGATGTGGCTCAACAGCTGTCTGCTCATATTCTTCAATTAGAAAACTCAAATCCAGACTTGACGATATTGATTCTTAGGGACTTCAACCATGTTGATTTGAGGAAAACCATGCCCAGATTCAAACAGCAGATTACAGGGTGGTTACATCATATATAAATTACTGTAAGATGGTGTGTGTACCTGTGTTACCATATATAATAACAATAAGCCATGGTTCAGTAAGGAAATTAAATCTCTATGCAGAGAGAAACAAGACATTTAACGATGGGGACACAGATCTTTATAAAACCATCAAACGTGATTTTAAAAAAGCAGTCAAAAAAGCAAAAGGTCTTTATAAGCATGATTTGGAAAATGTGTATGGTGTTTGGAGGAGTCTTAAGCAGATTACAGGCTATAAAAGAAAAGCCCAAAATCTCTGAAGACATTACGTTGACCAATGAACTTAACGTGTTCTCCATTCGTTTTAGTCCAACGGCACAGTTGTATGATCCATCTATTAAAATAGAAGAACATGAAGTTAGGAACCTGCAGAATTGCATGAAGACAGCTGGCCCTAATGCTATATCACCTGCAACTTTAAAATGGGGTGCCTTTTCTCTTGCTCCTGTTTTCACCAATATGTTCAATCGGTCACTAAGAGTGTGCAGACTTCCAGCATGTTTTAAATCAGCTATAATTATTCCTGTGCCAAAAAAGGCGCATATTAGCTGCTTAGACGATTACAAACCAGTGGCCCTAACATTGGTCGTAATGAAAGTCTTTGAAGAATATAATCTTAACTGTTAGGTCAGTTGATGACGCTGTTGCTCTGTGTCTTCAATCCTGCAACACCTTGAGCAATTTGACAAAACCAATTATAGAAAGGAGGTATCTACATTGACTTAATTGAGTTGTACCCACAATTTGAAATGTAATGTCTAAGACAAAGGAAATTGTGCTGTTATGCCATTAACTATTAATGGCCAGGTCAATTAAAATGTGGGGAGTTTTTAGTTTCTCGGAACTACAAGGAACTCCTTATAATGGTTGGAATCATCTGTGTATGTACGTACGAATGTGTTCGTGTTTAAGCTCACCAAGAAATTCTGTGCAATTATGTTGTTTGGAAATAAAAATAAATAAATAATGAGTGAAATCTGCAGTAAGAAACTCCTTCAGTGACTGCCACGTCGATTATGTTTACATCATGGCAGGATGGCATCTAGTGTTTCTTGTTTCTGCCATTTGTATGCTCTTTCAGTAGCTGTGTTCTACTAAAAGCCTCAGGCTATAAAAGAAAAGGCCCAGTCATCTCTGAGGACATAACGTTGCCTGGTGAACTTAACGTGTTCTACAGTCGTTTTAGTCCAACCGTTTTTGTTCAGCTGCCTTCCTCGCCCAGTTCTATGATCCTATCTGTTAAAATAGAAGAATATGAAGTTAGGAACCTGTTGAGGAAGCAAAATTGCAGGAAGACGGCTGGCCCTGATGCCATATCACCTGCAAATTTAAAATGGGGTGCCCTTTCTCTTGCTCCTGTTTTCACCAATATATAATTGATCGCTAAGAGTGTGTGGAGTTCCAGCATGTTTTAAAGCAGCTATAATTATTCCTGTGCCAAAAAAGCTGCGTATTAGCTGCTTAGACGATTACAGACCAGTGGCCCTAACATCGGTCATAATCAAAATCTTTGAGAGACTGGTAATAAAGAATAGCCTGGGTGTCCCCATGCTGCCTTCCGCACAGCGCTATTTTATTCACGCTGGAAGGCAGCATGGAAACCATGGACCAAATTTTCACCTCAGATAGGGAACCAATCACAGAACGGGGAGGGAGCAGCAAGACGATGACACCTTCTATGCGACTCACCGAAGCAGTTTGTTTATAACTATGGATCCAGCATGGCAGCAAGTTATCATTCGATGCAGCCGTTCACATGTCGCGCCTAAAAACGCGTGGAAAACGCTAGGCGCGTCGCTTTCTCCTTTCCAAACCGCTCTGTAGCTTGCGCATGGAAAACGCGAGCGCGTCGCTTCCATTATGCGCGCATACCGCACGTCTACATTTGAAATAACAAACTTTAGCTCGCAAAAGACGCGACATGTGAACGGCCCCTTAGTGTTCTAAGTAGTTTGGAACGCAAGTTTATTTTGAAAAAAGAGCAATTTTTGGGCGTTAAACCATCGCTCTGTATACGTCATCCGGTATGATTGAAACGATTGGCTATGAGCTACGCACAGGCGCATTTGATAGACATTCGTAGCGCCCGATAAACGGCTCTGGGCATTCGTAAACCACGCCTCAAATACGAGAAAATGAACATGTGGTTCCCAGACCACGAATCATGACGAAGTCATAACGTGGTCTGGCGTTAGCCAGGCTAAATAAAGAATATAATCTCAACTCTTTGTCTGGATTCTTACCAGTTTGCTTATACTGTATGACTAATAGGTCAGTATGTTGGTTGTGTTTGTGGATTATAATTCTGCATTTAATACAGTGTTGTTTTTGACAACCATCTTAGATTTAGTCTGAGTCTTAGTCTTTTGGACTAAAATGCTTATTAGTTTTAGTCAAATTTTAGTCACTTCTATATGTGATAGTTTTAGTCCAATTTTAGTCAACGAAAAGTCAAAAAGGTTTTAGTCTAGTTTTAGTCAAAAAAGGGGAAAAAGTAGTCTTTTAACAAATTAATGTAGGTCAGTAAGTATTTTGCTGTTGGGTAGTGTCACTTGTAAGTTCTGAAAATAGCAGATCTATAGTTCAACACAATGTGAGCTTCCGGATCGACTATTTTCACCAATAATTACAATAATGAAGGATTGTTTTAAAACATAAAAGACAAACAAGGATGGAATGCTAAAACGGCTTGCCATACTAGTATGGCAAAGAGTATTTAATGCTAAAACGGCTTGCCATAGCGGCAGATAGGTTTTGATTGGCATGCACAATAAGCAGAAATGTCATGCATTTTAAACGTCTGACGGACCACCCACTAACATTTTCGTCTATTCTCGTCTCGTCAACGAAAACTCACACACGTCTCGTCATGTTTTAGTCATCAACGAGCCATTTTTATCTCGTAATCGTCTCGTTATCGTCATGAAAAAAAGTGGCGTCAACGAAATGATTTCGTCATCGTCATCGTTGATGAAAACAACACTGATTTAATACAATTGTTACTGTGAAACTGTGTTAAACTAGAGCAATGAGGGGTTCATCATTCCATCGCTTTGTGGATTTTGGATTTTTTGCTGAATAGATCACAGGTACTCAAAGGAAACATGATTTCGAGCCCTAGAACAATAATTGTTGGTGCTCCACACGACTGTGTATTGTCAGCATTGTTATATTCTAAGTACGCCTAATGATTGTGTTTCACACAGTGAATTAGTAAAAATCTTCAAGATTGCAGACGATGAAAGTATAATTGGTTTGATAACAGGTAATGACGAAACCAATTATAGAAAGGAGGTATCTACATTGGCTGAATGGAGTTGTACCCACAATTTGAAATTGAAAAAGTCAGATTCGCAATATAGTGCGGACTTCCTCAAAAATTATAGGTTGTGTTCTACCCACCATTGATGAAATTTCTGATTTATGTTTGCAGAAAAAAGGCTTAACAATTCTTAAGGATTCCGCACATCCGGCCAGACATTTTTTTTTTTTTTTAAGAAAAGTCTGCACACTTTTTGAACAGTACCTATTGCAGGATGCTCCATGGTTTAGACCCTTCTGGCACTCATGCATCAGTATTTCACTCCTTATAATGGTTGGAATAATTTGTGTGTGTGTATATATGTATGTACAATTGTCTGTGTTTAAGCTCACCAAGAAATTCCATACAATCATGTTCGGCAATAAAATAAATAAGTGAAATCCGCAGTGAGAAACTCCTTCAGTGGCTGTGGTGTCATGACAAGCATCAATATGTTTACGTCCTGGCAGGATGGCATCTGGCGTTTCTTGTTTCTGCTGTTTGTAAGCTCTTTCAGTAGCTGTGGTCTAAAAGCCTCAAAGGTATCAGGGCTGAAGTGGAGAGAACAACGACGCTGGTCTTTAGGAAGTTTTATTCGTCCACAGGCATCTTTCAATTGCAGCCAAAAAGCAGTGAAGAGTTGCATCGCTTTCCTTGTTGCCTTTTGACTGAAAATTACAACCAAAAGCCGCATAACGTGGCATGATTTATTTTCCGAGCTGTGTTTTATGGTGTCCCCGTATGTAGAACATGTATAAAACAATGTGGATTTTTAAATAACGTAAGTCTTTCATTTTTTTTCTACTATATATTTTAATAAGAGACTGAAAGCCCTGCATTTAGGCTTTGTAAAAGACAGCTTTAAGATATGCTCAGTGTACGTGGATGAGTGCGAGAAATCTCTGTCTGTATCTCAAGGCCAGAAGTGACACACTGTCACGAGCTCGAAAGCAGTCAGCATCTGGCAAAATGTGCACAAACAATTACAGATAGGACACCGCATGCTATTCTTGGTTCAGAGAACAAAACAGTGTGAAAAAAAAAAATTCTGATAAGCAAAATGTGTAATGAGTCAGAGATGTGTGAAATAGGAGTGTTTTTTATTATCAGTAAATCTTGTTTTTTAAAGTGGGATGAAGCTTACAAGAACTTGTGCAGACACACTTATATATTTGATCTTTTATATCACATTGCACGAAAACATTGATTATAAAAAGTGGCATAGTTGTCATATTTACATTATAGGCATTATATTATGGTTTTATTTTTTGAATAAGATGCGAAAATTACTGTGCATTGTATTTATATATTTGATAGAGTGCTTTATTTTAAATGGCATTGAATTTTTCAAAAACTAATACTTAACATAAAAAGCGTAGTGAGTTGGTTTCAAAACATGAAAAAAAATTCTCACAGCACAGACCAATAACATCTTACATCTCAGTGACTGGCAGTAACACAGCAGGAGTAACAACAGAAAACGAACCCAAACAACATGCTAATCTTTGTGCTTTCTCTGTGTGGGTGTGTTTTCATTAATTGTGTTTAAGTCAAGTTTTTTAAACAATAAGGAGAAGGAATATTTTTAGAATATACAGCATGATTCAGAGGTTGGTGTCGGGTCAACAACTTAGCATAGTTTATCAAAAACAGGTCGTTGTTGGTTTAGTAAGTATAAAGAAATGCAGCCTTGAATGACTAATGCCAATGGAGTGTGTGATTGCTGAACTCAGCAGGATAAAAGATCTCAGCCACTCATTATACACTGTTGGAAAAAATCAGCAGGGAACCACTTAGGAAATGAGTTTTGATTGCCCTGATTTGTGAAAGAAAATATCCAACTGGGCTTAGTGTTTTCTAACAAAACAAAGCCTGAATTACTAACATTGTATTACAGTGGTTAGTGTAGTACTGTATGCTTTTCTATCACAAAACCTAAACTGACCCTTCACTGTCTAATGTCCACCTGATAATTTGCATCCAGACAAATCCTAAAATATATTTAAAAACATAAACAAAAGCTGTTGTGCATAAAATGATTCATTATGATAATAAAAAGAAAACAATGTGAAATTGTAGGGTTTAAATATAATCATTTTGTAATTTGAATATAATTTAGGAATAGCAAACAATGTGGAACTGTCGGTTTGAAACATTTTAGATATAATTATGTTTTTTGTAGGTTTCAGTACAATTTTAGAAATACAAATCCTACATTTGTTAGCACAATTCAATTGGAAATTTCACAATTACTTTTTTTTTTTTTTTTTTTTTTTTAACAAAACTTTCCAAATAAAACTGAATTAAATGCAAAATTTTGTAGTAAAAAGCTTAAATGGTAGTTTTTTTTTTAACTCTCCAATAATCTTTGTTTACAACTTTGAAAAGTAATTTTTATAGTGTATAATAAAATTGAATGTAAACAGGAAAAATTACCAGTCACTACCACTACCAGTTTTCAAACAGTAAGATTTTTTAAAGGTTTTTAAAGAAGTCTCTTCTGCTCACAAAGCCGCCTGCATTTATTTGATCCAAAGTACAGCAAAAACTGTGAAATTCTGAAATATTTTTACTATTTAAAACAACTGTATAATATTTGAATATATTTTAAAATGTAATTTATTCTGTGATTTTAAAGTTGAATTTTTAGCATCATTACTCCAGTCACATGATTCTTTAGAAATCATTCTAATTTTCTGATTTCTATTCTATTTCTATTATCAGTTTTTACTGTTTTAAGTATTGATAATAGTAATAATAATAATAATAATAAATGTTTCTTGAACAGCAGTTAAAAAAAAACATTAAAAATCTTACTGTTCAAAAACTTTTGACTGGTAGCATTGTAACCACAAAGAAAAAAAAATGAAGTGGTTATATTTTGTTGGTTTTAAGTTTCATCACATAAATTATATGCTAACCCTATATCTACCCTCATAAAAAAATGTACATCATTTTACCATATTTCTAAACCATTAAAGTTTTAACATTTTTAACTTTGAATCCTTTTTAAAATGAATATTTTTACTCTTAAGAACATACCTTGAGGACATTTTAGTTCTGTTCTTGGGACAGTTTGGTTCCCTAAAGTGTAGCTACGTCAACTCACACACACACACACACACACACACACACACACACACACACACACACACATGTTGGGTTTACATGTTTTATGGGGACATTCCATAGGCGTAATGGTTTTTATACTGTACAAACCGTACTTTCTATCGCCCTACACCTACCCTACACCTAAACCTAGCCCTCACAGGAGATTGTGCATACTTTTACTTCCTCAAAATAACTCATTGTCCATGATTTATAAGCCTGTTTCCTCATGGGGACCTGAGAAATGTCCCCACAAGGTCAAAATCTACTGGTATTCCTATCCTTGTGGGGACATTTGGTCCCCACAACGTGATGAATACCAGGTACACACACACACACACACACACACACACACACACATCCTGAGTCCTGGTGCTGAAGTCCACTTCTGGTTTTCCGGCCCCTCCCCTCTCAGAGTGATTAGTGTGGTAAGCTGCAGTGGGATTGGGTGATAGAGTTAGTCTCATTACTGCATGTACAATGAGCCACTGCTCTCAGCCTGACCGCTCCGATGCTGGACAGAGGAACTTTATTTGAACTACACAACCTGACGCTTATAGGAATTAAGAGACCAAGGAGAGAATTTCAACCGAGCAGACTTTCAGCTTCAAGATCATGCAGAATCTCCAATGTTTGACGTTCCTCCTGAAGATTTAATTTAAAGGTTGCTCCACTATGAAGGACTCCAAGAGACTTAAAGCTTAAAGGACATCTAGTTTGGTTTGTTTGGATTGTCTCACATCACCATGGAGATCAGGAAAGTGCATCTGAAATGCCCCGGGACAGTTTTACTGACCATGATGATGTTCAAATGGGGTGAGTTTTCTCTCTTTCACAAGACCCACAAAAATCATTAAATAAAAGAACTTCTTACGTGGTAAATGTCTCCGTGTAAGGGACACTGATCATTAAAAAATTTTGCGAACAGATAGATTTAGTCATTTAAAATGTGTTTTATACTGAAAAAGCCCAAGTTTTATCATATATGTCTCTGCTAGATTCAAGAGCAACAGGTTGCATGTGGTGTGTGGCTCTATTGACTTTTTTTGGGGCAAATTTTACTGTTTATTAAAAGGTAGATGTAAGCAAATGCCTGTACTTTTATCCATAGTATAAAAACAAAAAATATATGTAAATATATATCCAACAAATCTTGTATGGATCAAAATTATTGATTTTTATTTTATGCCAAAACTCATTAGGATATTAAGTAAAGATTATGTTCCATAAAGATATTTTATAATATGTAAATTTCCTACCATAAATATATCACAACTTAATTTTTGATTAGTAATGTGCGTTTCTAAGAATGTGCGTTTCTCATTTAGACAACTTTAAAGGCGATTTTGTCAATATTTAGATCTTTTTTCACTCTCAGATTCCAGATTTTCAAATATGTGTATCTTGTCCTATCCTAACAAAGATGTACAAAGAATCTCAATTTCAAAAAATTGACCCTTATGACTGGTTTTGTGGTCCAGGGTCACATATAGAAGGAGTGATGGACTCCTTTTGACTTGTACCAGTAAGCAGCCACCTAGCAACCATTCAGAACTCTCTAGCAACCACATAGCAATGGCCTGACAACCACCCACACACTATAGTGTCATGGCTTGACTTATTCATAAAAAATGTAAAAAATAAAAAATTAGATTTGAAAGAATCTAGATGAAGATCCATGGAATCTTTCCTTTCTACAAAAAGTTCTTTATAGTGAAAAAAAATTCTTTAGTTTGATAAAATGTTCTTTACGGTCATTGCACACCGAGTCCGAAATTTTCATCCAAATTTTTTGCACATTAAAAATTAAATACGACCTCACGTTTTGTAGATCATGTTTACACACTGCCTCCGAAACTTTTGTCCGTCATTAAAATTTTTGGATCGGATTTGATTTTCAGCATTTTCGCATCCGTAGCAAGCATTTTGATAGGAAAGGATGACAAAAATTAAAAACGAATACGAAAACTCAGACCCAGTGTGCAATGACCTTAACACTTAGAATTTACAAATGGTTCTTTTTTGGAACTCTTCAGAGAAAGATGTTCGAGAAACCAAACTAGTTCTACACTCTTTAATATAAAGGTTCCAAAAGAAAGTTTTCACAACGATTCCATAGAAGAACCATTTTTGGTTCCTCAACGATCCTTTCATTGAACAGTTTCAGAAGAACCACATTTTTATAATGTTAAGAATATCTGAATACCCTAAAAACTCTTGTCTAGAAAATTTTGTGGAATCAAAATGTTCTCTAGAAGTTTCGTCCTGGAACCAAAGATGCCAATAAACAACCTTAATTTTTAAGAGTGCATCTTTTTCTGTTTTATGCTGAGACAAATTCCTTGCACTCTTTTTAGCATAGTGTTATGGTCATTTTCTGTTTATCTGGCACTCCCAAAGATGTGCACTGGAGTGTTACTTGCGTCCCTCCTCCTGTCTGGAGTGGATATAAGCGGTGCATGGTACAGACGGGAGTATGGGGGAGGTTACTCATCTATTTTCCCTCCTGCCATCCATCCAGTCCGATTCTGCCCCACTCTCAGGACGCTGTCTAACACAGAAAAACTTTGGGGGGTGGGTTCCATTGTGACCCGTTGCCATGACACCAGGGCTGAGTCATTTGGACGTTGTGTGCGGGGTGGAATCTGCGTTAAGCACTTTTAACGAGCTCTGTTTGCTTTTGCGTCCCGTAGGCTTAACGCTCTTTCATCTGAGTGCACGGCCAAGCTGTCTCTGAGCATTTAACTCTATGGTGATCATATCCATGGAATATTTCAGTAGAGAGTCTGAAGTATTGATAGAAGGATTTGTGTTGTGATAATGTAAGTGCAAACTTGACTTTTCCAGTTCAAATCAATTTTGAGAGCAATATTAACAAGTTTGTTGGTTAAAATGGAAGGCTGGTCCATGCATTATCACTTTCTGCTTTGTAAAACTTACATGTCTTGCTGTCAAGGGTCTCAAGTGTGGTATGGCATTTACAAACACTGCACCTGTAGTGTATTCGCATTGACATCCCACTAATGGGAGTCAATGGGGAAATTCAACGAGAGGAACAGTGGGTGAAACCGGTCTGATGTTCTCACTGAGCTGATAGTTCATGTCAAATCACGCATGCAAATGTGACATCAGGCGCTTGGGGAAACGAGGGGGATCCTGGAATTCACATGACTTTTTCAATGAAAACGTCTACAATGGACCCTGCCCCCAACCCTAATCCCAACAAGAGGGAAGAATAAATTCACACGACACAGTCCATCGCACTCTCACAGTCAAGATTCTGCTAATAACAGTGAGCCTATAATGGCTAGAGGAGTTTGTGTTGATGTTAAACATTAACAAATAACTTCTTTGTGGATGAACCCTTATGAAAATGAACCGTGGTTTAGTTACTATGTTTTTGACGCATTGATTACCATTTGTCTAACAAGTTTTACTACAAAAACCATTGTTAATATTCATAAGGGAATGCTCAGAAATAGCACCCTATTTAAAGGGTTAAATTAATGCTTTGGGTAATAGAGTATTTTATATATAATATTAAAATAAGCAAATAAGTTATTAGTCATAATAGTATAAGTGGGCTTACGTTAACAAATAGTGATGCTAACATTAACAAATAACATCTGTGTAGATTGATGCTCACAAATAACACCATAATTAAAGAGTTAAATGAGTGTTTTTGGTAGAGTATATATACTATTAAAATAATTAAATTATTATGTTAATAAGTAATTAATAATAGTATAAGTGGGCTTATACTGGGCTAGAGGTGTTTGCATTGAAGCTAACATCGACATATGTCTCTGTGTGTATCAATGCGTAAACGTCACTATATTTAGAGGGTTAAATTAATGTTTTGGGTAATATAGTATAATATAATAAATAAATGAGTATATTTGAAATTAATTAATAATAGTATAAGTGGGCTTATAGCTAGAGGAGTTTGCGTTGATGCTAACATTAACAAATAACATCTTGGTGTGAATCGATGCTCGCAAATAAAACTATAATTAAAGGGTTAAATTAACGTTTTGGGTAATAGAGTATAATATAAAGCCATAATGATTAAGTCATAATATTAATAAGTAATTAATAATAGTATAAGTGGGCTTATACTAGGCTAGAGGTGTTTGCATTGAAGCTAAGATCGACAAATACCGTCTCTGTGTGTATCAATGCTCAAACGTCACTATATTTAGAGGGTTAAATTAATATTTTGGGTAATATAATAATTAAATTAAATATTAATTAATAATGTAAGTGGGCTTACACTAGCTAGAGGACTTTGTGTTGATCCTAACATTAATAAACAACGTCTTTGTGTGGATTGATGCTCACAAATAACACTAATTAAAGGGTTAAATTAATGTTTTGGGTAATAGTGTATAATATAATACCATAATGATTAAGTCATAATATTAATAAGTAATTAATAATAGTATAAGTGGGCTTATACTAGGCTAGAGGTGTTTGCATTGAAGCTAAGATCGACAAATACCGTCTCTGTGTGTATCAATTCTCAAACGTCACTATATTTAGAGGGTTAAATTAATATTTGGGGTAATATAATAATTAAATTAAATATTAATTAATAATGTAAGTGGGCTTACACTAGCTAGAGGACTTTGTGTTGATCCTAACATTAATAAACAACGTCTTTGTGTGGATTGATGCTCACAAATAACACCAATTAAAGGGTTAAATTAATGTTTTGGGTAATAGTGTATAATATAATACCATAATGATTAAGTCATAATATTAATAAGTAATTAATAATAGTATAAGTGGGATATTACTAGCTAGAGGAGTTTGTGTTGATGCTAAAATTAACACATAACGTCTTTGTGGATCGATGCTCACAAATAAAAATTATTAAAGGGTTTAAATTAATGTTTTGGGTAATAGCATATAATGTAATAGTATAACAAATGAAATAATAATAATTCATTAATAATAGTATAAGTGGGCCTTGATGCTAACATTAAAACAATGTCTTTGTGTGGATCGATACTCACAAATTATTAAAGGGTTAAATTAACGTTTTGGGTAATAGAGTATAATATAATACCTTAATGATTAAATTATAATATTAATAATTAATTAATAATAGTGTAAGTGGGCTTATAAAAGCTAGAGGAATTTGCGCTGATGCTAACATTAACAAATGTCTTTGTATGGATCGACGTTCACAAATAACTCAGAGTTAAATTAATGTTTTGGGTAATAAAGTACAATATAATAGTTTAATAATTTAATAATAATTGATAATAGTATAAGTGGGCATTGATGCTAACATTAATGTCAAATAACACCATATTTAGAGGGTTAAATTAACATTTTAGGTAAAAGAAAAATATGTATATACAATAAGTAAATTATAATAATGCTATAAGCAGGCTTAGGCTAACATTAACAAATAATGCTTGTGTGTGAATTAATGCTTAAAAATATCGCATATATTTAGTTAAATTGATGTTTTGAGTATTATAATAAGTAGATAATAAAAATGATCTACATCTACACTGCAAAAAAAAAATATATATTACTTCCAGCTAAAATATCAAAAAATTCTTAAATCAAGAAGGATTTTCTAGACAAGTAAAAATTATTGTCTTGTTTAAAAAAAAAAAAAAAACAAGTCAAAGTTAAGTGTGTTTTTGCTTGAAACAGTGGAGTAAGAAAAATAATATTGTTGTCTGTTTTTTTTGCTTAACCCATTGGCAGATTATTTTGCATGTTCTAAGCAAAAACTCACTTAATTGTGACTTTTTTTTCTGAAAACAAACAGACAACAGACAACAGACAAAAACACACTTAACTTTGACTTGTTTTTTTTTTTAAAACAAGACAATAATTTTTACTTGTCTAGAAAATCCTTCTTGATTAAATATTTTTTTTTAGATATTTTGGTTGGAAACAAGACAAAAAAAATCTAAGTAAGAAAGGCATTTTTTGCAGTGTGTGTGACAATCCACACTTATTACCACAGAAAATAATTCAGACTCAGAAACAAAAGTGTATAATCACTTACTAACCTTGCCATTGTTAATTTTATCCAATCTTTGAATGTCAATGTCTTGGATACCAGTTTAGATGGAAAAATCCCACTCACATGAATTACATCATGTGACGCAACCAAGCTTATCCACCTGTAATGACAATTTAGACCACAGTTTAGCTCAATAAACAGTTTACCCAGTTTACTTTACTTACCTAACATGTTACAACAACCGCTAACAGATACCATGCCACAAATTTGTTTGATAAAACAACTCTTTTAAATGCATTTCGAAAAATAAAGCTCATGTCCTTCAGCCGGAACTAAGGCTAAAATCCTTGTGTTGATGCTCATGTGGCGTAACACTCAAAAGCATCACCTATAAAGTCTTAAAGGTTAAAACTTTGTGTCTTAGGTTTAGTTTTAAAGCTAATTAGTGTCTGACAAGCTAATGACAAAGATTTGCCAAGTCTGAGTTCTTGTTGGTGCTACCAACTCTCTTATAATACTCTTATATTCACTGTTAGTCAAAACATCACTTATATTTAGTCTGAAACGTTCAAATCTTAATCTCAGAACTCTTAATTTTAGGTTCACATGGAAGAATTAAGCATGCATACAAACAGACAAACACTTGAAGCAGCTCTCCTGCGTCTGTGAAAATAAACAGATCGCAGGTTATCACAGAGTCCTGTCACACATCACACACACGTCCCAGCTGCCCCTCTCACTCCCATTCTCTCTGTAACCCATCCGTTCCCAGCCATATCTCTAGACAGATGCATATTAAGTAAGCGTTATCTTACAGATCTGACTGGACCATTAAACCTGTGACAAATTTCACAGCCATTGTAGGGACAGTAGGACTCTTAACTCAACAGTGAGTTACAAGGTTGTTATTGTTGATTTACTAAAACTAAAACTACAAATACAACCAAAGAAATGTTGTTACTTGAAATTACGAAAGCTCATTTCCACCACAGAGTAAGGGGATGTTATTGTTGCTTCATTTTTTACTTAAAAAGCTTGAAAACACACATACAGAGATGCATTTCCCCACCTGACCCTTCTAAAACAATCTGTAACCCCTTTAAATTGTAAAACTAACCTGTCACACCCCCTCACAGCAGGATATAGGACCCAAACCGGGATGATTGACAGTGATGTAAACAAAAGGGGAGGAGTTTCGCTTGATTGACAGCCAGTATCAGTGTTCTAGCTCTTAGAACAGAACCTGCATGGCTTACATTCTTCCAGTGGTCTCACACAGATAACCTTAAACACTGACACACACACACACAGAGTAAGACGTACTGTAGCGCTTAAGACAGATGTCAGGAGAATGTCTCTGTCAGCCAAAGGATGCCAGAGACTCTGTGTAACCTCAGTGTTAAAGGTTGGATAATCAGATCCACTACAGCCTGTCTCCACCTGGAGCTGAAAAGTGTCACATTTGGTTGCTGTTCACATTCCAGCAAGATCACAGTTAAGAATTTAAGTACAATTAAGTGTAAGAATGGGATACAACCAGATCAAAAGGTGACAAGCTGCCTTTGTTAGCAGTAGAAGCAATGCACTGTAGTGGATATTATATAGCCTATAAAATATATTCTTAATTACTGGGGGTTGTTTTCTTATGCTCATAAAGGCCACATTTAATTGACTAAAAATACAGTAATTTTATTAGAAATTTAAATAGCTGATTTGTATTTTAATATATTTTGAAATGTCATTTTTCCTGTGATCCAAAGATTTTATATTATTATTTTTATCATTTCAGGATTCTTCGATGAATAGGAAGTTGAAATATAAATCTTTTGTAACATTCTAAATGTCTTTACTGTCACCTTTGATAAATTGAATGCATCCTTGCTGAATTAAAGTAAAAAAATATATATATACTGTATACAGTCAAAAGTTTACATACACCTTGCAGAATCTGCAAAATGTTAATTATTTTACCAAAGATAAATGTTATTTTTTATTTAGTATTGACCTGAATAAGATATCTCACATAAAAGACGTTTACATATAGCCCACGAGAGAAAATCATCGTTGATAAATTGTGACCCAGTTCAAAAGTTTACATACACTTAATTGAAGATTCTTAATACTGCATTGTTACCTGAATGATCCACAAATGTTTTGTTTTGGGTTTTTTAATGATAGTTGTTCATGAGTCCCTTGTTTGTCCTGAACAGTTAAACTGCCTGCTGTTTTTCAGAAAAAAAAAAAACTTCAGGTCTCACTAATTCTTTGGTTTTTCAGCATTTCTGTGTATTTGAACCCTTTCCAGCAATGACTGTATGATTTTAAGATCCATCTTTTCACACTGAGGACAACTGAGGGACTCATATGCAACTATTACAGAAGGTTCAAATGCGCAATGACGCTCCAGAAGGAAACACAATGCATTTAGAGCATCTTCTGTAGCTTCTGAAGGGCAGTACAAAATGAAAAAAAAAATGATATTTGGGCAAAATAAGAAAAATGTACACATCTTCATTCTGTGCAAACCCCCATCCTGTTTACACCCCCAGGTCTTAATGCATTGTGTTTCCTTCTGAAGCATCAGTGAGTGTTTGAACCTTCTGTAATAGCTACATATGATTCCCTCAGTTGTCCTCAGTGTAAAAAAATGGATCTCAAAATCATACAGTCATTGTTGGAAAGGGTTCAAATACACAAAAATGCAAAAAACTAAAGAATCTGTGGGACCTGAAGGACTTTTCTGAAAAACAGCAGGCAGTTTAACTGTTTGGGACAAACAAAGGACTCATAAACAACTATCACTAAACAAAAAAAAAAAAAAAAAAAAAACAGCAGAGGATCATTCAGGTAACAACACAGTATTAAGAATCAAGTGTATGTAAACTTTTGAACAGGGTCATTTTTATAAATTCAACTATTATTTTATCTTGTGGACTAATGTCTTTTATGTCAAATATCTTATTCAGGTCAGTACTAAATAATAAATAACATGCATTTGTATGATTATTCTTATAATTAACATTTTGCAGGTTCTGCAAGGTGTATGTAAACTTTTGACCTCAACATGTATGTGTGATATAGTGTTTTTATATCTGACATTTGGTCATGCTAATGAAAAACAATCACTCTCTGTAATCTCTTTAAAAGACAAAGCAGACGAAGTGGCAGAGAACTGTACTCTAAGGTAACAAAAGCTGGCTTAGTAGTGTAGACTAACCTTAAAGCTGTCCTGTTTTACACACAGCACTCTGAGAGGATTACAGTCAGCTCAGTACGTGAAGACACTGGCCTACACACGTCTAAGGGACTTTAAATAGACAGAAAGAGTAAAACATTCAGCCTGATGATATCCAAAGTGTCCAGAAATACTCTGAATTTAAGTTTGAGTGAGTGAGTGTTTAAGAGCACGTGTTTGTGTAAGACTACATAAGCTAAATGAGGTACAGACAGCGTAATCCACTTTAATTTTCTGTGAACAGGCCGCACAATATACAGGTTAACAGAGGACAGAGGGCAGAGCAGAAAGCAGATAATCAGTGTCCTTCAGTTACAGGAAGGAGAGAATTTGACAGAGATAAAGTTAAAAAGTAAACTAGCGAAGTCACTTCATGTTTGTGTGCCGTCAATAGACTGATTGACATTATTATGCGTCATCTGGCTCAGTGACCATTCTATGACAGCGTGAGCTGGGAAATCTTCTTTACTTACTTTACTACAGCCTACTGACAGGAAATGACATGAGTGTTAAAGAGATCCAAGATGGTGAGAAAGACAGAAAATAATTGGAAAGGAGGAAAGAAAGGAGGTGGATCTGGGGTCATAGAGGTCAGCATCTCTTCGTCTCAGGGTCAAATTAGTTTAGAAGTAACTATGGAAACTGAGACCCACTCTGTGGACACTTGCTGGGTCAGTCTGAGTAGAGCTCGTTTTCCCGAACCGGGGGTGGGGAATTAATGCTTGCGTGGGTGTCAGACATATCTGCATCCTACACCGTTTACAGACACATACTAGCCTAAAATCGAAGTATATTAAAAATAATTCTGGTATTGCTCTCATTTTCCAGCAAGAATAAGAGAAGAAAATGTGCACTTGGAAAAGAAGAAGCGATTACTCTTAACTTCCTCTTCTCTGCATGTTTGTTTTGTTTGCTTTAAGATCATTGTGCAAGCCACATGTTCATTCTGAGATCAATGTGAGTGCTTTCACACCAAGAACTGTGTGTAAGCTCTCAGTTGTGTTGTGTAAGAACAGCCTGTGTGTTCTGAGAGCGATAAGATGTTTCTGTTCTAAAAGTAACACTTCCATGCTGATTAAAGTGTCTGGGCAAATACAGTTGAAATACACACCTTGCAGAATCTGCTTAATGTTAATTTAACCAAAATGAGTGGGATCATACAAAATGTGTGCTATTTTTATTTAGTACTGACCTGAATAAATTATTTCACACAAAAAAATAGTTGGATTTATAAAAATGACCCTGCTCAAAAGCTTACATACACTTGATTCTTAATACTGTGTTGTTACCTGAAGGAGTCCCTTGTTTGTCCTGAACAGTTAAACTGCCTGCTGTTCTTCAGAAAAGTCCTTCAGATTCCACAAATTCTGTTGTTTTTTTTTTTTTTAGCATTTTTTTGTATTTGAACCCTTTCCAATAATCACTATGATTTTGAGATCCATCTTTTTACACTTAAGACAACTGAGGGACTCGTATGCAACTATTACAGAAGGTTCAAATGCTCACTGATGCTCCAGAATGAAACACAATGCATTAAGCTGGGGGTGAAAACTTTTGAATTTGAAGATCAGGGTAAATTTACCTTATTTTGTCTTCTGGGAAACATGTAAGTATCTTCTGTAGCTTCTGAAGGGCAGTACTAAATGAAAAAAAAAAAAAAAATGTATTAATAAGAAAAATGTACACATCTTCATTCTGTTCAAAAGTTTACACCCTTGGCTCTTAATGCTTTTTTTTCCTTCTGGAGCATCGGTGAGTGTTTGAACCTTCTGTAATAGTTGCATACGAGTCCCTCATTTGTCCTCAGTGTGAAAAGATAGATCTCAAAATCATACAGTCATTGTTGGAAAGGGTTAAAATACACAAGAATGCTGAAAAACCAAAGAATTTGTGGGGCCTGAAGGGTTTCTGAAGAAAAGCAGGCAGTTTAACTGTTCAGGACAAACAAGGGACTCATGAACAGCTGTGGATCATTCAGGTAACAACACAGTATTAAGAATCAAGTGTTTGTAAACTTTTGAAAGGAGTCATTTTTTATGTGAAATGTCTTATTTGGGTCAGTACTAAATAAAAAATAAAAAATAACATGCATTTTGTATGATCCCTCTTATTTTGGTGAAATAATTACCATTTTGCAGATTCTGCAAGGTGTGTGTAAACTTTAATAAGCATGAAAGTGTTACATTTAGAACAGAAACAACAACTGTACATTGGGTCCAAAAGTCTGAAGCTGAAAATATG
The DNA here is from genome assembly GCF_049309525.1 of Garra rufa. Taxonomy (NCBI): domain Eukaryota; kingdom Metazoa; phylum Chordata; class Actinopteri; order Cypriniformes; family Cyprinidae; genus Garra; species Garra rufa. Next base: position 42,766,523 of record NC_133379.1, read on the forward strand.
GAATTAGAAATCTAATTTAAACCTTGAAAAGAACTTTTCTGGCTTTTGATATTTGGGCTTTTGTCAAGTCTGGGACAAGGGTGAAAAATATAATTAATATTAATAGCATGGTGAAACATGTCCAGTTTTAATGTGACCTTCATGTAACAAAGGCCTAAGAATCAAGTTTTACCCTTGTGGGGATATTTGTTTCTCACAAATATAGCAAAAGCTGACACATTTCATGCCCACACGGATAGATACACACACAGCACCTCATTCCTTTTGCCCATTCATTAATATCTTCCGCCTGAATGAATATTTGGGATGAAGGTCTGATCAAAGCGACATTGAGGGGGCCGGGGCAGCAAAGTGGTTTAGAGAAGGTGGGGGAGTGCAGTTTAGGGGGGCGAGGGGCCCCACAAGGGTTAAGGATGGGTGGGCCGCATTAATGGATCCAAGTTGGACACGCGGTGGGGGTTGAGGGTCGAGGTCATGCAGATAACAGGAATTTGGAATGACTCAAAGAGCTCTCATGCAATTGGCTGATTTGTAGGAGAAAATCCCCTTGAATTCTCCGTACCATTCTCTGCTCTCAAAAATGCACACTCATTTGCAGAAACAAAATATGTGATTTGCAATACTCACAAACAGACAAGGGTCCAGGGGATCTCTCAAATTAGATTTTTTAGTTTAAGGTCTTAAAGACTTCTGAATGTAAAAAATGCTGAATCTCGCAAATGGTCAGCCTCACAGATGGGCTTGGTATTTGTAATGCTGACTTTGAAGAGATTCTCGCTCTTTATTCCTCAGGCTCAGTCAGTCTTACCCAGGATTAAGATTTTGGGATCAACAGCCTGTTATTAACTGATGTCAGTCTTACCTGTGTCTTGAATGGTATATGCTTGTTGTCCATTTTGCTATCATAGTAATATATTACTACAGAATCTTATTATTTAAATTATTATCAAGATAATAAGTAGTGTGTGGAACTCACCATCACTCTTAGAGTGATGCAATGTGGTTGCTGGGTTGTTTTAAGCATTTTGCAAAGCGCTTGCTAGATAGTTGCTTACCTGTCCATTCAAAGGAGCCCACCTCCGAGTCTCTATGACGCTAGATGTGTTTTAGATTGTCTGTTTTATTGTCAAGGCAAGTGGGCAACTATCATATGTCTGCTTAAAGAAGTAGTACCTATTTGTACCTATTTTAGGTACAGTAGCTATCTCTTGTCTGTAGGACAAATGTGTGGGATGTTTAATACTTGGGTTTAGGGCAGGGGCTCTCACCTCTGGTTTGTGAGATCCATTTTCCTGCAGAGTTTAGCTCCAACCTTGATGAAACTCAACTGACTAGAACTTTCTAGTGATACCAAAGGCCTTGTTTAACTTGTTCAGGTGTGTTTGATTTAGGGGTGGGCATAGATTAAATTTTTTTTTTATCTAGATTAATCTAGATTAAATCTTGGAATTAATCTAGATTAATCTAGATTAAAATGGCTAATTTGAATTCTGATGAAGGCATTTTCAGAATATGTGTGCTACCCAAATAATGACTAAAAGTAAGTCTTCGAGAACGGGCCAGGTGGTGCATTAGATCAGGCGCTCATCTCCTGTTTCCAAAATGCATCACAAACTGCTTGACAATTGCATTTACAACATAATTACCTATACAAACTTGTGTAACCAAGTACTTCTGCGCAAAAGGCTGCACGACGTGCGCGTTGCCGTTAAATACACAGACGCGCACGAGCATGGATTTCTGCGTGCATAGTCTTCCATTAAACTGCGTTGCTTTTAGAAGCGTCAATTCAGTTGTTGCATATAGTTTAATGTCTTTATTTCGGGATTATCAAAGTAAATTATAACTCAAACTTGAGATTTTACTGGGGCACAGCAGATTTTCACTGGGGCACGTGCCCCAGTAAAAAGGGTCTAGCAACGCACCTGCCCTGAAGCGGCTTCATAGCTGCATCCATGTTGCACGTCTCATTTGATGTGGTAATTTCACAGAAATTGAAGACTCGTTCTCGCCCCCTACAGTGCAATTCGACTAGGTATATGTCATCCACGCTAAAATATCAAAGTGAAAGTCATCATATCTTACGTAGTTTAGACCAACTTTGAGAATAGATTAACGGCGATATTTTTTTTTTATCGCCTGATAAGAGTCTCACGTTAACGCAGCATGTTAACGCCGATAACGGCCCACCACTAGTTTGATTAGGGTTGGAGCTGATCTCTGCAGGAAAATAGATATATCATGGCCAGAGTTGAAAACCCCTGATTTAAGGGCTTGTTCAGATCACTAAACCCAAGTACGATCAATGGTAAAACACTTGAGCAAGCACTACGAATAGTGAGATTAAAAAAATGACATGACTTTTACTTGGAATTCACACTGGGTTAACCCAGGGGTGCCATAATCCTGTTCCCAGAGATCTACCTTCTTGCAAAGTTCAACTCTACACCTGAACCAGCTGATTAAGATCTTAAGAAACACTTGAGAACTCAAGACAGGTTAAGGCGCAGCATTGGACCTGAATTAGTTAGGATAACAGGATTGGGCACTCCTGGGTTTCCCCATTGGAGAAATGCATCACTAAGAGCAGGCAGGGCTGGGTAACCTTTGTCCAGGAGGGCCACTGTCCTGCAGAGTTTAGCTCCAGCCCTAATCAAATACACCTGCCTGTGGTTTTCTACTGATCTTGAAGACATTGATTAGCTTGTTCATGTGTGTTTGATTAGGGCTGGAGTTAAACTCTGCAAGAGGTACAATATTAAATCCTGTCTTTCTTTCTCCAGGTATATTTTGTTCTGGGTCATCTGACATGTGTGCATCTTCACCCTGTCAAAATGGGGCAACGTGTGTGGATACAATGGACGACTATGTGTGCTTGTGTTCGCGGGAAGGAGTGCGGTACACAGGGAGGGACTGTGATGAACTGTACAATGCTTGCATCTTTGCTGAATGTGAAGGATGTGTGCCTGAACTTGGCACGGATAAGCGTACCTGCCCAGAGGACATCAATGAGTGTGAAAGTGGGCCATGTGTAGGTGCCCTCTCTGAGTGTGTAGATGAGCTGAATGGCTACAAATGCCTGTGCCCACCTGGTTTAGGGGGAGAGGACTGCAGTCATCACATTCCAGACTGTATTGATGAGCCCTGCCTCAACAATGGCACTTGTAGACGGATAGTGGATGGATTTGAATGCACCTGTTTAGAAGGTTTTCGTGGCGAGACCTGTGAAGAGAATGTGGATGAATGTGATTCACATCCTTGTCAGAACGGTGCAATCTGTGTGGATGGGACCAACAAGTATTACTGCTTCTGTGTACCTGGATACCAAGGACACAACTGTGAGATTGACATAAACGAGTGTGCATCAAGGCCTTGTTGGAACAATGGAACGTGTATTAATGGAAAAGACCAGTACCTGTGTGAATGCCTTCTGGGATATACAGGTAATCTTGTTTGAAACTACGTTTCTTCATTTTAAAATTGTATTTTTAAAGTCTAATGCAGGTGTGCTCAATCTTGCTCCTGAGAGGCCAAAGTTCTGCACTACAACATACCTCCCCGGAAGTTTCTGGTAATCTTAAACACCTTGATTAGCTGGTTCAAATGTTGGACCCAAATTATGCAATATTATGGCCCCAGAAGCAGGACTGGGTACTCCTGGTCTATATGGATATTCACACTGACAACAATCAGCATATCATTGTTGACATGTATTGTGTCCTAACTCTCTGTAGGAGTAAACTGTGAGATGGAGATCGATGAATGTGAGTCAAATCCTTGCCTAAATGGGGGCACCTGTCATGACCTTCTGGGGCTATACACCTGTGACTGTGTGCAGGGATTTGAAGGTTCAGATTGTGAAATCAATATTGATGAATGTGAGAGTGATCCATGCCAGAATGGAGGATTATGCCACGACCTCATCAATAGGTAAGGGAACTTAGGAATTATGGTAATGCCCGAGTAATGCAGATGGCATATCCAACACTAATCAGATGTTAGACAGACAGTTTCTTCCTGTCTAAGTGGTTGGATATTGGCTAGAAAAATCTGCAAAGCAGACCTAGTTGATACTTGTTTGTTGATTCTTGATGTTTTTAAGATACTGAAAAAGCACAAATCTCAGGGCATGTCAAAATCTCCGGGGCCCCAAAACCCCCTCAAACCCCAGGGGCATAAATGTATAAGACTATGTGTGTACTGACTGTCTAATTTGGTGTGTTTGTGCAGTTATGAGTGTGAATGTGAGGGTACTGGGTTTATGGGAGACCACTGTGAGGAGGATATTCTGGAGTGTGCATCACATCCTTGCCAACATGGAGCAACTTGTCTAGAGGGCATTAATCACTACAACTGTACCTGTTGGCCAGGTAGCTTTCCTTTATCCAAATATTGCACTCAAGTCTTTAATCCCTGCATCAATCTTGAAAGATGTTGGTTTGTGTATAGGCTTTGAAGGAGATAACTGTGAGGTGGATATAGATGAATGTGCTGATGCTCCCTGTGAGAACGATGGTGAATGTTTTGAGAATTCAAAACCAAAACACTGGGAAGCAGAATTGGAGTTCCCCTACAACACAGCTGCGGGTTACGTCTGTCAGTGCAAACCAGGATACACAGGTACTGGCAACATAAAAAACACAGATGTAAATGTATAACAGTACAGTGAATCAATAGAACAGAACACATACAACCAACAGCAGTGCTGAACCTAACTATTTTGTGACCCAATAAGTGGTCAATGTTGCTCAAATATTAATGCAATGTTTTACTTAAAACAAGCATTGCCATGATGTTTATTTGTTTTGTTTTTGTTTTTCCCAGGAGAGAACTGTTCAGTGAACATAGACGAGTGTGTATCTGAGCCATGTCACAATGGAGGAAGCTGTGAGGATCTGGTAAACGGATACAAATGTGAATGCCCGGAGGGATTTTCAGGTTGGTGTTTGCATATAAGAAAGAATTTGCATGTGTATTTGTTTGTATTGTTAACTTTGTTATGTCTTTCTCAGGTAGAGAGTGTGAGCTTAACATAGATGAATGTGAGAGCGCCCCCTGCCTGAATGGAGGTATATGTGAAGATGGAGTGGCTGAATATAAGTGCCACTGTGCAGAAGCTGAGGAAGGTCTCTTGCCATGGGGAGGACCTCAATGCACTGTGCAGCTGCTTGGATGCATTGACCATGCATGCCAAAATGGCGCCACCTGCTTGCCATGGTTGGATGGAGAAACACATAGACATACTTGTCTTTGTCCACCTGGATTCTATGATGACAAATGTTTAACACCAACCACATTCTCCTTCTCCTCATCAAAGTACTTTCTTATTGAAGTTCCACCACTCGAGCGCAGAAGGAGAGATGTAGAAGAACATAAACACCCCCTAGGGGTCCGCCTACGCTTCCGCACCACACTGCCTGATATGCTGCTGTTCTTTCGTGGCAATGCTGAGTTCTTCTTCTCTCTGGAGATTGTTGGGGGTGAGCTGCGTGCCAAGGCAATATCAAAAGAGGGTGGGGCACTGGAGGCACAAGTACCTGGGCTTGTAAGTGATGGAGATTGGCATGAGGCAGTGGTAAACATTGAAGGACGGGATCAGGATATCATACTTGTGCTGGAAGTTAATGGTTCAGGCTGTGACAATCAAGCATGCAGAGTTGAACGCAAGCTACCGGATAGTCAAGAAAGTTTTTTGCACCATGATAGCCTCAGAAAGTTATATGTGGGTGGAGTACCAGAAGAGTACATGGAGCTAACCTTGAGTGGCCATGGCTTTTTGGGTTGTATGGAGGACCTACTGGTGGATGGCCATCCTGTCCTGCCGCAGGATCTAGGAGATGAAGAGGCGAGCGTAGAGGTGGGCTGTATGAAGACGGAATGGTGCGGGGTGGACCCAAATCCCTGCTCTCAACAAGGGCACTGTGTTGACCTCTGGACGGACTACCGCTGTGACTGTTATAGACCTCACTATGGAGATAACTGCAGCCAAGGTGTGCAGACTCATACACTTAAATATTAAACTTTGGTGCTGGAGGGCAAGTGTTCTGCTAGGTTTAGGTCTAACCCTTCTCAAACATGCCTGAACAAACTAGTCAAGATTAACATTGGACAAAAACTCTGGAGAACAGTGGCCCTCCAGGACTGAAGTTGTGGTGTAGGGAAACTTATATAATAATAAATAGATCCTTATCATGCTTGACTTAATTCTCCATTTCTCTCTCTTCCACAGATTTCTCCTTTTGGACATTCGGTCACGAGGACTCTACAAGCTTTCTTGCATTTGAACTGCAGTCTGATTTTGGCAGGAACTTTAGTGTGTCATTCTTTCTACGATCTCTTAAATCAAGTGGATTATTATTTCAGCTACGTAGGGCAGAGCTTCAGGGGACAGAGGAAGATGATCCTTATTTTACCATGTACCTGGAAATGGGACGAATATGTGTGACCTCTGATGGGTCACCCATTTTATCATCACCAGTGTTCGTCTGTAATGGAGAGAAACAACTGATTCAGATGGACATACAGGAGGGTCAGGTGTTCTTTAGCCATGGTGGATTGCGCTATGGGCTTGGCTCTCTGCCTGACTTGGATGTTCTGGAGGGTGACCTGGTGTATGTTGGCGGGGTTCCAGGCGGAGAGGGTGCAGCAGATTGGGGGGGTCATTTTAAGGGCTGCCTGCAGGACCTGAGACTAGATGATGTGCATCTGGATATGGAAGTCAGCAAGACTCTATTTATCTCCAGGGATGGAGAAAATGTGCTTCCTGGATGCATAAGTGATGACACATGCAAGGTTTGTAGACACACATGTAGCTTATATTCCATTAGATCTGTTTAAATTGATAATTACAGTTGGAAAGAGCTGATGCTGTGTTGTTGGTTTGCAGGTGGAGCCTTGCTTAAATGGTGGAGAGTGCACAGTCACGTGGAATGACTTTACTTGTTCCTGTCCACGGAATTTCACCGGAAAGACATGTGAATCCCCGGTTTGGTGTGTCAGCGACCCATGCGTAAATGGTGGACGTTGCGTGGATCTGTTGGACGGTTTTGAGTGTATGTGTACCTTAAACATCTAGTTGATATTTAACAGATTCCTAAAGATTCTATTAGCAAAATAATATAGTCTAATAATAAATATATATTGTAATAAGACTTTTTTTGTTTTTCCAGGCATTGCTAATGCCACCTTTGACAACACACCCTTACACTACAGTGCTAATGGATCTCTAGTTGACCCAGTGAGCAATGTTACCATGGAACTCCGTACAAGGCAGGAAAATGCTGTGTTACTTCGTGCATGGAGAGGGGCAGAGTTTCTACTGATTGGTCTAGTGGATTCAGCCATTCATGTGGAGCTTCATACCGAGAACAGTGTGGAACCAGTGATATTCTCTGGACAGAGACACATTGGAGATGGAAACTGGCATCGCCTACAAGTTGCCATGGTCCACCCAGAGCTTGATGCATCGCAGTGGTTCATTTCGGTGGATGGGACCATTGACGGTAGCAGTGCACCTAAACTTGCTGGTGGTTTACGTTTTCTTAAAGACTTGTCAAGTGAAGTTGCACTGGCAGAGACTTACACAGGATGTCTAGGTGCTGTCAGAGTGGGTGAGGTGTACCTTCCATTTATAGACAACACCAAAACACCTCAAGCATCGCGGTTTTGGCGACGACAAGATGAGCGTGTACGCATAGGCTGCTTTGGGGCTCCGGTGTGCCGGTCTCGTCCCTGCAGGCGTGGTGGTACATGTGTAGATCTCTTCAACACATTTAGCTGCCAGTGTCCACCTGGCTGGGAAGGATTCACCTGCGAGAAAGAAACAGACGAGTGTATGTCAGGACCCTGTCTTCATGGCAAGTGCAAAGACAAGCATAATGGGTTTGACTGCTTGTGTCACCCAGGATATGCTGGACCTACATGTGGAGAAAACATAGATGACTGCAAAGGATTGAAGTGCAAGAATGGGGGAACCTGTGTGGATGGAGTTAACGACTTTACCTGTGTCTGTCCACCCAAGTACAGCGGAACACGTTGTCAGTGAGTTTCTACAGATCACACACACTGATGCCTAGACTTGACTTGTGACTTCCACTCTGTGGAACAGAAAATAGGAGTTATATGTGGCCTTCAGAGAGCAAACCTGGTTGCAATTGTAAATCCTGATAAAAGCTAATGGAAAAATATCAAATCAATTACAATTACTTTTTCCAAATCTCACACTTACAGTTGAAGTCAAAAGTTTACATACACCTTGCAGAATCTGCCAAATGTAAAAAAAAATTTTTTATCAAAATATGAGGAATCATACAAAATGCATGTTTTTATTTAGTACTGACCTGATTAAAATATTTCACATAAATGGTGTTTACATATAGTCCACGAGCAGTTTTTTTTTTTTTAGTTTTTTTTGGTTTAGTGATGAGTTCGTTTGTCCTGAACAGTTAAACTGCCCACTATGCTTCAGAAAAATCCTTCAGGTGCCACAAATTCTTTGGTTTTGCAACATTTTTGTGTATTTGAACCCTTTCCAATGACTGTATGATTTTGAAATCCATCTTTTTACACTGAGGACAACTGATGAACTCATATGCAACAATTACAGAAGGTTCAAACACTCACTAATGCTCCAGAAGGAAACACAATACATTAAGAGCCAGGGGTGTACATTTTTCTTATTTTGCCTAAATATATTTATTTTCATTCTTACTGCTCTTTAGAAGCAACAGAAGATACTTAGTAATACTAATACTAAGTATACTAAGCATTAGTGAGCATTTGAAACTTCTGTAATAGTTGCATATCCCTCATAATCCCTTAGTTGTCCTCAGTGTGAAAGGATTTTAAATCATACAGTCATTGTTGGAAATGGTTCAAAAACACAAAAATGCTAATAAAAACAAACAAACAAACAAACAAAGAATTTGTGGGACCTGAAGTGTCAGCTTAGCTTTTCAGGGCAAACAAGAGACTCCATTATAATATAATTAACATTTTGCAAGGTTTATGTAAACTTTTGACTGCACCTGTATTTTCACATTTCAGTCATTTCTTGTTACCCTAGTTTGAATGAACCACTGAGACTGAAGTTTTGGGGGTTTATCCATTTCTTTGTTTGTGTTCTTGTTCATCAGGTATAACTACCCTCCTCTTAAATGTGAACTGGATTTTGAATGCAAAAATGATGGCGTTTGTCATGACACTCAGTGGGGGGCAAATTGCACCTGCCCTGCAGGATTCACAGGAGACAGGTAAAATGAACACTTACATCACTGTCCAGTAGAAATAAATTGAATAAACAAATATTGATATAGATGACTAAGTGCATGTGTTTGCATACATATTTCTTCCCCACAGATGTGAGAGAGAAATCGATGAGTGCGCATCCAGCCCATGTCTAAACGGTGGATCGTGTCTGGATCGGCTGAACCGGTTTCAGTGCTTGTGCCCAGCAGGATACAGTGGCCAGTTCTGTGAAACAAATGTAAGAAAAAGCATGCAATTTAGAGGTGGAAATGAGAATGCAAACTAGTTCAGTAGATTTGAGTGTCACCTACCAACAATAACGATTTGAATTTCTCTCTGCAGAAACAAGCTCAGCAAGAACATATACCATGGTTGGTAATAGCAGTTCCATTGGTATGTGGCTGTATCCTCTTGGTGGCCATTGGACTCATTTTTATGTTGCTGACAGCACGCAGGAAGCGGCAGTCGGAAGGAACTTACTCCCCAAGCCATCAGGAGATTGCTGGTGCACGCCTAGAGATGGATAGCATGCTGAAAGTACCACCTGAAGAACGTCTAATTTAAACACACTGAACAATTTGATGTTGATAAAGGGGCTCTAATATTATCTGTGTGACTCTGTGAAACTACACTGGACCTTTCCAAGACCGTGTAATATTATAGAGCCACCTGAAGAGGAACATAAACAAGGAAAAGAGGAAAAGCAAAACTGGCAAACAATAAATACGGTTGATCTTTTGTGGAGACCTAAAACTCTGGAATTTACCCAGCAACCTAGCTGAACTTGAACTTGGTGATTCTTTACCTCACGGCTTTGTATGCCTGAACAGCTTTGGCAAATACTGCAAAGAGACGGAAGTAAGAGTTTACATTCTCCCCACTGCATCTCTCTCAAAGACGAGCACTAAAATAGTGTTAATGAAGGAGCAAACAACATTTTGAAAATATTTTTTCACAGCATTTGAATGTACAAGGTATAATGTCTGTAGCAAGACTGTTAACAAGCTACTATTCCTGCTGTAGGCTACACTGGATAAGATTATCAACTCTGAGGAATATGGCTTCATATTCACGCCACTGTGAACAAATAGCAATATATTAGCATTTACATGAGTGCGAAGCCTTTTAACCTTTTTAAAGTAATGCATTTTCTTAGAAAAAGAAAAACTGGGCATTGCTGTTTTGCATAAATCATTGTTGCTTTCACATTGTGTCAGAATTACCCTAATAATGTGTTTCCAAACACTAAAAGCTACTCATATCTTTATTGAACGCACAATTACAAGTTATAAGAAATTACAAAAAAAATTAAATAAAAATTTGATCGTTGTTACACCATGTATAAACAACCAAAATGCCTACAAGTAATGCTAGTTAGGTAGCAATCTCACAGCTATTTTACTGTTATGGATGGAGTCACGAGACAAACAGCCTTTAGCAGAATCTGAAAAAAAATGGTCATCAAGGAATTATGGTAATTCCAACAAAATGTGAACACAATTCTGTTTGAGACCATTATTGAAAAAAACTGTGAAAATGTTACTGTTTGACAATCACCGCACTTGACATTCTTTTTTAGGAACGAGTGCGTTTATACTACTAACTTACCTCTACATACACATGCAAATATGATCGCATAAGCGGTGAAATAAAATTCTGCCTGTGTATGAAGATGAAACAAGAGAAATGAGAGATAAACAAGTTGCGTTAAATGTGTATATGTTGTAAATTGGGGCTATAGTCATAGGATGCATAGGATTTACTAAAATTAAACAGTACAGTGTAAACTGCAGCATCGTTTTAGGAATGTACATGTGCATAAATTGTTTAATAAAAGTGTTTGTGTTTGAACGTTCGAACAGAGTTACAGCTGAAATCATCAGGAAAATTGATGTAAAGGTCGGGTGTAAGAACACTGGGAAAGAGAATGGTTAAATAAATGGGAGCAAAACAAATTTCAAACTCACCACTTTCACATGAATATACTGTGTGCTTTTTAATTATGACAAACACAAATAATAACATCCAAATAATAATAGTAATAATAAAAAATAAAAAAGTGCAAGATGATAATAACAGGATATGAGTTCACATTAGGATACATTCCAAGAGAAAAATTGTATTTTACACATCAGAAACAAGTCTCCATAGTTCCACCTTGCTGAGAGCCACACTCTCCTGCCATTCAAAGATATCTAAACCTCAAAGGATCCTGTCCAAATGGATCCTACTTTTGTAAATTCATGCCACTGGGACAAAAAAAATATCACAGCTTCAGCTCATCTGACAATTTCTTAAAAAGAAAAGTAAAAATACTGTATCTGCTGCAGTTGGATTTGTAAACAGAATACTTAGCAAACATTTTTGTCGATTAATTTTGTGAATGTTTAAATTTGAAGTTTTTTGTTTTAAAGTAGCACTTTTAAATGCTCACACGCATTTTACTGTAATGAATTTTTAGGTTTATGTTTGTCAAACATTATCAAAGCCTGCCACTCAGTGTATTCTGTAATGGTGTATTAGCTTCCATTTCCTCTGATGGATTACTAACCAAGGACGGTGTTTGCTTCACCGATCACACCGATTCAACCTAACAGCTGATGTGAAATGTAAAAATCATCATTTTAACGTTAAGACAAAATTTGAACCAAAATACCGGAACAGCCCATGCAGTAAGACTAGAATACACAACAAACCTCTCACCACAAACAGCTCTGAATTTACACACACAACACACACACTCTCATTTAAGGCCCAATTCAAAAGGTGATCAAAACGGATATACAAAAAAACGTGATCTTCTAACAGCTCTACAGGGTGGATCGAGATGTTCAAGAACACTTTAATAACACAAATAACATTATTTCATATCTTTAAATACAACAATAAAACCAGAGAAGAAGAGACACCAGTTCACTCCCTGATGTTCCCTGACATGGACAAAAACATGTTTCTTTTGGATTTGAGCGTTTGGTTGTACAGAATTCTTTTCCATGTCAAGATTTGCACAAACAGTGTTCTCCTACTTGCAAGTCTCAGACAAAAAAAAATAACAAAGATCCTCCAACACAGATTGTGTATAGTGCTTAACTAAACCCAAAAAACAGGCACAGTCTATGACAAGAAAACCAGCTGTTAGTAAGGATTCATTTAACACACTTTATAGCAGTATGTATGCGCAAAACAGCTCTATTAGAATAAATACCCATAATGCAGAGTGCACGGCAGTAGCAGATAAGATGGAAATGGTAGTGCTAAAAAGAGTGGTGACAGGTTGCTTTATGAAAGCTATAAGTCTATCATGTGATGCTCTGAATAAAACGAGAAAACTTCAACATCAAATCAAAGCAAGTGGACAATTAGCATCTAAACTATTTTGAAACTGAACAGAACCCTGTTCCAGAAGACCCATTTTAATACTTTTGGACTGACACGCAGGCAAGCGAAACCAGAGGTAAAGTCGGTACCAGTGAGGGCGTTCACCACGTATTTAATCTAAAAACGCACTCTTGATCTGTTTACCTAATGTAAATGACACTTTTTTTGGTCAAGAGCTGATGCATCAAATGCATACTGCATTTTTGACCTCTAAAATATATCACTCCAGACCTCTAGGGGGCAGTGTTGTGATTACACTTTTCACACACTATGCTCTATGCAGCGAGTAGTATATAGCATCTACTAGGGCACAATATGTAGTGCAGTATGCATTATTGTATGTTGTATGTAATGTAGTGCGAATATGAAGTACACGGTAACTACCGGATTGTGTAGTATGCCCTTGTGTTATGTAGCAAGTAGTGTGGGATACGCAATATTTGGTGCATTGTAAATGCCAATTTAACATTCGCTTGTACAAGTTTGCACAAGAAAGTCAATGTCAGGGTTTGAATTTATGTGTGTGTGTAGGGTTAAAAAACAAGCTTCTTATTAAAACAGCATTGACTTTTAAGAGAATGTACAGTTACTGCCATAAAAGCAACAATGCCAGTCTAACCGCTAATGTAGGACTTGGGTCATTATTGTGTGGTATCTTACTTGCAGTCTGATGTCTATGAAAACTAGACTGCTAGCTACAGAAAATACAGTGTTATCCTGCTAATATGGTTTTTCAGTGTTAAACTTGCTGCTATTGGAACGCCACGCTTCATCTGGATGCTATGGGAAATATATCATTAGCATCTGTGTGCATAAGGCTAAGTGTGTGAGCTAGGCGCAAAAAAAAGCACGACACACTCCGGGGGAAAAATGTCCAACAGTGCTTTCAGGCCACTAGGGGGCACAGTCTTAAATACCCATTGGCTCTAAATATGCAGTCCCTCACTGGTTGGTAGCAGCCGTAGAGGAAAGATCCAGAGCAGAGTTAGTCAAAAGTTTCCCACCTTCTTCGCAAATCTTCCACCTTCTTTTTAGGGGGTGTGGCCATTACAGTTGGTGTTGTTGCCATGGTAAGAAGGTCACCGAATGGGTCACAGGATTCGTCTGTAGAGACTTGCGCAGGCTGGGCCAGAGTAGCCGGAGCAGGTGAGTCTAAGAGGGTTGAAAGAGAGCCGCTACTGCTGGATGATGGAGGAACGCGTCCAATTGGCCACGCACCTCCGGTTGGGGTCACACCCACAGCAGACGTCTGACCAAATACTGAGAACGGGTGGCCAGAGGTGGGGAAGTAGTTGGCACCAGGGGAAGGCATGTATCCTGGGGCGAAAGGGTTACCTGGGACAACAGGACTATAGTGCCTTTGTGGCTGGTACTGGGGTGGTTGGGTAAAGGGGTTCAGGGATACCGGAGAGGGGAAGGCGGGCAGGTTTGGAGGGTTGGGTCGAGGAGGTATAGGGGGTTTAGAGAGGGATGGGGTGGCCTCATTCTTTGTCGCTCCGCATAGAGGGTCCAACAAGCTGAGCAAGTCCTGTCCCTCGTTAGGCTCACTGGGTTTCAACAAGTCCCCCTGAGTTTGTGATTGGGAGTGAGGAGACATGTTCAGTGCTTGCCGAAACTCCTGCCCTCCAGCAGACACTCCTCCATCCTTTTCGCTGGGCTGCTTAACCCCGCGCAGCAGGGTCACAGCCGGTGCAAGAACTGCACCCGGTTCAGGTGTTTTTCGCCCCTGGGGACGAGGGATTGTGATACAAGCCCCTTCGGTCTTCTCTGCACTGGGATTTGTAGTCTCTCTGCTGGGTGGCCGTGCCTCGGGGGGTTCCAAGGGTGGCACTGAGAGAGGTCTCTCCCAGGAAGGTGACTCTTGGCCAAGCAAAGTGGATGGGTCCTCTCTTTGGGCCCAGAGCTTACTGTACGGATTGGTGGTTTTAAGTCCAGGGAGTGTGCGCGTGCGCTCACCAGAAGTAAGGTCCATCCGCTGGAGAACAAACAATTAAAACAAGATAAATAGAGGCAGGCCATAAATAACAATACATTTGGTTGCTTTAAAGTGCTTAATCCAGGGATGTCCAGACTTGGAGGGCCATTGTCCTGCAGAGTTTAGCTTCAACCTCAACCTCAATTGAACGCACCTGAAACAGGTAAGCAAGGGGGTAGGCAAGTTGGGTCCTGGAGGGCCACAGTCCTGAAGAGTTCAGCTCCAACCCTGAAAAAAAAACCTCACCTGCCTATAGCCTTAGTAATCCAGAAAACACTAATAAACTTGAGTTAGAGTTAACCTAACCCTAACCTGAAGTGTGTTTAATAAGGTTTGGAGCTGAACTCTGCAGGGCTGTGGCTCTCTAGGACCGAACTTGCCTACCCCTGTTCTAGGCATACTAGAAACTTCCAGGCAGGTGTGGTGAGGCAAGTTGGATTTGAACTCTGCAGGACAATGGCCCTCCAGGAAGATTGGACACCACTGGCTTAAGTTTTAGATAGATTGAGGTCTTTGCTTTGCAGTGCTTAATTCAGGGGTGTCCAAACTCGGTTCTGGAGGGCCACTGTCCAGCAGAGTTTAGCTGCAACCTCAGTTAGCACATCTCAACCAGCTAATCAAGGTCTTACTAGGCCAGGGGTAGGCAAGTTCAGAGAGACACTTAGGTTATCTTAGGTTAGGGTTAATTAAGTGTTTTTGATTAAGGTTGGAGCTGAACTCTGCAGGGCTGCGGCTCTCTAGGACCAAACTTGCCTACCCCTGTACAAGGCATATAATAGAAACCCCCAGGCAGGTGTGTTAAGATAAGTTGGACCTAAACTCTGCAAGAGAGTGGCCCCCCAAGACCAAGTTTGAACACCCCTGGCTTAATCCAATACTGTTCACCTACAGCAGGGGTGGCCAAACTTGGTATTGGAGGGCCGGTGTCCTGCAGAGTTTAGCTCCAACTTGCCTCAACACATCTACCTGGAAGTTCCTAGCATGCCTAGTAAGACCTTGATTAGCAGGTTCAGGTGTGTTTAATTAAGGTTGAAACTCCCTGGCACTCCAGAACCGAGTTTGGACACCCCTGACCTAGAGTTTGGATGATTAAAGGAGTGACAACTGCAATCAACTTCTAAAAGTGAGATAAGTTTGGCAGGGTCTCCTGTATTCCCTGCACATGCAACAATAATTCAGGCCAGTGTTTCTCAGACCTGATCTAGGAGACACACCAACAGTACACATTTTAGATGTCTCCCTTATCTGAACCATCCATTTCAGAGCTTGAAGTCTACTAATGAGCTAATTCAGGTGTGTTTGAATACAAATAGTTCAAAAATGTATACTTTTGTGTGCCTCTAGGAACAAAGTTGGCAAACACTGATTTACAGGAGTTTCTTGTGCATTAAAGGAACACTCCACTTTTTTTGGAAATAGGCTCATTCTCCAACTCCCCCCGAGTTAATAAGTTGAGTTTTACCATTTTGAAATCCATTCAGCCGTTCTCCTGTTCTGGCGATATCACTTTTAGCATAGCTTAGCATAGATCATTGAATCCTATTAGACCAATAGCATCGCGTTCAAAAATGACCAACGAGTTTCCATATTTGTTGTATTTAAAACTTGACTCTTCTGTAGTTATATCGTGTACTAAGACCGGTGGAAATGTAAAGCTGCGAGTTTCTAGGCTGATGAGATTAGGAACTACACTTCCATTCCGGCGTAATAGTCAAGGAAGTTTGCTGCCGTAATAAGGCTGAAGCAGGCGGAGTATTATCAGAAATTAGTTCCCAGCTAGTTTAGCATTTGCACATGTGCTGCGTGGTATTACTGCTCCTGCTTCGGCCATATTACGGCAGCAAACTTCCTTGACTATTAAGCCGGAATGGGAGTGTAGTTCCTAATCTTATCAGCCTAGAAAATTGAAGCTTTGCATTTCCGCCAGTCTAAGTACAAGATATAACTACAGAAGAGTCAAGTTTTAAATAGGACAAATATCGAAACTCATTGGTCATTTTTGAACGTGATGCTATTGGTCTAATAGGATTCAATGATCTATGCTAAGCTATGCTAAAAGTGATATCGCCAGAACAGGAGAACGGCTGAATTTTCAAAAAAATTTCAAAACTGTAAAACTCAACTTAATCACTCGGGGGGAGTTGGAGAATGAGCTTATTTCCAAAAAAAAGTGGAGTGTTCCTTTAAGTTTTGGCTGTCACTTAACTTTTCAGTATGATCTAACCTGGTAGTTGAAATTGGCATTTTGTGGGTCAGCTCGAAGCTCCTCCAAACTTCTTGCGGAACTGAGTGTAGGGTGCGTGCAGTGAGAGGATTTTGCGGTATTTGTGGTTTCTGTACATTCTGGCTCCCCCTGCTGACTACGGAAGGCATCCTGCAACAGGCTCAGGTCAGAGAACTTGTCTAGCACAGGGCTGGACGGAGCAGTGTTACCTTGGAAGCGCTCCCCAACCTCCTCACCTTCTTCCACAAGCTCCGCCTCTTTCAGAGACCTGTATGGTTGGGGCCTAAGTCACATACACAAACAAAAACACATTCACACAACATCCACCCCACAAAACACAAACAAGCACACGCACAACACATGCACAAACAAGTATAGACACACATTATAATTTTCATGTTAGATGAAGAGTTGTTGAAATGGGCAGATTTGATCAACAAAACAATCAAAATCACTTTACATAAAAAAGCTGCTGCATGCTTCGGGCTAAGACATCACATTTATTATATATAGCCATGCAATAAAACTGTTTTAAGCCAGAATTAAAGACAAATAACCAATTATTTAGCCATACAGCAGCCCCCAAAAGTATTTAGAAGCTTAAGACACTTGAAAGTGTAGTTGTCATTGCAATAGATAACAACATGATTTCTGGGCCTGATTCAGGACCAAATTTTTCTGCCATTTTCTAAATTATTTGCAAACCCTTAAAAGCGCATACATGAGACAACTCAAGATGAGATAGTTTGGACAAGGAGCTGACATGCTCAGATATGAAATGTTTGCTAGTTTCAAGTTCTCATTGGAGGGATACCCACTGGTTGATTCTAGATTAGATGCAGCTCTTTAACAGCCTATGCAGGAAGGCTGGCTAGAGGAACACTGGAAAAAGATTAGGGGGCCAAGCCACATACACAAACAAAAACACATTCACACAACATCCACCCCACAAAACACAAACAAGCACACGCACAACACATGCACAAACAAGTATAGACACACATTATAATTTTCATGTTAGATGAAGAGTTGTTGAAATGGGCAGATTTGATCAACAAAACAATCAAAATCACTTTACATAAAAAAGCTGCTGCATGCTTCGGGCTAAGACATCACATTTATTATATATAGCCATGCAATAAAACTGTTTTAAGCCAGAATTAAAGACAAATAACCAATTATTTAGCCATACAGCAGCCCCCAAAAGTATTTAGAAGCTTAAGACACTTGAAAGTGTAGTTGTCATTGCAATAGATAACAACATGATTTCTGGGCCTGATTCAGGACCAAATTTTTCTGCCATTTTCTAAATTATTTGCAAACCCTTAAAAGCGCATACATGAGACAACTCAAGATGAGATAGTTTGGACAAGGAGCTGACATGCTCAGATATGAAATGTTTGCTAGTTTCAAGTTCTCATTGGAGGGATACCCACTGGTTGATTCTAGATTAGATGCAGCTCTTTAACAGCCTATGCAGGAAGGCTGGCTAGAGGAACACTGGAAAAAGATTAGGGGGCCAAGCACCAAACCCTGAGGCATCTCTGTTAGTAGTTGATCAAATGTATACTGACAAATTGCTTCTATTGTACTACAGATAAGTTCCACTAAGTTTCACAACTACAATGTGTTCGAACAGTATCAGTATATATAATGCATCGACTTTGGTTTGATATTCTGTAATCTAATGCAAAGACATCTGTACATGTTTTAGTGTGTCCAAATACTTCTTGGGGGCATAGTATGTGAAAAAAGCCAGCAAATATTAATTTTAAGACATTGGAGAAATCAAGGACGAAAACCACTTGAACAGAGACCATTCAAAAGGAGCAGAAAGCAGGAAGTGTTCAGGGAAAGCAGCAATGGAGTCGTCATCCTGAGACAGCTCGTCACCCGAAGAGTCCTCGCACAGAAACACTGTATAGTGACGGGTTGGACGCACGTAGCTACAGCGTCAACATGTACGCATACAGAGATGCACAACAGCAACAAAAAAAGAAAGCATAAACACATTGGCAAAGACAGAAAGAGCCAAGTATCAGGTGTAACCACACACAAACACACAGATCACAAAAACGACCACCCCAGTGTGAAAGAGAAAACAAGAGTGAAGGAGAAAAAGAAATAGTGAGACATGCAATCACACAATCAAGACCACATTTTTACTGTGCCGATTTATGTTTGATAGATATTTGACGGATAATGTATAGCCTAAAACTATTAAAACTATAAAACATTGTTTTTAATTGAAATAAAATATAAATATTAGATGAAAAACTTTAAATGAAATTTTGAAATAAACAAAAAATGTATTAAAAAGCTAAAAGTACTTAAATTACTAACTGAAATATAACTAAAACAAAAAAAACATTAAAACATTTTTTGAAATATAAAAAAAAACAAAGACTTTGCCATAAAAATGGCAAAAGTACAAAAAGTCAGTAAAGTCATTAAACTAAAATTAACATTAAAACTGGAAAAATATTAATAGAAAAAAAACTAGAACAGTATATAAATAATACCCCAGCATCAACCATTATTGCAAAAATCAAAGAAGATCAGCACCCAGATGCAAATAAATGCAAAGTTTATTTTGCAATAATGATCTGCTGGCTGTATATTATCCCACTTATTACATTGATATTAATCAAATAAATAATGGAAATAAAATTGATTTGAGTTTGAAAATTTCCATTTTCTTTACTTAAGATTGGCTTACATTTTCTGTGAAACAGTTCATTACAAATGTAAATAAGCAATCAACCAAGAGAACCACTGATACAGTAATACAATATTAAATTGATATATTACCAATCTGCAAATCAAGTTACTTTTTCCTAAATAGTTTAACATGCCTTCTATTTTATGTTCTCTCATCCGGAACTTTGTGTTTCTACCAGTTCACTATTCTTCTGCTTTTAAATCTGACCAATGGCATGAATGCAAAGTAAAATACTCCCTAGATAGAAACACAAAGACTACTGTCTATTTGTTTGCGTCTTGCAATTGCATGTGAGAAAGGTTAAGTGTTTGAGTCTTACTGTTCAGGGCTTCCCTCTATGCCAATGTTACTGCGTGGTCTCTTTGCCACCAGAGGCCGAGGAGGTCGAGCCTGAAAACACACGCAAACACACATTTTATACTGTATACTAATGACTTAAAAAGGTCTGGATTTGTTAAATCCTTGTAGGATGTCACTGCAGTCACTGTTAGGTCAGAAGTCAATTGCTTCTTTTAGACAGCAAGGGTCAGAGGTCAAAATCCTGTCAAATGTAAACAGAATGACCAAGACCTGAAAAGTGGCAGACAGGATAAAGCACCCTTTAAAACCAAGAAAAAAAAGTTTTTTGGGTAGAAAAGTAAGTGCAAACACACATGACAAACTCATTCATGTGTGTGAGTGAGCATTACTCTGTATAAAAAGAATTGAAGTTAGATCATTGGATCACACAAGCATGTAAATACACACACACACACACACACACACACACACACACACACACACACACACACACACACAAGCACAAGTCAAACAAACAGTATCCTGTCAGAACACACAAATATAACACACTCCAGTGCAGCAGCCAGGGCAGAGGGGAATATTTGAGCTCAGGGTGATAGGTCAGAGGTCAGAGGTCAGGGATGAGAGTGCTGTACTCACTGGTCGTATGCTGCGCTGTAGTTTGGAGGGATGGGGGGGAGGGGGACGTTGTGGCCGAGGTGGCCGTGGGGAACGTGACTGCTCAGTCTGCTCCAAACATACATACACACACACTTTTATCTATGAAAATATGACTTCTCTTGCACACTTCCTAAAAATTAACAATTGAACACATGGCCTGAATTTTAATTGCTATGTACATGTCCACATACATCTGAAATAGCCTGTGGCAATATCAAAGCTTCATATCACCATAATTGCTGTAGCTTTTATCACATATTGATGTACATTAAAAGAGAAGTTTACTTCCAGAACAGAAATTTACAGATAATGTAGTCACCTCCTTGTCATCCAAGATGTTCATGTCTTTTTCGTCAGACGTACAGAAATTATGTTTTTTGAGGAAAATATTTCAGGATTTGTCTCCATATAGTGGACTTCAGTGGTGTCCCGAGTTTGAACTTCCAAAATGCATTTTAAATGCGGCTTCAAACGATCCTAGCCAAAGAAAGAAGGGTCTTATATAGCAAAACGATCGTTTTTTTAATTACAATTGATATGCTTTTAACCTCAAACGATCGTCATGTCTTGCTCTGCCTGAACTTGTTTTTTCCAGTTTAATACAGTTAGGGTATGTCGAAAAACTCCCATCTCATCTCCCTCAACTTCAAAACATCGCTGTTTCACCTTTTTTGTTAATGGTGTTTGATCTTCTTTGCATGTTCTCTCTGCAAACATTGGGTCGGTAATTCTGTAGCGATATAGGATAATTTTGAAATGATTTTTGAAGTTGAGGGAGAAAATAAGGAGTTTTTCTACGTACCCTAATTGTCTTGAACCGGAAAAAACAGAGTTCAGGCAGAGCAAGACAAGACAAGCGTTAAAAAAAATAAAAAAATAACCGATCATTTCGCTAGCTAAGATCCTTCTTCCTCCACATTTAAACTACATTTTGAAAGTTCAAACTCGGGGCACCATAGAAGTCCACTATATGGAGAAAATTCTTGAAATTTTTCTTTACGACTGAAAAAAGAAAGACATGAACATCTTGGATGACAATTGGGTGAGTACATTATCTGTATATTTTTGTTCCGGAAATGAACTTTTCCTTTAAAAATAAAAACAGATTGAAAAAATGAGCAAACTTTTCTGCTATCTTCTTAAAGGGATATGAATTCTGTCATTAATTACTCACCTTCATGTCGTTCCAAACCTGTAAGACCTTCTTTCATCTTTGGAGCACAAATTTTTGAAAGAGCTTCCAGACCCTGCATAGACAGCAACGCAACTACCATGTTTAAGGCCCAGAAAGGTATTAAGGACATTGTTAAAATATTCCATGTGACATTAGTGGTTTAACCGTAATGTTATGAAGTGACAAGAACACTTTTTGTATGCAAAGAAAACAAAAAACGTCAATCTTTGAGTACCATGATGTATGTGTAAAGCGTTCATCTCTCTTAGTTCATCGCCAGTATATTCTGGGTTCAAAGGCTAGGCTGGGTTCTGGGCAAAAACTTGCAAGTGATCCTCTGTCAAAACCTTCAGACTTGTTTACAAAGACTGTTTTATGTACAGTGTGCATCTTCCGCTGCTTGTAAACAAGACGCAGTGCATCCGGACACACATGCGTCGTGGTACTCTCATGAACACACAGCGAAGACTGACACGGAAAAGAAGAAATCATTAAAAAAAAATTTATTTGCGCACAAAAAGTATTCTCGTAGCTTCATAACATTAAGGTTGATCCACTAATGTCACATGGACTATTTTAACAATGTCCTTACTACCTTTCTGGGCCTTTAACGTGTCAGTTGCATTGTTGTCTATGCAGGGTCAGAAACCTCTCGGATTTCATCAAAAATATCTTAATTTGTGTTCTGAAGATGAACAAATGGGTTTGGAACGACATGAGGAGTAGTAATTAATGACAGCATTTTCATTTTTGAGTTAACTATCCCTTTAATGACAAATTTAACAGATTTTTTAATTAACAAATATAACTGTTAACATTAAATAAATACAGTAAACCAATACACAAAATGTGTATATAAAAAAAGTGAACAAATTTTAAAGTGCAAAATAGCACAACTATGAAAAATTTTAATAAAGAATCAATATCTTGATGTCTTTTCTAGGCTAGACAGCTTTAGCCCAGATTAAAGTGTGAAAATGTATGTGTGCAAACAAATAAATACATATTAATATAAATGAAAACACATAAATACAGTTTGACTTCCTTCTCGGCAACAAGCGGAAGTTAGAAACGTTGCATTATTTTAAAGTGGCCATGATAACAATACCATAAATGTCCATTACAGCAATATACTGTATCATTTGAAATCAACAATAATTTACATTATATTACTGCTTTTAGCAGAAACTGTCATTTCCAAAACAGTTAACAATAATTCCCCACACCCACCTGTCCAAAGTGAACTGTGATTGGCCGTCTCTGATCCCAGGTGAGGGAGTCTTTGCTTTGTGTGGAGGGTAAGTGAGTGGAGCCAGGCTCTTCTGAGTATCCATTCTCTGTAAGCTCCTACAAGTTAATACATGCCCATTATAAATAATGCATGTATACAGTGCATTTGTACGAAAATGATGAATAATTGTGATTTTGTGTGTGCAGGTTATTGGACAAGCACCTTTTGTTTGAGTCGACTTCTTACTTCTTTGATGCCCATCTTAGCATGGTCTTTGGCCTGTAGAGGAAACATGACGAGATTTCTTACACAGACAGTACAGAGAAATTGCATAGAAAAGAAAGAAATCGGACTGAGAAAAGAAAAGTACAAATTCTCATACAGAGAAATACCTTTCACACAATGAAAACAGAATTCAATAAGAGAATAAAAGTAAAATAAAATACTATACAGAAATCCCTTACAGAGAAAACATTCAAATAAAATAAAATAAATCTCATGGATAAATCTCAAGACAAAATAAGAATTCGTAAGAAATGTTTATGCATGGATACATACAAATTTGTAAACTGTCTTCATTGCAGGATTTGCCTTTGTCTTTACGGTGTTTAAGATGGCCCCACTGCCTTTCTGCAAGCAAAAAAAAATGAGTAAGACATCATCAGGCTGAGGAGAAAGAGCTTATATGCAAATAGACAGAATCAGTACAAATCAACCTCTCCAGCACATACAAAAAAATCAAGAAATTTCACCTTCACTGTGAAAAGCCACTGATATGTCTTATCACTGCCTGCAACACAAATATTAGACAATCACAGAGAAGAGTGAATGTAAAAACATTAATAACACAGCATAACTTGTATTTATTAGCATAACAGTAAATATACAGACAAATTCAAAGTCTCTTACCAGCATATTCTCCTATGTTGATTTCCTCCTCAAACTGATCGCTAAACCCTTCACCAGAGTTCAACAACTCCAGACGGCCATCTATAAACTGAAGCATGACAGTGTTATTTTAGCACTATTATTTATATACTATTTTAGCATTTGTTTCACTGTGTTTTTAGTTTTTAGTTTAATTTTAGTTTAACTCTTAGTAATCAGGTTATGTGCTTTTTCCATTTTTAATTACTTTTCAATAGTTAATAGCGCTGATTTTAGTTTCAGTCATTTAGTTTACAGTCAAACCAAAAATTATTTAGACACCAGATATAATTTTTGATTTTTTTTACTAGAGGTTTCAGGACACTTTAGTTAATTAATGTAAGTGAGTATAGCAAAATTAAGTAAACTGTGACATATTATATCCCAAAAATCATACAGTGGACTACCAGTAAAATCTATAAAAATTGGGACCAAAAATATGATTTGACACTTGTTGTTATAGATGAACAAAAATATGTTGCATAAAAATATAGATGCACAAAAATATATATGCTGCACAAAAACATGTTGCATAAAAATATAGATGCACAAAAATATAAGTTTTACAAAAAAATTAAATGCACAAAAATAAGTTGCACGAGAAGTATAGATGCACAAAAACGTAAGTTGCACAAAAAATACAGATGTACAAAAATATAAGTTGCACAAAAAATATAGAAGCATAAAAATATGTGTTTGTTACATACCAAAGTTATCTGACATTATTAAGATGAATTTCTTCTGACAGTTCAACTCTTGAGTCCTTGTCATATTTTTTTACCTATATATTTTCCTAACTATACAAAAAAAAAAAAAAAAAAACTGTGATAATGTGAGAATTTTTGAAGGTGCCTGAATACATTTTGGTTTGACTGTAATTCATTTGTGACTTATCAAGATGAATTTGTTCTGACAGTCTGAATAAATTTTAGTTTGACTGTACATCTAAATGTAATATTTATATTTTATTTTAGCTTCTTTTTAATTACCAAAAATTCTTCTTAATAGTTTTAGTTAACAATAACAACACTGAAGTCCGATGCTGTTAAAAAAATGCGCTGATATAACACTAAAAAAATAAATATGAACGAGCCTTAATGTGCATAAAAAGTACTTAGTTACTAGAAACACTAGTAAAAAAAAAATTTTTTTAATAAAACAATTTATACACTTATAGACTAAATGAATTAATATTTATTTGCAGCTATATTAATAATTAGCTTTATCCACCTTTTTCACCCCGTAAAAGTGGGTACAGCCATTTGTAAATTGTATGGGTCTGTTTTCTGGTCTCATCCGCATCCAATTAATTTTAGCTGTACAAAAAAGCTAGTTTTGCTGCTTGATATTGCAAATTGGTGTGTCTTACCATACTTTTTTACTTTTTCAATTAAACTGTTTTACCATTTACTGCACGTTGTTATTCTTCTTGTTATTTCCCTATAGCGGCTAATGAACTGGAAGTCTCACCCATAAGCTTACTTTGAAGAAAAAGGTGGATATAAAACAATAAGGATCTATTGCATGCTCTCATTTAGATAAATGTTTGTGTAATACCTGTTTAAAGAACTGTAGCTGTATAGCGTTCTGTAGAAATTGTCTCATCGTACTGGATCGGTGCGTGATGAACGTTTCCTCACTGAATGTGATTGGTTCCTCCTGAACATATGGACACATGGCAAGTCAAAAACAAGACTGTCCACTAGAGGACACTGTCTCACAGTTATCCTGCATATTCCTGCATTTTCAGCTCAACAAGTACCTCATCAAATACGAAGAGTCTAAACTTCATTCAGAAGCACAACCACATCATTACTTCAACCTCTCACCGGTTCAATGTGTAGCGCATTCCTGTAGCTGCCAAACAGAGCTGCCTGTGCTTTCAGAAACGCCCTGGCCACTCCGTCTCCTGTCGTCGAGGAAACTTTTCTTAGGCGGCTCTTTAAAGATGAAACCTACAACACACACACATGTATGCCATTATAAATATATTTCCATATCAGATCACAATTAACACCATGCCCAAAATAGATCGGACTTTTTGGAGATCAGAGGAGGTGGTGTTTATGCTTATTTACTCACCACGTCATTAGGAAGGCTTTGCAGGTCATCAAACGGTGTTTCAAGAGTGTTTGTGTCTACATTGAGAAGTACCACATCATCTAAAGCCATACCTCGCACCTTCTGTTACGACAACACACACAAACACAGATACAAGACACAAAGCATTCTAAATTTGCTACACTAAAACAACACTGTGATTCAAATATGAATCTGCAACACAGAAAAATATGAATATGCAGGAAATGTAAAATAAAAGAAAGTGATCAGTCACCTCCATAAGACTGGAATGCACTCCGATGAGGTATGGCATTGGAGCGCTAGCAAAAAATAAAAATAATTCAGTACAATTTATGCCTTTTCAAATGTATTAAATAAATGATTACACAGTGCTTGTAAAAAAAAGAAAGGTTTTTATGCTCAGTAAGGCTGCATTTTGTGGGTCAAAAATACAGTAAAAACAGTAATGTTGTGAGACATTAATAAGTTGGCTTGAGAAAACTTTTTTAAAACTTTCTGATCCAGTTTTCTCAAGCCAACTTCAAAGTTTGTCTTGACAAACTTTTTTTATCTAGTTACAATTAAAATAACTACTTTCTAATTGAAAATATTTTAAAATGCAATGTAAAAATTATACTTATGTAATTTATAAATGACTTATAATAAATATTAATGCATATAAACAGTATTTAAATTTTAAAGAGAATTATGATTACAATACCATTTCAATACATTGCTTACAATAATTTAGTCTTAAATGTACGTGCAAAAATATACATACAAGCTTAAAATAAAAATAACAACAATAGTATTAATAACAACAATTACATAGAATCTTTCAATTTCACGTATGATTAAAATTCTAAGATTATTATTACTATTATTCTAGGAGAAACTCTTTTAAAACATCCATTATTATATTTTCTGGATAAAAAAAAAAATTAAATGTGCATTTTTTACAACTTTTTTAGGTAACGTTTTAGACTTTTTCTTAAATAAAGACAAAATCTTAATGATTTATTCTTCATAAATCACAAACTAGTTTCTTTTTCCTTTTTTAATAAATAAATATGAATGAGTGAGTGAGTCTTGAGTGACCAATTCTTAAAATTAGTCATCTTAAAAATTCATAAAATGGATTTATTTTTTTTAAAAATACATTTAATAAAACCTTTTTTAAATATATTAAAACATCACACAGCTTTATTACAATACAAGCAAAAACATTTTTTTGAATATACAAATTGGGGTCAAGCAATTAGCAACTTAATTTTTTTAATTATAGAAATATGCAGTAATTCACAAATATATATGTATAAATGCATGTCTACTTACCAGCAGTAGTCTATTAAGTGCTGTGGCAGAACTGGAATGTAAACATGCTGCCAGTACATGGGATACAGCATGGCTGCTGCGCCATGAACACATGCGGTTAACTGGGAGAAAGAAAAGGGTTTATTAATACCTATACAACGATAAGAAACAACCAACAATAAAACATTCTGATAATGGCAGAAATGTTGCTCACAGTGCTCAGCTTGCTGCAGCTAATGAGCATTCGTCTTTCGTACAGCATGCTAGCGTACAAATGCAGCATGTTATTCACGTCCACTGCTACGAAATACTCGGTCAGATTTCTCTGCAAACATATAAAAAGAATCAAAAAGCAGTTAAAACATTTTGCATAAGTGTCAACATATGGCTTGATGACAACTAGTTGAACTACCCTCTGGGTTTTACAGTTTTTAGTAATTTGATTTCACAGACAATTTTCAGTTGTTTTTATTAACTGTCCTTAAATATATATATATCTGTAATGTCTACATTGTGACTAACAGGGTCAAAGTAGTACGTCAGACTTACATTTTCAGGTATACTGGGTAATTCCCTAGGATCAGGCACTGTGAAAAACAAATGCTAGAGAGAGAGAAATGTAATTAGCTTTATACAATAAATTGATTGTAATACGAAAATCTTGTCTTGTGTGTTACTGTATATTACCACACTCAAATGCACAGGCACTCCAGGATCAGGGATGTTTAACGCATGTAGAGACTCTAACAACTCTCTCCATTGACTGTCCTGTAACACAAATACACACAATTTAATTCAGCAAGTCTCACATGATTTTTTTTTACTATATAAAATATAAGATGTTAAATCACTACAAATAATCAATGCCACACCACTTTTGTCTATATGCATGACCTTGCTACACTTCTTTGGTCAAAATTTTGAGTTACAGTATTGTTAAAAGATTGGGGTTGGTTAGATTGTGTAATGTTTTAAAAAGTTACTTCTGCTCATCAAGGCTGCTTTTATTTGATCAAAAATACAGCAAAATAGTAATATTGTAAAAGATTATAACAATTTAAAATAAAAATTTCTATTTTAATACATTTTAAAATTTTACTTAATCCATTTTTTATATTTTCAATATTAAAAACTGTTTTTGCAGCTTAGTATTTTTGTTGTAGGTAACTTTGATACATTAAGAATCTCTGATTAATAGAAACTTAAATAGAAGAACAATTAAAATACAAATCTTTTGTAACATTATAAATGTCACTTTATAAACTTTTGATCACCTGAATGTGTCCTTGCTGAATAAAAGCATTTATGTCTGACAGAAAAATCATATTGACCCCAAAACCTTCAAACAATACTGTAAATCTGGAGAGAAAAAGGAACTCCTTTGTCCAAGGGAAAATGGTAGATATTTTATTAAAAATCAGTTTTTCAAGGTAAGGGTCATTTATTTTCAGTTGAGATTTATATATCATCTGTAAGCTGATCTGTGTGATGTATGGTTTGTTAGGATAGGATGATATTTGGCTGAGATACAACTATTTCAAAATCTGGACTCTGAGGGTGCAAAAAATTGAAATATTGGGTAAATTGCCTTTAAAGTTGTCCAAATCAAGTTCTTAACAATATATTTGATATATGGTAGGAAATATAAAAATATCTTAATAGAACATGATCTTTACTTAATAAAAAATTGACAATTTTGACCCATACAATGTATTTTTGGCTACTGCTACAAATATACCTGTGCTACTTAAAACTGGTTTTATGGTCCAGGGTTACATGAGTGTTGTTGTCATACATGCATCACTGACCTGTCCTTTGGTTGTATAGTCTGCCAGGATATTCAGCAGCTTGTAAAACACCTCAAACCAGGGCAGGTAGCTGAGCAGAGGCAGTTAGACTACAATTAGATTAAGTGGATCTCCACTAGGTGGATGATGAAAACAGGCCCATTTAAATTAAAATGTAAACTTGCATTTTTAAAACCAACAATTTGTACCTGAGGATGCAGTGGCAGCTGTGAGCTCCCGATGAGAGCCGACAGAAACCAAAGCGCTGTTTACTCTCAATATCTGTCAAAACAAATGTGAAGTTCTGCCCCACTTGGCCCACTGCCATACTGAAAGACAAGACAGGGACAAAGATTTTGGTCAGAATAT
Source organism: Garra rufa (assembly GCF_049309525.1). NCBI lineage: Eukaryota > Metazoa > Chordata > Actinopteri > Cypriniformes > Cyprinidae > Garra > Garra rufa. Next base: position 42,795,891 of record NC_133379.1, read on the forward strand.
ACTTAGTGTTCAAGAGGTGCTGAAATCAAACGAAAGCAATTTGAAGACACTGACATAATCGGATGAGAACAAAACTGAGAAATGAATTGAGCTGGATGGTGACTTTTTTTTGTAGAGCTGCTTTATAGCTGAATTAAAGGGATAGTTCACTCAATAATGAAAATTCTGTCATTACACCTTTGTTCATCTTCGGAACACAAATTAAGATATTTTTGATGAAATCCGAGAGCTTTCTGACCCTGCATAGTCTGCAATGCAACTGACACGTTAAAGGAGGTTAGGTTATGTGAAATCAGAGGTTATTGGTGATTAGGTCATAGAATTTTTTTTTTTATATAAAGTATTCTCATAGCTTCATAACATTACTGTTGAACCACTGATTTCACATGGACCATTTTAATGAAATCCTTACTACCTTTCTGGGCCCTGAACATAGTTGTTGCATTGTTGTCTAATCAGGGTCAGAAAGCTTCTGGATTTCGTCAAAAACATCTTTATTTATGTTCTGAAGATAAACAAAGGTCTTACAGGTTGAGTAATTAATGACAGAATTTTCCTTTTTGGGTGAACCCTTTTAATTAATTCTAATTATTATAGCTATAATTGACCAATTTCGCAACATCAACAGTCACTAAACTGAAATCAATCAACACTGAACTGACTCAAGCTGAATAATGACACTAGACAGTAACTAGACATTAAACTTGCTGATAGCTGATAAAAACATCACAATAATCCACAAGTAATTTACATGACTCCAGTCCATCAAATATCATCTTTTGAAGCAAAAAGCTGCGTGCTTGTGATAAATCTATGTTCAAGACATTTTTAACTTCAAACCATTGCTCCCAGCTAAAATACTAAAGGCCCTTTCACACGGGACGCGGCAAGCGGTGAAATCGCCGCGCGGCTGCCGCCTTCTCTTCTAGTGGAAGCGTTTTGTGCAGTTGAGGCGGTGTTCGCGACGCGGTCTGGGGGCGGACGTTGCCATAGTTACAGTTGCTTAAAAGTCTAAATAAAACGGAAAGTTGTGTTTGTGTCATCCTGTCATTAATTATTGTCATTATTATTATTCAAACTTTTGAAAGACATAGTTTATTATAACACCACGCATAATAATGTATTGTTTGGACACTTTGTATTTTTACCTGGCAAACTAACTCGTGTGCTCACCCCAACCAAGAATGAGATTTTAGATGATTCATACAGTTCTGGGAAATCCAGCACACTTAAAACAATCTTCTCCTCTATTTCAACTATCCGTTATAAGTTCAGTTAAATATTCTATGATTGGTTTTTAATAATCCGTTCACTGATTGGTTAAAGCCGACGCGGCTGCCGCTGCCGCTCACAAAAAGATAAAATATTTTTATCTTTGGCGGCGCCTGCCGCGAAGCGCCGTGCCCGTGGAAGCGGCAGGATTTTGGGTGCACGAGCACCGCTTGCGCTCCGCCTCCGCGCCGCCAGCGCAACCGCCCGCGGTTTGCCGCTTGCCGCATGTCTCCCATTGAAAATGAACTAGACACTCGCGACTGCCGCGTCCCGTGTGAAAGGGCCTTAAGGCTGCATCTGAAAGCTCTAAAATGCTGGCAATGCAGGAAGGCATCAAGGCTGCTTCACTTCCTGTCTCCGGAGGTACCTTCTACTGATCAAATTTTGAAGGCAGCATAGATGTATCTGTTACATCTGAACAAACAAACTCTACATCTTGAATGGGCAAATTTTTGGATTTGCTAAACTATTCGCAATATAATTAAAGATGACTGGAGTTGATCAAAGATTGTAACATTACCTGTCCATATTGAAGGGGAAACAAAACTTTGGGATAGTCTGTAGCGTTTCCTGAAAACAGATTGTGAGAAAGAAAGAATTAATACACTAAAACATAATCATTAGCTTCATTCACACAAAAGACCACCATATACAGATGAAACTGTGTGCGCATGACAGACTATGCTGTTCCTATGGTACCCCTTCATATGGATTTGAGCTCCCAGGGGTGTGTGAACACGAGTGTGTTTTCCAGCCCTCATCTGTGTCAGGAGTTAGGGATTATCCCTAACAATAGCATGACAGAGGAGAGGGAGGGGACACTGCCCAGATTACAGAGCTTCACCGCTGGGTATGACACCCAGAACGCCTTCGGGGACCACTGGACCCAACAATCAGGCTGAGTAAAGCTGTGTCTGTGTGTGTGGTGAGAAAGCAATCAACAGGTAAAACGGACAGGTACACACATCTGTTCCAGTTATACGCACACACACAGAATTACACCTGCTTTAGTAGGTCATATTGTCATGACAACGTGACATCAGTGTATAAAAACAACCGCTGTGTTTGCTCCCCACTTCCTATATAATGCATTATGGCTTCCTGACATTTTTTGTCATTAATTAAAAAAAATGAGTATTTTTTTTTTTTTTTTTTTAGATTTATACATCATCTGAAAGCTGAATAAATAAGATTATATTGATGTATGGTTTGTTAGGATAGGACAACATTTAGCAACATTTAACTATTTGAAATTCTGTAATCTGAAGATGCAAAAAAATAAAAATATTGAGAAAATCGCCTTTAAAGTTGTGCAAAGGAAGTTCTACGCAATGCATATTATACTATTCAAAAATTAGGTTTTGACATATTTATGGTAGGAAATTTACAAAATATTTTCATGCAATATGACCTTTACTTAATATCCTAATGATTTTTAGCATAAGACAAAAAAATTTATCATTTTGACTCATACAAAGTATTTTTGGCTATTGCTACAAATATACCCGTGCTACTTAAGACTGGTTTTGTAGTCCAGGGTCACATATATGCAAAGAACAGCATATATTTGAATGCATTTATTTTTAATTTGTCCTTGTTTCCTTTTCACAAAGAATAGCTGTATCCACAAAAATACTAAGCTGAATTAAACTAAACTGTTCAACATTGATAATAATTATAAGACAACTTTCTTAAGGATCAAATCACCATATAAGAATGATTTCTGAAGGATCGTGTGACAATGAAGACTGTAGTAATGGTGCTGAAAATTCAGCTTTGCATCTTAGGGATAAATTTAACTTTAAAAGATATTCAAATAGAAAACAGTTCTTTTAAATTATAATAATAATTTTTCAGTTTTTACTGTATTTTAATGCAGCCTTGGTGAGAATAAGAAAAAAATGCAGACCCAAAACGTATGATTTGGCAGTGTATACAGTACAGACCAAAAGTTTGGACACACCTTCTCATTCAAATGAATGAGAAGGTGTGTCCAAACTTTTGGTCTGTACTGTATATTTTTCTGTTTATTTAAGTTTTTACTCTACATTTGTGCAGTTTTCAGTGGGTTAGTTATATTTTTTAAATATATATAAATTAATAAATTAATATTTTTAAATGGGTTTTTATACAAAAACTTATGTAAAATTCACTTTATAAAAGACCCACATTTCTAACTTTAATTCATGGGGATAACATGGATAATTTCACATGGTTTAGTGTAAGATTTTTGCCTCATTCATTTGAATGAGAAGGTGTGTCCAAACTTTTGGTCTGTACTGCATGTATTAATAAAATTATAAATATTTATATTTACTCAAAAGTTTATGGTCAGTAAGATTTCGTTTTAGTAAATACTTATTTAGCAAGAAAACAATACAAAGAAATGCATTAAAACATAGAACAGCATATATTTTAATGCATTTATTTTTAATGTTATCTAAGAATGGCTGTATCCAGAAAAATATTAAGCTGTATTAAACTGACCTGTTCAACATTAATAATAATCACAAGAAATGTTTCAAGCATCAAATCAACATATTGGAATGATTTCTGAAGGATTGTGTGGCAAAGAAGACTGGAGTAATGATGCTGAAAATGTAGTCTTGCATCCCAAAAGTAAATTAAAACTTTAAAATATATACAAATAGAAAACATTATTTTAAATTGTAACAATATCTCACAAAATTACTGTGTTTTATTGTATTTTAATGCAGCCTTGATGAGAAGAAAAAAATCAGCAGTCCCTAAACTTATGATTTGGTAGTGTATATGTATTATTTTTTTCATGAATAATAATAATTATAATAATAAAGTAACAAAATATAGTATGAACAATTATTATAAATTATTTATAAGTATTTATATTCCACCACTCAAAAGGTCAGGGTCAGTAAGATTTTTAGAAATAATAAATTAAAGAATAAATTAAACTTTAAAATATATTAAAATAGAAAAAAAAAAGTTGTTAATTTGTAATAATATTTCATTAAATGGTGCAGTTTTGATGAAAATTAGAGAAATCTGCAGACCCAAAACTTTTACTTTTTTGGTAGTGCATATTAATATATTAATGCAATTATTTACAATTATACACTTCAAATGACAATGATAAATCTTTAATTAGTTTATTTATTTATTTACTTGTAACACTATTGTTAAGATTTAATTCAAATGACCAAATACAAGTTATAACCAGATTTTTCTACTGTTATTAATGTCTTTATTACTGATTTATGGACTAAAAGAATTATCAAACATAAAGTGGTTGTTGGTCATCATTTTCAGAGGCCTCTCTGGCACACAGTTTTTGCATTAGCATACATATTTGTTTGCTACTTCCTCATATGTCATTCACTTTTTAAAGAGTAACATCTTTTTTTGGTTTCCTCTTTCTAAGCCAGAGTCAAACGAGTTTGGTTAAAACTCTAAAAAGAGGGTGTTGGTACCACAAACCCCTCCAAAAATGACACATACTCTCTAGTGGTTAAACTCCATCTGTCAGAACAGGTGCTCATTGCATTATCACTGAGGTGAACAGCAATTATGAGATCCCCACCCCAACATCCCTAGAGAGAGATACAGAGCAATAATGAAGTGCAAACCTGGTCAGCGTATGTGTCGGGGAAACTCCTTCGTACCTCTGGTCCTGAAAATAACCCAGAAATCATGTTATAGTCAAACATTATATAGTCAAACACACAGATAGAAAAAGCTTTTATATATATAAGTTTGGTCTCCCCACATGTTGCCAGCCCATTATTATTGCCATTATCAGACAGTTTTAGATGCAGAACACAAAACACAAAGACTTTTTTTTTTATTTGGTTTAACATGCAACAGGGTTATTTTGTGTCAACTCAACCAGAAGTCCCCGGGTCAGACAGCTAACAGGGAAACAATATACAATTCTAATTTCAACATTATTTCTTCTTCAGACATTCTTCTTTAAATAAAATAAGCATCAGCTGGGCACAAAGCGACCAACCACTGAAAATAGGTAACATTCAACAATCTAGACATGGAGCCTCATTGAGATCCTCATATCTCTGGGATTGAATTATAGGGTAGGTTCTTGAAAATTAAGATTCTAAAAGAAAAGTTTATGAAGAACTAGAATCTAAAATCATATTGTGATATCTTTAATACTTCTTGAGTTATAGGCACTCAAACTTTGGAAAAAGAATATTTATGGCATTTAGACTGGTATGTTCAATCATTGCAGTTGTCTTGACAGAAAAAAAAAACGAGATACATCTCTAGCTTTAACATTATTTGTTTTTCAGACATTCCTTTTTAAAATAAAATAAGTATCGCATTTTTTCAAACTGACCCACATTTGGTTTTTGACCACTGAAAATGTGTACATTTTAATGATTTACTCCTGGAGCCATATTGAAATTCCAATATCTCTGGAACCAAATCTCATTAGTCATTAAAAATAAAGATGCCAAAAGGAAAGTTTATTAAGACGCAATATCTAAAAGGGCATTAAAATATATTTAATACTTCTTAAGGTTACAGGCATGCAAACTTTGGAGAAAAACTGGAAAATGCTGTTTCCCCATTTTGAATGGTCACCATTGGCACATGATGCAACAAAGACTGCTAAAGTCAACATATTTTACTAATATAACTACCAATCTCTGTTCAAAAGTAAGATAAAGATGCTACCTTCTTTCTGAAGTCATTTTTACCCCTCTGTAACTTGACTCTGAATCTAAAGTGAAAATTGGCATTTTGACCTCCCTCTACAAAATAGTGGATTACTCAGTAAATATTCATCCATGACATTTAATATTTTGGCTTTTATCACTATACATGTCTATCTTTCCTGAGAATGAATATTAGCAAAATCAAAAATTTGAGCTGGGGACGTTTTTGAAATTTGGTTGATTTGACGCGGAATGACCGAACAATGAACCATACATAATAAAACCAGGAACACGTACAGTATATAACATGAAAAAAGCCACTTTTTTAGTTTTTATTTAATCTAGATTTGATAATACTTTTGGCCATATGGCCAGTACAAACTACATGATGGCAGAAAAAATAAATGGTTTTATATTTTCTCAAAGCTTCACTGTCAAAAACGTTCAATGGGGGTTTGGATATCGCCGCAACAGTCCCTCTGAAAAGGGTTTCCTCTTTCTTTCAGAGGGATATGAGACTCTGTGGATGTGTGAACACTGTGGGAGGGTTTGTCTCAGGAGATGCTTTGCTCCTGCTGCCATCATCAAACCATACGGTCACTAAGCAACATTCGCCCAAGGGGTCTGCATAGGGGGAATTCACACAGCTCATGTACATACTACATATGCTAACATTAAAAAGTGGGGTCAGTAAGACTGTTTTTTAATAGAAAATAATACTTTTATTCAGCAAAAATGCATTACACAGATCAAAGGTGAGAGTAAAGACATTTATAATGTTACAAACAATTACTATTTTAAATATAAGTGGTTCTTTTGCACTTTTGTAATAATAATTGAAAACTGAAACATGTTCAGTATCCACAAAATTATTAAGTGGGAAAACATTAGTAATAAGAAGAAATGTTTCTTGAGAAGCAAATCAGCATATTTGAATGATTTCTGAAGGATCATGTGGCACTGAAGACTGGAGTAATGATAAAAATTCAGTTTTGCATGACAGAAATAAATTTGATTTTGAAATATATTCAAATAGAAAGCAGTTATTTTACATAATATTTAAACAATATTACTGTCTTACTGTATTTTTGATCCAATAAATTTTTGCACATAGTGTATTTTGTTTGCTTGCACATAAATGTTTTAAACAAACCTCTTGAACCTCTTGGAAAGATTTTAATGACATAAAACTCTTATAACTTTAACTTTGATGACCAGTTGTCCATCAAAAGTGTTCACAATGGCATTTAAGTGCTTTTTACCCCCCAATGAATGAACTGAATCACCCAACAGGCCTTTGACCGCATTGATAACAAACCAGGAAATGACAAACTTAGTTCACTTAAATATTTACTTGTAGGATTCGCTCACTGAACCATTACAAACTTAAATCTCTCCAGGGTAATAGTCCCTTATAGATTTATCATATACAACTAAAAATTCTAATCTATTTCTCCTCCCTACTAAAAAAGTCTGACAAAAGGAAACTGAGTTCTAACTAAAAAAAGGACTACAGTGAATTCTGAGGAAGTACGTGTGGGCGACAAGCATATTTTTAGAAGTATACTGCATTTTTGAAACATTAACCTATTGTTAGTGTGAGAGGACTCACCAGAGCCAGCCGTCCCAGAATGCACCACCTCCATGTACACCTCAAAGGGTGACCCAGGGCTCTCCCTAAAACAGAAATAACACAGGGTCAGAGATCAAATATGAGTACACTCTAAGGAATGTGAAGACTAAGTAAGACTTCTACAAGAAAATCAACAGCAAATTTTAGTCTTTTTAATTTTAATGTTTATTAAAATCAAAAGTGGTAAATGTGAGCATGCAAAACATATGCCTTCTGCAAAAATAACATCTAGTCATGCTATCAAATTAAAAGTGCTCATACTACATTGCTCATTATATAACTAAGAGACCATGATCTGACAGAAAGTAGGCTTGCCTAAACCAGAAACCACAAGGTAACCTTTTAAGTTTTTTGGAAATGAAATTACAAGTTGCTAAATGTAATTAAAAACTAAAACATTGACTAACAAGCCTTCATATTAAAAACTGGTCAGTGTGGAGCAAATACAACAGACATAAAGTCATAAAAATACTATTAAAATAAAGTAAACACACTATACAGATAACATTTCAACAACTTCAACACATGACCTAAACCTGTTCTAGAAGTGATTGTTTAAAGTTCATGATATCTAATACCTTTACTATCAACTATAAACAGAAAGATCAACAAACTTCACACACACTAAATGAATGTGATTTCCACATGTACTTAGATTTTTAGCGAGGAAATTGTGTTTACAACTAACTTTGTTCTTTCCTTAAGGCTGTTTCCAAAACAGTCTTATCTGGGCTGCTTTCAAACCCTGAAAAGCACTGTGACCACAGCAAGACACTGACTGGCCTCTATCATGTCTTATTCATAAAGTGCATTGAATTACCAAAGCAAGTAAGTGTCACTGATCTGGAAACACTGTAAATATACTCCAAAACCTTTATATAAATATGTGTTTCTTCTTTCATTCACATAGATATGCATTAGTTTGATCATGTTGTGAAGATTGTTTCTTACTGACATAACAAAGTAACATAATTTCATTTCTGTAGGATGTAAACAATGACCAGTGACATGGACTTCGTGTGTCTCCGCCTAAGACAGTACTGTACAAATACATAAGACTCCAGATCATATAATACATTAAAACAAAAGTACTGCGGTTTATACTCAGATAACACAATAAACACCCAAATCCCCAAAGCACAGTCTCTGTCTGTCGCAACAAGTCTAAACAGGCCTTTAGGGAGGTCAAAACTCGCATTTATAACACCACTGTATGTAAAACAGGAGGCAAGAGAGACATTGACGCTTACTTGATACGAGAGCCCATTTTATCCTTTATTTAAATCCAATCCTTTCCTCAGAATACTGTGACAATAACCCGCTGTCGGAGTTATATTTCCCGTTATCCCCGTCACATACTGCACAGGAACGCCATGGTCTCCACGCGCGGATCACGGTACTACGGCCTTGGGGAATTATGGGAGTTGTAGTTTTCTGGACGTGTTTCCGGCTGTCACTCGATGCAACGTCGAACTACATTTCCCACATTGCGAAACAGCTGTGGCGTACGAGTCGCCTGACACAGAAGGGAGTGTAGTATGAAGCCTGGGCATTGCAACAATGAATTGCAATAACAACTGTCACAGCTGTATGGCAGATGGACAGTGTGGATG
>NC_133379.1:42805563-42825563 GCF_049309525.1 Garra rufa
CTACTCCTAAAAATTACTTTATTTAGTTGTCTATAAACTCTGTAGTCAAGTTGATTCAGTCATATTGATGATCCAGGATCCATACGATTGTCTATGAGGTACATACGGGCAAACAGCGGTAACCTCCTCCTGTCCCTAAACGCACTGAGTCTGATGTAGGCTGCTAAATAAAAAGCCCGATTGAGTTGACAGATCTCCACAAACCCTGATTCTGCGCACATGCAACTACATCCCGTCCTCTCATACCCAAAGGAAAACGCGCAACTGAAGACGGAATTAGAGACAACTGCATTTCCATGACCGAGATGATACTGATGGAGACAGGCGCAACAACATCCTCACTGGATTCGGGAATCTGTTGTTACAAAAGTTTCCGATTGCAATTTATTTAGACTCTGAGGAGATTTAGTTAGTTTTGAACACGCTCTTTAAACAGTTTAGTCACTAGTTTTCTTTTATTCACGTTTATGCGTTTTCCTTTAAATGCATTTTGAAAGATGATAACTCTTTTATTATTGGAGTAGATAGATAGATAGATAGATAGATAGATAGATAGATAGATAGATAGATAGATAGATAGATAGATAGATAGATAGATAGATAGATAGATAGATAGATAGATAGATAGATAGATAGATAGATAGATAGATAGATAGATAGATAGATAGATAGATAGATAGCAACAGGTTGTACATCCTCAAGCACATGGATAACCTCCTCTTTGGAGACGTCTCATCATTTCCCTGACCCAAAGGAGTTCAGATATAGACATTCATCCTTGCACTGCGGGAGAGAAAGACCTCACTGCTCTACATCAACATGGAAAACAATGAATCAGTAAGAATTAATTCTATTCTTTTGGAATATAAATATGTAAGAGATAAATACTTTTTATTTTTAACCTTCAGCACTGTAAAATGTGAAGATGTGCTAAACCGTCTGTCAATAGGTGTGTTGAAGTTGATTCAGTCATGATAAATAATCACTTTGAGTTTATAAAAGCTGGTCATTTAGATGTTACAATAATAGTTACGTGAAAATACATGTTTTATAGTTTTGTACAAGTTTTGTACAAATTCAGTATATAACAAACATGAAAAGTGACAGTTGTGTTTTAAAATATACACTATCAAGATTTTTTTAAAGAATTCTATTTTGCTCACCAAGCCTGTATTTATTTGATCCAAAGTACAGCAAAAACAGTAACATTTTTACGATTTAAAATAACTGTTTTCTATCTGAATATATTTTAAAATGTAATTTATTCCTGTGATTTCAAAGCTACATTTTAAGCATAACCACATCCAGTCAAAGTAGAGTAGATTTTTTTCAGGTTTCTTTGATGAATAGAAAGTTCAGAAGAACAGCATTTATCTAAAATAGAAATCTTTTGTAACAAAATAAATGTCTTTATCATCACTTTTGATCAATTCAAAGTGTCCTTGTTAAATAAAAGTATTAATTTCTATATAGAAAAAATATATATACTGACTATTTCAGATAATAGCTGATCTTTGGGTCTTTAATAATAATAATAATAAATGTTTCTTGAACAGTAAATCAGCATATTAGAATCATTTCTGAAGGATCATGTGACTGCAGTAATGATGCTGAAAATTTTGAAATCACAGGAAAAAATTACATTTTAAAATACATTCAAATAGACATCAGTTATTTTAAACAGTAAAAATATTTCACAATATTACTGCTTTTGCTGTATTTTGGATCCAATAAATGCAGGCTTGGTGAGCAGAAGAGACTTCTTAAAAAACGCTATAAATTTTACTGTTCAAAAACTTTTGACTGGTTGTGTATTAAATTAAATTACGTATTATTAAAGATAACAATATCAATATTCAACATGTTTGAGAAAAAAAATTGTCAAAAAAATCCTAAAAGATTCCAAGAAGAAAATTGTTTTAATTAGAATTTCTATCATAATTTGGAACCATTCCAGTGAGATTCTTACAGGTCTTGAGATTCCAATTAGTTTTATAAAAAAAATGTTAATGGTATCTATTTAAACCATTCTCTTTTGTGTACATTGTCTCGGTAAATAAGCTGCTGCAAAGAAAATGAACAGAATAAGAACAATTCTGTGTGCAGAAAGTCATAAATAGGAATCTTATAGGAATGGTTCCAAAAAATTATAAAAATTCTAATTAGAATTCTGTACAATTTTCTTATTGGAATCCTTTAGGATTCTTTGAGAATGTTGCAAATACACATGGACTGCATAGCACAACAGTAAACCACACAGGCTAAATAGTCTATGAATGGTGGGAAAATATTCCTAAATTATTTTAAGATGATTAATGAGGAAGTAGGCTGCTTTAAAACATTATTTATTCATATAAATAGCTAAATTAAATATAATATAATAGACTATTAATATACTATTAGAGACTTTGAAAATGAATGAGAAGGCTATACGCATACAAGAACTGAAATTCAGAATGTTTAATGACGATGTTAAATGTTTACCTGTGATTCCAGGGCTGTGAGTCACCGGTGTGCGCGGGCTGTGGTGCACTGATCTCAGATCGCTTTTACCTGCTCGCGGCAGACAGAAGGTGGCATGAGCGCTGTTTGAAATGCAGCGCATGTCACGCTGACCTGGAGTCAGAGCTTACATGCTTCAGTAAACACGGAGACATTTACTGTAAAGCGGACTATTACAGGTAAAATAAACGTATTATAGATAAACATCTCTATTCAACTAGAAACGAGACTAAATTCATACAGGGACACCGGGGCTAGTTGTCACGCTTTTACCTCAGCGAAAATGTATCATTTGATAATTTAAAGCCTTGGCTAAAAAAAGCTTGAATTCAAACCATTATTTACTAGGGATGCACCGAAATGAAATTTCTTGGCCGAAGCCGAACAAAATTAAACACTGAGCCGAAGGCCGATTACCGAACACGGTTTTTCGTGTTTTTTCCCAATGTATTTTTCCCACAATTTTTTCACCATTGCATAAATTAAATAGCCAAAATGTGCTTTTTACAGTTTTGTTTTGCTTTTCAAAAAAAAAAAAAAAAACATAAATTTAAAAATATTTACTTAACACTGAACATTTTTAAAATTCTAGTAGACATTATGGCCTACAAAGTACAGTTTTAAATTATTAAGGTAATAGAATAATATTCTTTGGCCATTTTTAAGACCCCCTTCTTGAACCAGGCATGTGCTTTTTAATGTACAAATAAATGCAGCCTTGCTGAGCAAAAGAATGTTTTAATAAATGTATTAATAGAGCTGTTGTAATGATTGTTATTATTATTTTTGTCTTACTTTTTTAGTTTATTTTACAGAACAACAGTAAAATTACAATGGTAACATTTATGAATGTTGACTTTTATTTTGGCAGAAGCCCACAAGAAGACCTCAGTACTACTTTTTGCTGACAGCAGCAGATTTATGAATGATTCTCATTACAGATTTTCCTTGCGCTTTTTTGAACCCTGGCTAAGGAGCTCCTGCAGAGCTGTCAGAATACACACAATTAATGCGTGTATTAGACAACATAACATTCTGTAGTTTATTTACCAATGGTTTAGGGTCATTTCGTGATTTCAGTCATATACCCCTGCTGAAAAAAACAGCTAAAACCATCCTAGGCTTGTTGACTGGTTTTAGCTGGTCAGCAGGCTGGTTTTAGAGGGGTCTTGGACATTTTCCCAGCCTGGCCAGGCTGTTCTTAGCTTGTCATGCTAAAACCAGCTACTTCCAGCTTAAACCAGCTAAGACCAGCCAACCAGCCTAGGCTGGTTTTAGCTGTTTTTTTTTTCAGCAGGGGTATGATGACTGAAATCACAAAATGGTCTTAAACCATTAGTAAATAAACTACAGAATGTTATGTTTTCTTATACATGCATGAATTGCATGAGCTCTTTAGCCAGGGTTCAAAGTCTAAAGCGCCAGGAAAATCTGTGCCAAAACAGCCTAATGAGAATCATTCATAAATCTGCTGCTGTCAGCAAAAAGTAGCACTGAGGTCTTCTTGTGGGTTTCCGCCAAAAAAAAAGTCAACATTCATAAATGTTAGCATTGTAATTTTGTTGTTCTGTAAAATAAAATAAAAAAGACAAAAATAATGATAACAATCATTACAACAGCTCTATTAATACATTTATTATAACATTCTCTATTGCTCAGCAAGGCTGCATTTATTTGTACATTAAAAAGCTGGCCAGGCTGGTCTTAGCTTATCAGGCTGGGAGACCAGCTTAAAACCAGCTAAGACCAGCCAACCAGCCTAGGCTGGTTTTAGCTGTTTTTTTAGCAGGGGCTTCCACACTGCCGACATGTTTGCCGCTTAAGTGCGCCTCTATTTGATCGCGTCACGTCATTTGTCAGTATAATTTATTCGGCCTTTTCACTTATTAATTAATAATTTAAGTTGCCGAACATTCGGTGCATCCCTATTATTTACCAGAAAAAGATGCAGTTCAGTTAACAACGTTGACCTTTTACCCCAGCAGTGCACCTTTTTGTCAAATTATGAATACTGTGAACTTGCTAGCACTTTATAATTAATATGAAATGTTATCTTAATTATTAAAAAACTTAAACATTTCATGAAACAACAAAAATTGCAAAATAAACTAGCTAAATAGGCTATTAAACCATTGTTTTGTGACAACTTTCCCCAACACCCCTGTCTAGAGTTTTTACATTTCACACAAATTTAAAAATACATCTGCTTAATCAAGCCAACAATGATGTATTCTTTTAAGTAGGAGGTTTTCTTTGCAAAGATGTGCACGGTGCCATCTGGGAATCTCTGCCGCAGAGGTAGTGATGCGCGCAGGGGATCTGGTGTACCACTTGGGCTGCTTCTCCTGTGCCACCTGCGACAAAGTGCTGTTTACTGGAGATCACTACGGGATGAGAGAGACGTCAGTGTACTGCCGGGTGCATTTCGAGACGATGCTACAGAGGGAACGTCATACAGATTTGTATTATTCAGACATGTCTCCAGGAGGGCCAAACCGTGAGAGCAGCACATACAATGAAGGAACCCCCGTGCACAGAGGACGGATCCGGAAAAGGAAAAACTTTGATGCAACAGAACATGTTTCTTATAATTCAGGTAACGCATTTTGGATATTATGCATAATCTGTATTTCTACACTACCTGTCAAAAGTTTGGAATAATTAAGACTTTTAAATGTTTTTAAAGTCTCATACTAACCGAGTGTATTTTTTTTTTAATGTAAAATAGAGAAAAACAGTAATATTGTAAAATATTTTATATTTTATAAAAATAGAACCGTTTTCTATTTCAGAATATTTTAGGTGTAATTTATTCATGCAATGGCAAAGCTGTTGAAAATAGTTGTTTTCCTTTTTATTTAAGTAAATAAATAAAATAAAAGTGAGTAAAACAAAAAGAAAGAAATCTTTTAGCTTTTTATTCATCAAAAAATCCTGAAAAAAATGCATCAGTTTCTAAAAGCAACATTGTTAATACGAACCATATTTAATATTTTACCACCAAATCAGCATATTAGAATGATTTCTGAAGGATCATGTGACTCTGAATACTCAAAATCACTGTTTACTTATGTTAAATTGTGATAATATGTCACAATATTTTTGCTTTTTTTTATTTTAGTTTTTTATTTTGATCAAATAAATGCAGCACTGGTTAACATTTAAGACATTCGAGACATTTAAAAATCATAATTATTCCAAACTTTTGACCAGTATATTGCATTTATTTGGGATTAACAAAATAAAAATATATCAAATTTATCAAACAATATGTCAGCATTGTGAAGTCAGATCACATAAAAAATATGATTGAAATGTAAAATACAACAGTTAATTTAATATAAAATTGACCTATTAATATGTAAATTTACTTAATGATATACACTACCGGTCAAAAGTTTTTCAAGTGTAAGATGTTTAATGTTTTTAAAGTCTCTCCTGCTCTCCAAACTTGCATTTATTTGATCCAAATTTAGATATATTTAACTATTTAAAATAACTGTTTTCTATTTAAATATACATTAAAATCTAATTTATTCCTGTGATTTCAAAGCTGAATTTTTAGCATCATTACTCCAGTCACATGATCTTTCAGAAATCATTCTAATATTCTAATTTGTTGTTATTGTTGCCAGTATAATAAAAGTCAGTATAATTATTTGCTAATCTTTAGATCTTTCTATTCATCAAAGAATCCTGAAAAAAATACTTAACTGTTTTAAATATTGATAATAATAATAATAATAATAAATGTTTCTTGAAATCAGCATATTAGAATGATTTCTGAAGGAAATGGAGAAATGATACTGAAAAATTGCTTTGATCACAGGAATAATTACATTTTAAAATATATTTAAATAGAAAGCAGTTATTTTAAATAATACAATTATTTCACAATATTACTGCTTTTGCTGTATTTTGGATCAAATAAATTCAGGCTTCTTCAAAAAACATTAAAAATCTTACTGTTCAAATACTTTTGACTGGTAGTGTATACAAATAATATTTAAAAATAAAATTTACTTTAAATGTATTATTATTACTATAAATATTATAGATTGACTGTAGTAAACCATGTTCTATATAAAACAGTCTATAAGAGTAAATTGTCATAGTTCTGGTACTCTTGTTTTCAAGTATATGCGTGCAGAAGATAAAATTGTGAAGACAATGTTTGCTATTGTTGCCTGTAATGCCCTGGCCTTTAGTGTTTCAGTGAGTCATATCAGTGAGTATGAACTGTTTGTGTGTGCTCTAGATGTGAGCGATATGGGTGTGGAACTCTCGGAGAGAGTGAGCTGTCAGAAGTCCAAACGCATGAGAACGTCTTTCAAGCATCACCAGCTGCGAAGCATGCAGAACTTCTTCACCCACAACCACAATCCAGATGCCAAAGACCTCAAAGAGCTCGCCCAGAAAACTGGCCTCACCAAACGTGTGCTCCAGGTCAGAAAAAAAAAAACATCTCTGGATGTCTTTTTGAGTTAGATATACAGTGGGCTCCAAAAGTCTGAGACCACATTGAAAATGTGGCTTTAAAAATCTAATTTAAACATGGAAATAAACAGAAAGGTTTCAGAATGGAAGCTTGTGTTTATATCTCACAATTCGGAGTTTATATCTTGTAATTGCGAGTTTACATCTCATTTACATCCCACAATTCCTGATGCTGTCAAATCCTAACAAGTTTACATCTTGCAATTCAGACTTTTCTGTCAGAATTCTGAATTAATGAAAAAGATGAAATTGTGAGATATAAACTCATTGCCAGAAAAAAAGGTCAGAATTGTATGACAAAGAGTTGCAATTCTCATACAAGCTTCTATAATTGCAGAATTACGAGAAAAAGGTCAGAAGTACAAGTTGTGAATTTTATCTTCACAATTTCTTGTTTAAATCTCACACTTTTTTGAGGTATAAATTTGCAATTCTGGAGAATAAAGTCATAAGTGTGATATAAAATGAGAGAAAAAGGAGAGATGTAACCCACAATTATGAGCTTATAACTTGAAATTGCAAGATATAAAATTTAAAATCTAATGTAATCTCAGAAATGTGACGGAAAAGTTGCTATTAATTTTATTTATTTTTTTGGTCTAACAAGCTTTCATAATTGCAAGTAAAAAAGTCAGAATTATGAGATAAAAAAGATGCAAGTACCTCTTTTTTTTGATTCCATGGCGGAAACTGGCTTCCATAGTGTAGGATATAGAAACCGTTTCAATAAACGTTACGATGAAAAATTAATACAGACTATTTGAGGTTTGGCACTATATACAGTCATGCCCAAAATGATTCATACCCCTGGCAAATTCTGACTTTAAGTTACTTTTATTCAACCAGCAAGTTTTTTTTTTTTTTGACTGGAAATGACACAGGCTTCTCCAACTCTTTCAGGTTGGAGGGTCTCCTTGCCATCACCCTGATCTTTAGCTCCCTCAGATTCTCAGTCGGATTTAAGTCAGGAATCTGGCTGGGCCACTGCAAAACATCAATTTTATGTCCTCAGTGAATTCCTTTGTCTTAGCCATGACTGTCCACAAACCACCAACAGAGAGCTTCTGTTTTCACCTGCTGAGTTGATTAAAACAGCGGTTCCCAATGAATCAGGGTAATTAGGATGCTTTAGAACAGCTTGGACTATTTGGAATGGTATAGAACTTTGGATTTTCCCATAGACTGTGACAGTTTGCAAAGGGTATGAATAATTTTGGACATGCCACTTTTTGTAATGTAAATAAAAGCTGAGAAATATTTTTTTTCCACAATGATGCCTCTTGTACATTTGTCTTTTTATCTTTTGGGGGAAGCCTGTGTCATTTCCGGTCAAAAAAAACTTGCTGGTTGAATAAAAGTAACTTTAAGTCAGAATTTGCCAGGGGTACGAATAATTTCGAGCTTGACTGTATGCCACTAATCAAAGTAAATTTACAACACTAATCATGTGATTTTTTTTTTTTTGTGAACAGCAGGGTCAGAAATTAACTTTTCCATTAAGGAGCAATATTTGCCCCCTGGAATTGATTTCTTGGGGCATTTTTTTTTTACATTTGCGAAGGGAATTTTTATAATCACATTATTATTATAAAAACCAAATGTTGTCTTAAATGTCAAATAATTAAATTTACCCAATTACTTTAATCAATACTTTACAATGTTGTCAATAATAATAGAACTGTTTGACATCTAAATTATAAATGTAAAAAAACAGGAGTTCAGAGGGCTGCAATATTATGACAAAAATCAATATTGTAAATTATTGCTCTTTATATTGCAATAATGATTATTAATGTTGATAAAGTAAACAATAAAAATATTTTTGTTTAATTTTGGGCACGTTGCATTCTGGCTTCATTAACAAAAATGTCAGTTGATGACGTTGGTCAAGTTAAACCTAAGTTATGCACAAACTGCTGTTATAATCACTGAAGCTACGAAATGAATCTTTTATTTACATTGTATCTGCACATTATTTATTTTGTTTATGATAAGGGAATATGCGAGTGAAATAACTACTAGACTAATCTAGGCGCCTCTGATTGGCCAATGCATTCCTAAGTTCAACAGAAACGTGTTTGATTGGTTATAAGGCTCAACGCATTTTGTCAAAGCAATCTGATGCAATGAATCTAAATGTAATTCCATGAATTGACACATTTCATTCATTATCATATTTAATTTGAATTGTGACAACCGTAGAACATTATATTTAATTGTGCAGGGTCATTTTTTGCTCCTTTGTCTTAAATTCAGGGGGCATTTTTGTTACAAGCCCTCGTTAATTAAAATCAGGCAGTCAGATGTTCTTGTTTCCATAAAAAAAACCTCTCATTTCCTTCATCATTGATGGGTAAATAAGTCTAATGGTTTCAAATCCTAATGATGCCTTTATTTTCTCCAGGTTTGGTTCCAGAATGCCCGTGCAAAATTCAGGAGAAACTGTCTCTATCAGGAGAGCGTGGGAGTGGACAATGTTTCTGACAATTCCACTATCACTTCCCCATCGGTGCCTTCACCTGAACTCTCCCACAGATCCCTGAGCCCATCCAGCCCCACTGGCACTTCTCCATTACAACACACACAAGCATTAGCCAATCACAGCGGTCACTCACCAATGACTTCTGAGTTCCTCTACCACTCTTAAAAATTTTGATTATTATTATATTACCTTCAGACCTTACACTCTTAAAAATAAAGGTTCCTTATTGATATGATTGATTGTGGTTCCCTGAAGAACATCATGGATCATTTTCATTGGACAAATGGTTCTTTATAGTGAAAAAAGGTTCTTTAGTTTTTTTAAATTGTTCTTCACACTAAGAAAAAAAAATGGTTCTTTTAAGAACTGGTTACTGAAATATTCTTTGAGGAACTAAAAATGGTTCTTCTATGACTTGCTGTGATAAATCTCTTTTGGAACCTTTATTTTTAAGAGTGTACACTGCCAGTCAAAAGTTTTTGAACAGAATGATTCTTTATGTTTTTTTTTTTTTTTAAAGAAGTCTCTTTTGCTTACCAAGCCTGCATTTATTTGATCCAAAGTACAGCAAAAACAGTCAAATTTTGAAATATTTTTTACTATTTAAAATAACTGTTTCCTATTTTAATATATTTAAAAAAATAATTTATTCCTGTGATCAAAGCTGAATTTTCAGCATCATTACTCCAGTCTTCAGTGTCACATGATCCTTCAGAAATCATCATAATGTACTGATTTGCTGCTCAAAAAACATTTATAATTATTATTTTTATTATCAATATTTAAAACAGTTGAGTAGATCAGGATTCTTTGATGAATCGAAAGATCCAAAGATCAGCAATAATATTCATCTGCAATAAAATTCATCTGAAATAAAAAAACTTTTGTAACATTATACACTATACCATTCAAAAGCTTAAAGTAACTATTTTTCTTTGGGAAAGAAATTATAGGTTGCATTAAATTGGTCAAAAGTGATGATAAAATCATTTATAATGTTACAAAGTAATAATCAAAAATATTTTTTGATCAGCTAATCAGAATATTAGAATGATTTCTGAAGGATCATGTGACTAGAGTAATGATTCCAAAAATTCAAAAACCACAGGCATAAATTTCATTTTACAAAATATTCAAATAGAAAACAGTTATTTTAAATGGTAAAAATATTTCAACATTTTTCTGTTTTTGCTGTACTTTGGATCAAATGAATGCAGGCTTGGTGAGCAAAATAGACTTTTTAAAAAAACATTAAAAATCTTTTCTCATCAAAAACTTCTGACTGGTAGTGTAAGTATGGTTCATGAACTAAAAGAAAGAGAAGCATACATTAAAAAAAGGCCTCATCCAGTACTGTCTTTTGCTGTCTAGTATAGTTTGTGCTACATACTGCATATTGTATACTGTATGATGCCTGTTACATTTTAAATGTAGTGTATTTATATGCAATATGCAACTATGAATGTTTCAAAGTGTGGCATGTTAAATTGTTACAGGAAATCATTGTTTTGTATATCCGCAAGTTGCATCCAGATGTCATCTTGGAAATAAACATGCGATTTTTATTCAAATTTATACATAAATGTTTAGTATCATTTGTAAAATTAAAAAAAAAGGAATTCTCATTTGGCTAGGATCCATTGTTTAAAATGACAGTAAAGACTTTTTAAACTTTCCATTCATCAAAACATCCTGGAAAAATGTTTTCAACACTAACAATGATAAGGAAATGTTTCTGAGCAACAGTTTAGCATATAGATAGAGGGTTTGCACTTACATTTGGTAAGTTACCCGGACGCGCAGCCATATTGAAAATACTCGAATGTAAACAATAGCATGGATTGCAAGGTTAATGTACTACTAAATACGTTGTTCTGCTAATTTATGCTGTCTAAACCATGGAAAATAGTGTGGAAGCTGCTAAATCCTGTAAAGAAGGATTTAGTAAGCAGGAAAGAGCGCAATATTTTGACAATCTAAAGTTAATAGGTGGTAAAGATACATACAAGCAGTGTTAATTAAGATATTAGCCTAATATTTCACCTACCTGACTGGAAGTTTAAGAACAAACACAAATGTAGTCAAGATTCTTGCCCTGGAAATCCTGGTTCAGTTTGAACAACCACAAACGGCTTATTCCTCAGACAGTGTTTTGCACTCTTCTCCTTGATTTGATATAACTTTGGCAGTCTTTAGAACTCCAAATGTTTTTTTCCGGTCCAACCGAGTCCAAAACTAGACAATAATTGACCATTTTCATTAGCAACAATCAGCAAAATATGCGAGTTTCGTTTGGTTTAGTGGCATTGTTTAGGTTCAGTGCAGCCGATTAATGACGCCTCGTGATTTCTAAAGGATCACGTGACATTGAAAACTAGTAACGATGCTGAAAATGTAGCTTTGAATCACAAGAATAAATTACATTTTACAATGTATTTAAATAGAAACTACTATTTAAAATTGCTATAATTATTCACAACATTATTTACTGTGTTCGTGATCAGAAAACATTAAAAAATCTTACCAATGCCAATCTTTTGACTGAAGTAGTGTATTACTATTAGGTTATTAAGAGTCTAAATAAATCATTTTAGATGTCCCAGGACTGAATTAAACAGTGAACCGTTGTATTTGCACAATGAATAGGCTGCAAACAGCCTAAAAACACCCATGTGCGCACAGAAAAAAACAGATGTGGTAAGTTTTATTTGAACGTCTAAACAAGATTAACAAGGCTTAAATAAACTATTCACATTCTGAACAAAAACTGTTTGTTTGTTCAGCAACGGAGTGTGTGGTGTTTGATTACTTCACTCTGGTTAGCTTATAGCCTGTGCGAGTGTGTTGTTTTCCTATGTTCTGCGAGAGTGTGAGAGTTTGCGTGTGTAAAGTTTGTCCAATGTAATTATCCTGATCCCTACTGAGGTGATTGTGGTTTGCATTGTGCAGTTACGAGCTGAGACTGAAGTCAGCCAGTGCTGGAGCGATTGGCGGCATCAAAAAGAGCAAAAGATTCGCTGCTGTCTTTCTTCCATGACCGCATTTTTTTTATTAGCTGCTAATGAAGTCTTAGTTTTGCACTGGAGAAAATATTTTCCGCGATTTCGCTTCGTTAGGGGTTCTTTTAAAACTCTTCACAGTCGTCGAATAAAGATTTTCACCCGGAAGATGGAAAGAGGAGAAAGAGGTTGCTTGATGTGGACTATTTCTCTATGCTGCATATTTCATGCTTGTGGTTGTGGCTCGACCAAGTGTTGACCACGAGGAAGCACGTGTGTGTTTGTGTGTGCGTTTGTGTTTACGCATGTGTGCCTTTATGGATGGCAGATTACAGGATACTCTTTTCCACAGACCACACTTACAGAAACTAAAACAGACACAGACACACTAACATGCAAACACAAAATGTCATTTAAGTGTACTTTGCATTTATTTTTTATTTCATTATTATTATTTTATTGACCTTTTATTTTTATTTGTATTTTTTATATATTTGTGTCCTTGCATAAGCTTGCAAACTTCAAGATCTAAGAGTTATAAGAGCAAAAATAGTAATGTTGTGAAAATGATTATAATTTAAAATAAATGTTTTGCATTTATATATGTAATATATCTCTGTATATAATATATATCTGTATGTCTGTCTGTCTATCTATCTATCTATCTATATATATATGAATATAATTTTTATATTACATTATATTTATTCATTTTGAACAATTAAATTATATAATATATTAAATTGTATTTATTAAATTTAGCATTTTCAATTTTTATGTATTACTTTTGGAAACGTTTTCTGATACTTTATCAATTTTATATTTTCTTGCTTGACAAAAACATTATTTCTTAATGTTCTTTAAAAAATAATTTTATTGGTATTTATTATTTTTTACATTATATTAGACTTATTCAATTTTAACAGTTTAAATGTTTTATATAATATATTAAATTGTACTTTTTTTATTTAGCATTTTCCATTTTTATGTATTATTTTTGGTAATGATTTCTGTTCCTTTTGATCAATTTAATGATTTCTTGCTTGATAAAAACATTAATTTCTTAATAGATCTATATCTATTCATCTATCCATTTTTAACATTTAACCATTTTTTATAACATACGGTAGTTATTCAATTTTACTTTTTTAATTTGTATTTATTGCAAACTTTAAGACCTAAGAGTAAAGCGTTATAAGAGTAAAAAATAGTAATATTGTAAAAAATTATTACAATTTAAAATAAATGTTTTCTATTTTAATATATTATTTAATATAATTATATTAAGCTTGCTTAATTGTATTTATTAAATGTAATTATTAAAATATTTTTGTATTATTTTCAGTATATATACATAATTGTATTTATTAAATTTTAGCATTTTAAATACTTTATGTATTTTTTAGGGTAAGGTTTTCTGCTACCTTTGATCAATTTAATATTTTCTTGCTCGATAAAAACAATTTCTTGTTTCTTTAAAAACAAATATATTACACACACACATATACATATATAAATATATATACATTATATATATATATATATATATATATATATATATATATATATATATACACACACACACACACACACACACACACACACACACACAATATTATATTAATAAACTTATTTTCTTAAACCACAAATTCACTGGCTAGTTGTGGTCTGAATAATGTATTCATGGTATTCTTTGTCAAAAAATAGAAAGGCATTGACAGGCTTTTGTTTTGTTTTGTTTTTCTGTCTGAAACCTCGAGGGGGCGCTAGTGAATTTCAAATAATTGAAATGCCTGATGACTGCACAAGAAAGAATCATAAAAATCCACAAACCACACATTCATTCATAGTTCCTCTATGCACACACACATACATACACACTTAAAATGAAAAAGCAGAAGTCCTCCGCACACTCTACAGTTTTATGTCATTCTTTTTTTAATGCCACTATACAGAGATCTTTACCACTTCCTCTGGTACAACACGTGTCAAACACGAGTGTCTGCAACAGCAACCTTTGACATGATGTCTGTGAGTGTTTGTGTGTTAAAGGCAGACACATGTCTGAAAGGTATGTGCTCATAATTTCCCCACAAGAATGACAACTATTCATGCTGAAAATGAGCATGTGTGCGTGCGAGAGACCGAGAGAGGTGGGAGAGACAGCAAAATCTAGAAAGGTGTGGGTCCGCTTTCCATTACCGATAGCAGGCCACATGAAAAGTCTGGGGTTTTTGTTGTCGTACCGTTATTGCGCATGGGGTTATACCGAAACAATGTCGTCATGATGATACTGTCATAGAATATCAGTCTGCCTCAATTACTCGTCCTAAAGGTCAGGTTTGGGACATATTAGGCTGCAGAGATTCATCAAATATTTCAAATTCACATAAAATGTTATATGTGCTGTATACCAGGAATATTATTAAATATTATTATTCATATTTTATAGACAACATCTATCAATATACCACCACCTGTACCTGTATGTTATAAAAAAAAAAACAGAAAGATAAAAGTCAATATTTATTATTATTATTATTATTATTATTATTATTATTATTATTTTAATTATTAATATGCATTGGTGTTGATATTATTGTCACATTAAAAAAATTGTATGGAAATAAAATCCTCATTGGACCACTTATTACTGGTCAATTATTATTATTGTTGTTATTATTATTTTAATAATGTATACATTAAAAAAAATAAACTAATAAATAAATAATGACCAGACTACTTATTATTGTTATATTTAAACTTGTTATAATTAGTATCATTATTACTATAATAATAATAATAATAATAATAATAATAATAATAATAATAATAATAATAATAATAATGATCAGACTTATTACTGTTACATTTGTACTTATTTATTTTATTACAACAACAAAATTAATACTAATGCTAATAATAAGTATTATTATTTTTATCATGTGTAAATGTAATAAATAATATAATAAAAAATGATGTTTTGTTATATATTTGTTATAATATTATTATTAGTAGTATTATTTATGTTCATAATGTGCACATGAAATAAATAATTTAACGAAAATCTTATTTTAATATAAAATAATATAACAAAAATATTATTATTGTTACATTTGTGCTTATTACTATAATAATCATAATAATAATAATTATTTTCATAGTGTACATGAAATAAATAATATAAGAAATAATTATCAGATTACTTGTTACATTTGTACTTATTATTATTGTTATTACTACTACTATACTATTTACTACTATTACTAATATTTTTTATTATTAACAATAATAATATTACTATTATTATTATTATTTTCATAATGTGTACATGAATATAAATAATATAATATAAAACAATTATGATCAGACTACTTATTATTGTAACATTTGTACTTATTTAATAATAATAATAATAATAATTATTATTATTATTATTATTATTATTATAGTTATTATTAGGCAGTGGTGGTGATAGTATTGTCACATAAAAAAAGCATGGAAATAAAATCATTATTAGACCAAATATTACTGTTCAGATTTTTATTTTAATAATGTGTACATGGAATAAATAGCATAATATTCAAAAATAATTATCAGACTACTTAATATTGTTACATTTGTGCTTATTATTATCATTCAGTGGTGGTAATATTGTCACATTTTTTTAAAATATTATTATTATTATTATTATTATTATTATTATGTGTACATGAAATAAATATAAATAAAAAAAGAATTATCTTAGTGTATTAAAGGTATCATATCTTATTACTGATATTTGTACTTGTTAATATTATTATCTATTTTTAATTAAAGTGGCTGTGGTATTATGTCAGTTAAATATAATAATAAATTAAATAATATAACAATTATCTGTTACTGTTAAATTGTTATTATTATATCAGTATATATTAGACTTTGTATGTTTTATTATTAGTAGTAGTAGTAGTAGAATTGTTATTAAGTAATGTTATTATTGTGTTATTATTATTATCTTATGCTCCAAACTATAAAGTAAAACATATGAATGACAAAACCTTCTTTCCCCCCTTGCTGGCTCTGACAGAGAAAGTGAAGGACACGAGCTGTGGGTTACTGTAGTCACAGATCACAGCCATGTGATGCGCAGGGTGTGACTCAAACTTGCGTGGCCCGTGACATTAGTGAGTCTGGAAACTGACCAAAGGGGCTTCGCAGCATTTTTCAGCCCTGTAAATGTCTGAGGCACCGCGCTGGAGAGGTAAGTGCAACTACTGCGTGACTTTTAACCCAATTTGCAGTGAAAACACGATGCTTGCAACGCTCGCACGCCTCGCTATACGGCGTTACAGTTGCACAACGTGCTCATGTAGAAGACAAATATCGTGCCAAATTATTCGCGGGGTGCAAAATGTCACCGTACTGCAGTAAGAAAACGACAGCGAGAATCTAAATGGACACATGACTGTTTAGTTGCTTTGGATTAAACGTACATGGAACGACGCAAGGTAGGCAGTGCAAGTATATACTTAATGCTCTTGCGCGGAAAGTAGATCTGTTTTGAAACTTAATGCATCTGTTTTGTGCATATTACGGCCTAGCTCTGCTCATTGATATCTTTCTAGAAGCTTTAATGAATCAAAAACAATCATAACGCACTGTTAATACTGTATAGGGGAAATAAGCAAGTAATAAAACACATGAAGTAGCCTATAAAAGAAACGCTCCTCTAGTTGCTAGTTCAACGGGAACACCCACTTTCACACTGTAACTTCGATTATATGTGCAAACATAACCTTTTCTTCTAAATCAACACTTGCATGACATTTTTATTTTTCATGTTTATTTATTATGACAATACGTCGCTTTTAATGTTCACTTTATTGTGTTAAAGTATTAAAGAGCGCTTGTTTTTTATAAGGAAAAGCTGCAGTTCTGGGCTCCGCCCACACATACTGTTTGTTTGTATCCATTCACGTGTTTTTGGACGCAAAATAGCGTTTTTTCTTTTCTTTTTTATTAAGATGACTCATACAATTAGAGAAAACGTGCAAAAGCTAATTAAATATTTATATTAAAAACGTAAAAAATAATAGTAATAATAATCTCCTGGCATTCAGTACTCGTAATAATCAAACAAACCTTTAAAATATTACTTGTCCTAACAGTATTATTAAAAAAAAAAAAAACATGTAGTTGGCATGATGTGTCACCTATCAAGTATACTGTATTTTTTCCCTGTCAAAATATTAAGGCTCTTCAGCGCAGCCTAATTAGTGCTGCTTGTAGTGAGAATGCGCGTTTGATTAATGACTTTATGTTGTTTTCATCGAGGCACAGACAAGTCTAACGTGTTCATTTTTGTGACAGATTACGACTCAGGACTGATGTGGGCTTCTTTTATCGAGTCAAATGATATTATCATGCAGGTCTGTTTGATCAGACACGTGTGTGTGGGTTTTTGTACACGCTCGGGGCTTTTTGGAAGTGAGATTGTGGATATGTGTGGCGGGGGTTTCTGCTTTTGAGTTGTCAGATCTGTAGCATTTTACCGGGCGGAAACAGATGCGTGTGACTCACCAGAGAGGAAGATAGCAGGGTTTGAACCGCGAAGTTTACTTCTTCAAGACCACCGCTAATCTACATTCCTTTATCCTTAATCTTAAAGGGCTAGTTCATCCAAAAATGAGAATTCTGTCAATACTCATCCTCTGCGCAAGAAGATATTTTAGAGAATGTTAACCAAACCATCTATCTATCTATCTGTATGTTACTTTAAAATGACACATCATGTGATATTAAAGCATTTCCAGTCCATCCAGAAAGTCACAAGCTAGAAACATTATCCATACTACACACTTTCATAAGTGTAGTGTTATATGTGGTTCTAAATATAGCCATTGTGATATAAATCCTGTGAAGATAAGCAAGATTAGCAGGATGATGCTTGTCGGGTTTCTAAGTATTCTAGGGTTTCTAAGAAAAATGCAACTAGCTGCTAACCCGTCTGAAAATACACACTGAAAGCACACATAAGCAGTGTGGTTTTGGAAGCAAACACAGTGGTGTATGTTTGAACAGAGTGTTGCACGTCTGTGTGTTCCGTGGGTGGGTGGGTGGGTGTGTGTGTGTGTGTGTGTGTGTGTGTGTGTGTGTGTGTGTGTGTGTGTGTGTGTGTGTGTGTGTGTGTGTGTGTGTGAAAAGTGGCACAGTTGCAGGCGGTAGGATAGAATTCTCTGCATTTTTCTTCACATGAATGGAAGGAAGTTGGTACAGGACCGCCCTCTCCTTCCCCTCCCCAAAATCTTTCTTTTGTCGTTTTTTTTTTTTTTTTTTTGTCCTTCTGCAGACCTGCTTTTCTCCATCCCTGCAAGCAGGAACTGACTTGTTTGTTTATTATTTATCTGAATGAGACAAATATGTGCTCTGTGATCTATTTTAATATACGATTAGCTACAGTATGATTATAGTAATCAGCAGTATTACTGTACTCATGTTGACTAGATAGTTTACACAGTCCTTCAGTATGTTCTATTTTAACATACTGTCTTTTCTGTAGATATATAGATATTTACATATACATCTGTAAATATACATAGATAGATAGATAGATAGATAGATAGATAGTTGGAAATTTGCATATCTATCTTCAAATATACATCCAAAAATAACTCTATATAACTGTCTATCAATAGACAGATGGACAGATAGATAGATAGATAGACAGACAGACAGACAGACAGTTTTTTGGATACATATTTTGATATCTGCATATATATCTCCAAATATACATCCAAAAATAACTCTATATAACTGTCTATCAATAGATAGACAGAGAGACAGATGGATAGATAGATGATAGATAGATTTTTGGGTACATATTTGGATATTTGCATATATATCTCCAAATATACATCCAAAAATAACTCTATATAACTGTCTATCGACAGACAGACAGACAGATTTTTGGATACATTTTTGGATATCTGCATATATATCTCCAAATATACATCCAAAAATAACTCTATATAACTGTCTATCGACAGACAGACAGACAGACAGATTTTTGGATGCATTTTTGGATATCTGCATATATATCTCCAAATATACATCCAAAAATAACTCTATATAGCTGTCTATCAATGGACAGACAGACAGACAGACAGTTTTTTGGATACATATTTGCATATATCTCCAAATATACATCCCAAAAAACCACTACATAACTGTTTATCAATAGACAGATGGACAGACAGATCATTTTTTGGATATATATTTGGATACTTGCACATATATCTCCAAATATACCATACATTTTCTATAAATAGATGCATACATCTTTGCATACATCTATCTATCTATCTATATCTATATATCTATATCTATATATCTATATCTATATCTATCTATATATCTATATATCTATATATATATATGCTGTCGACAACACTGAAGCAGATGTGCACACACACACATACACACTTCACTTAAAAAATGTGTTGAACACACGCTCATTCTGCTAATTGGTCTTTATTATG
>NC_133379.1:42830563-42844848 GCF_049309525.1 Garra rufa
AATCTTAATCAAAAAATAATCAAAAATTAAGTTTTGATATATTAATGGTAGGAAATGTACAAAATATCTTCATGGAACATGATCTTTACTTTATCCTAATGATTTTTGGCACAAAAAAAAAAATCGATCATTTTGACCCATACAATGTATTTTTGGTTATAGCTACAAATATACCCATGCTGCTTAAGACTGGTTTTGTGGTCCAGGGTCACAAATAAACACACTTGATGCATATTCATAGACTGATATAACAAAACCATCTAGTTAATTAAAATATGCAAATGCACAGGAATTGCATACCTGCTTAATACATATATGTGTCTTTTCCAGTTGGAACTCCATATTATATGTCTCCCGAGAGAATTCATGAAAACGGCTACAACTTCAAATCAGACATCTGGTCCTTGGGTTGCTTGCTGTATGAGGTACACAAACACATATACATTCATACTAGCATTCATTAATTTTAAAAAAATCTCTTATGGTCAACAAGGCTGCCTTTTTTTGGGTCAAAAATTGTGAAATATTATTACAATTTAAAATAACTCTTTAATATCTAAATATATTTGAAAATGTAATTTATTCCTGTGATGCAAAGCTGAATTTTCAGCATCATTGCTCCAGTCTTGAGCATCAAATGATCCCTCAGAAATCATTCTAATATTCTGATTTGCAGCTCAAGAAGCATTTCTGATTATTACAAATGCTGAAAACAGCTGCTTAATAAAAAGAGTAAATGCACTTGCAATCAAAGTCTATATGACAAGGCACTGTACCAGAATAAATACTGAAATACACTGTTTTGAAAGTACAGCCACATGAGTAGTGGCAACTTAACGACAATACAAGCAAGAACAGCGGAATGAGACGTAATTATATTTTATGTGTGATATTTGTGTGTCTCTTAGATGGCAGCTCTGCACAGCCCCTTCTACAGCGACAAGATGAACCTGCTCTCATTGTGCCACAAGATCGAACAGTGCGATTACCCTCCTCTGCCATCAGAGCACTACTCACAGAAGGTACAACACACACACACACACACACTTACATGCCTCTCCTATGAAAACCAGTGAGCAAAGCTCAAAAACACATGATGCACGTCTTTTTCTCAGAACAAACAATAAATGAACAAAGGGAAAAAATGCAAATATACACTTAAAACTTTTATGTTTTTGCAAACTTTTATGCTCACCAAGGCTGCATTTGTTTGACCCAAAATATAGTAAAATTGTGAAATATTATTACATTTTAAAATTACTGGTTTCTTTTTAAATATATTTTAAAATGTAATTTTTTTTCTGTGATGCAAACCTGAATTTTCAACATCATTACTGCAGTCTTCAGTGTCACATGATCCTTCAGAAATCATTCTAGTATGCTGATTTTCTGCTCAAGACACATTTCTTGTATTATCAATGTTGAAAATAGTTCTGAATAATATTTCTAATATTTACTGATGATTAGAAGGTTAAAAAACAATTGTTTATTTCATTTATTTGAAATAAACAATTGAGGGTTTGCACATAAACCACAATTTGTTCAGTTACCTGGATGCATGGCCATATTGGCGATACTCAGATATAAACAACAGCATGGATTGCATGGTTGATGTACTATTGAACATGTTGTTCTGCTAATTTATGTTGTTTAAACCATTGAAAAAATGTGTGGAAGCTGCTAAATCGTATAGAGAAGGACTTAGTAAGCAGAAAAAGTAAAAGCAATATTTTGACAAACTAAAGTTAATAGGTGGTAAAGATACGTATAAGTATTATTAATTAAGATATTAGCCTAATATTTCACCTACCTGACTGGAAATGATAAGAACAAACACTAATGTTGTCAAAATTCTTGCCCTGGAAATCCCGGTTCAGTTTGGCCAACCACAAACGGCTTGTTGTTCCAGACAGTTTTTTCCACTCTTCTCTTTAATTTGTTATGACTTTTGGCAGTCTATAGTACTCCAAATGTTTTTCCTGGTCCGACTGATTAGTACAGCCCAAAACATGACAATAACTGATCATTTTCAGCAGTAATAATCAGCAAAATATACAAGTTTCATTCGGTTCACTGGTATTTTTTTACACTTAGTACCGCCAATATGGCCGTTTGATGATGTGTCATGAAAACACACTATAATTTGTAACATTATAAATGTCTTTACTATCATTTTTAATCAATTTAATGCATCCTTGTTGAATAAAAGTCCTAATTTCATTCAAAGCTCAGGTTTTGTAACACAGCCTCTCACCAATCATATCATGAAAATACAACATGTGATCATTGTTGTAACCTACACACCTTGTATGTGTCGCAGCTCAGAGATCTGGTCAGTATGTGTATCAACCCTGATCCCGACCAGCGGCCCGACATCAGCTTCGTCCTGCAGTTTGCCAAACAGATGCACCTGTGGACATCCAGCACCTGAAACAAACACACCTGTGGGAATGAGAACCATTGTGCAAACCTGCGATCTCTGCTCTCTCAATCCAACTGAACAAGCTGTAGAAAGATCTAGAAATGAGTAAAGAGAGAATGCCAACAGTGTCTATACTGTTTTAAGCTGAGCGTTTCTCTAGATTTGTATTGAAAGCAATGCCGATGTACTTCTTGTGATTTCAAATGATGTATCACAGTGCTGTGTGCTGATTGGTTTAGAGAAAGTTGGTCAGGTCAGGTGACCCGTGCCTCAAGTTGATGATGTCAAAGCAAGGTGGTTCCATTTATACATACTTTTTCTGTGGGCTTATATTCATAACAGCAGCATATAAAGAGCCTTACAGTTGCGTTACTTCGCTCTCTTTATGTTTCTGATACACACATACACGCACACAATTGTTAAGTGTTTTGCAGGGAAAACACTCGTGTTGGACGCCGAGTTCAGCGGTTTTGTTCTCTGCTCAAATATCTACCATATGAAAGTATTCAGTATATCCATTGTTCCAAAGAGATGTTATTTTTTGAACCATTTTCTCATGTTTAAATGTGTAATTAACAATAAAATGTAACTGGAAATACTGAGTTTGTGACAACTTTTGTATTAAAAGATATTTGAAACGTCTTAAAGGGTATCCACAACGCATATCTAACATGATAGGCGGCTGCATATATGAAAAAAACACCTAACCCCAAAAAAATTCTAACAAAAGGTTTCTCAGCTGTTTTTAGGTAGTATTAGGTGTCCTTAATAACATACTAAAAGTTTACCAAAGTTTGACCACTAGAAAGGTGTCATTTTCAAGATGGCGTCCAAGATGGGCAGAAAACCCTTAAAATATCCTAACTCCTTCATTATTTGACCTAGCCAAGTAATCTTGGTGTCTAACCCAATGTTTTCTGGGTCTATGAATCCATTGGACTTGTCTAAATTGCACTGACATGATTACATACTTATGGAATACATGATGTTGTGAGATTACTGTAAGGTTTTATCTTTGTTTGGGGTGAACCAGAGTTTTAAACGATTTAGTCATGTAACTCCTACTCAGTACATGTTTTTGGACACATACAGCTCTTTTTTTTCTTCTAAAACACAGACTTGACATTCAATGTAAAAGTTACTGCACCCAAAAGTTCCTTAAATTGGAGCTGTATAACTTGGATCATAAAAAAACTCTGAATTAGCCCGAACAGAGGCGTGTGTGAACCCTCTAAATGGTCACTTATTTCAAGTTGCTTTAATATAAAATTGTACTTGTAATCACTTTCAGGTGCATCTCAATAAATTAGAATGTTGTGGAAAAGTTCATTCATTTCAGTAATTCAACTTAAATTGTGAAACTTGTGTATTAAATAAATTCACTGCACACAGACTGAAGTAGTTTAAGTCTTTGGTTCTTTTAATTGTGATGATTTGCCTCACATTTAACAAAAACCCACCAATTCACTATCTCAACAAATTAGAATACTTCATAAGACTAATAAAAAAAAAACTTTTTAGTGAATTGTTGGCCTTCTGGAAAGTATGTCCATTTACTGTATATGTACTCAATACTTCTTTTGTTTTAATTACTGCCTCAATTCAGCGTGGCATAGAGGTGATCAGTCTGTGGCACTGCTGAGGTGGTATGGAAGCCCAGGTTTCTTTGACAGTGGCCTTCAGCTCATCTGCATTTTTTGGTCTCTTGTTTCTCGTTTTCCTCTTGACAATACCCCATAGATTCTCTATGGGGTTCAGGTCTGGTGAGTTTGCTGGCCAGTCAAGCACACCAACACCATGGTCATTTAACCAACTTTTGGTGCTTTTGACAGTGTGGACAGGTACCAAATCCTGTTGGAAAATGAAATCAGCATCTTTAAAAAGCTGGTCAGCAGAAGAAAGCATGAAGTGTGCAGTGACTTGGTTTTCAAAAACATACAGTGGACCAACACCAGCAGATGACATTGCACCCCAAATCATCACCGACTGTGGAAACTTAACACTGGACTTCAAGCAACTTGGGCTATGAGCTTCCCCACCCTTCCTCCGGACTCCAGGACCTTGCTCTCATCTGAAAAGAGGACTTTGGACCACTGGGCAACAGTTCATTTCTTCTTCTCCTTGGCCCAGGTAAGAAGACTCTGACGTTGTCTGTGGTTCAGGAGTGGCTTAACAAGAGGAATATGACAACTGTAGCCAAATTCCTTGACATGTCTGTGTGTGGTGGCTCTTGATGCCTTGACGCGAGTCCAGTCTATTCCTTGTGAAATTCACCCAAATTCTTGAATCGATTTTGCTTCACAAGCCTCTCAAGGCTGCGGTTCTCTCGGTTGGTTGTGCATCTTTTTCTTCCACACTTTTTCCTTCCACTTAACTTTCTGTTAACATGCTTGGATACAGCACTCTGTGAACAGCCAGCTTCTTTGGCAATGAATGTTTGTGGCTTACCCTCCTTGTGAAGGGTGTCAATGATTGTCTTCTGGACAACTTTCAGATCAACAGTTTTCCCCATGATTGTGTAGCCTAGTGAACCAAACTAAGAGACCATTTTGAAGACTCAGAAAACCTTTGCAGGTGTTTTGAGTTGATTAGCTGATTTGCAAGTCAGCATATTCTAATTTGTTGAGATAGTGAATTGGTGGGTTTTTGTTAAATATGAGCCAAATCATCACGATTAAAAGAACCAAAGACTTAAACAGTCTGTGTGAAATTAATTTATTTAAAGGGGTCATCGGACGCAAAACTAACTTTTACATGTTGTTTGAACATTAATGTGTGTTGGCAGTTTGTGTACACAGCCACCCTACAATGATAAAAATCCACCCAGTGGTATTTTTTTAATCTTTAAAAGTAATATCCCCTTTTTAAAATTGGGTCATTCTCAGCATCTTGTCGTTGTGACGGAACACCAACAGAGGCCACTCCCACGATAGTAGATTGACATGAGCGTCTTACCTTAGATCCGCCCTCACCGAGCTGAAACAGTCTGACTCCGATCGCCATTGTGTGAATCAGGTGCAGAGGAAGACTCTAATTGAGTGATTGAGGTGTTCTGTTGTTGGATGTAATAATGAACATAGCAGTAGTCATTTGCTCCCAACATCTGAGCTGCTTAAGAGGTAGAGGACAACGTTACTTTCGTTTTTAAAAGGAAAGCGCCGATCCCGATCGACATATGCGTCTCTGTTCGTGTGAATCTTAATAATGTGCTCGTTGGCAAGTTTCGCCGATAAACACGGCTAAATGCAGCTAAACGTGGCTAAACTAAACATTACAGATCCTAATCCCTCAGCAGAGAGGGGCGGGGCGAGCAGAGCTCATTTGCATTTAAAGGGCCCATGCGATAAAATGAGCTGATATTTTGCAGAGCTGATTTTGACAAGGTAAAAGGGTGTTTTTTTACACTACTATTGAGAATTTTTAACCAAAGTATATTACAGACTTTTCATTAAGACCCTAAAGAATCATATGAACTTGTGGAAAATGGGCATCCGATGACTCCTTTAATACACGAGCTTCACAATTTGAGTTGAATTACTGAAATAAATTAACTTTTTCACGACATTTTAATTTAGATATTTATATTTTAATTTTATAATTTACCTGTATCTATCAAGCAAATATGCTAATTTAAATATTACATGGCCAAAACATGTATCAGGCACCAGTATTCCTGGTCTAGGAGGAATACAAAGGAGTAACGGTGCGTTCACACTACAGCGTTAAATTTGCGCTCAGTGCCGCTAGCAACGCTACAACGCCACTGCTTTGGGGAGTGTCTAATTTAGGGCTGAGCACACCTCTGAAAAACAATGTTCACACCCTATTTATGTTCCATTGTCTTCTTTTAACGGCGGTTCGAAAACTAAACTGTAGCATATAATGAAAACATGCAAAGTACATTTACTTTTGCGTGACTTTTTCAATAATATGTGATTTCAGCTCAGTAATCCACCAGTTTCGGAAACACGCGTCATGGTCTTTCCTTGCCTACTTCTCACAGCGATTGGTTGTTGCCCAGCGTTTTGCGCTCAAGATTTGCATAAAGTTGAGGAATGCCCAACCTTTTGACGCTCTCAGCCGCTCTCAACGCAATCTCCGCAACGCTTCCAATCCCAAAATGCACCACGCGACCGTTTACGCGCAACTTCCACATGAATGAATTGAAAACGCTCGCTTCGCCCCGCTCGCTACGTGCCAGTGTGAACGCACCGTAATGGTCATTTTAAGGACCTGACGGCCGCCATTTTGAAAATGGGGCCTTTCTTGGAGTCAAACTTTGGTAAACTTTTAGTATGTTTTTAAGTACATCTGATACTACTGTAAACCACTGAGAAACCTTTTGTTAGAATTTTTTTGGGGTCAAACCATATTTGCAGCTGACTATGAACGAAGATCTTACTGTCAGTTACCCGGATGCGGGCATATTGGCGATACTCGAATGTAAACAACAGCATGGATTGCACGGTTAATGTACTACTGAACTCGTTCTGCTAATTTATGCTGTCTAAACCATAGAAAAGACGTGTGGAAGCTGCTTAATGATATAGAGATTTACTAAGCAGGAAGGGGCGTAGCATTTACAAACAACGTTGTAAAGATACATAGGAGCAGTATTAATTAAGATATTAGCCTAATATTTCACCTACCTGACTGGAAATTAATAGAACAAACACGAATGTTGTCAAGATTCTTGCCCTGGAAATCCTGGTTCAGTTTGGCCAACCACAAACGTCGTTTGTTTTTGCACTCTTCTCCTTGATTTGATATAACTTTGGCAGTCTATAACTTTACTCCAAATATTTTTCCCGGTCCGACCGATTAGGACAGCCCAAAACATGACAATAATTGACCATTTTCAGCAGCAATAATCAGCAAAATATGCTAGTTTCTTTCGGTTCAGCGGCATTGTTTACATAAAATGCCGCCAATATTATGGACTGATGAAGCGTCGTGTTCAAATCAGCTTTTTTTCTCCAGATTTTCTGAAGAAAAAGACAAAATATTATATATTGAGAATTTGTATTATCTTTTTATTTAGCGCCCCCTAGTGATAAACAAATATATTAAGTACTATAATTTATCAAACTAAACATAATACAAAATAATTAAATTCATATATTGACCTCTATTTAATTAAATGCCTTGTTTTAATCAATCATACAAAACTTTTATTTGTCAAGCTACTGGAGTGCATCTTCACAACTCATATGATATTCACAATTTTTGGAGAATGATGCATGTATACTACCATTCAAAACAACACAATCTTACTGACCCCAAACTTTTTATATCCATCAAAAATACATTAAATTGATCAAAAGTGATAGTAAAGACATTTATAATACTACAAAAAAAATATTTCAAATA
Source organism: Garra rufa (assembly GCF_049309525.1). NCBI lineage: Eukaryota > Metazoa > Chordata > Actinopteri > Cypriniformes > Cyprinidae > Garra > Garra rufa. The sequence continues at coordinate 42,838,356 of NC_133379.1, forward strand.
AATAAAAATGCATCACTGTTTCATTATATTAAACTGCACAACTGTTTTCAACATCGATAAGAAATGTTTCTTGAGCAGCAAATTAGAATGATTTTTGAAGGATCATGTGACACTGAAGACTGGAGTAATGATGCTGAAAAATCAGGAATAAATTACATTTTAAAATATATATTTAAATAGAAAACAGTTATTTTAAAATTTAATCATATTTAAAAATATTACTGTTTTACTGTTGTATTTTTGATCAAATAAATGCAGACTCGGTGAGCATAAAAGACTTTTTTCAAACCATTTTGACCCCGTATTTATTTTCCTGCTATACATTTAGATTAAAAACACAAAAAAGGGGTTATCCAAAATAGATGATACCATCCTTATTTAAAAATTGAAGGCACAGAGGCCTGATAAGATGCACAAGAAAAACACAAACTTCAACTTACAATGTCTTTTATTGGAAATAATGAAAAATTACTAAACCACCACATAAGACTTTGGGACAAAGGTTATGGGGGAAACAAACAGATCAAAGTGTGGTGGGTTGTGTCATCTCAGGAGGTGTCCATGGTCTGCACGCTTTCCTCCACCACCTCCAGGTTCAGAGGAATCACGGTCTTCGTCAGAACGGCGGTAGTTCCATGCTTGTACTTGTAGCTTCCGGTTCTGAGGAAAATACACAAAAAACACAATGAATTAAACGATAATGCAACTCCTGCAAAAAAACTAAAACCTAATTACACAACTCAGGATTATGAGTTTTTTACAAGATAAAACCACTTTACAGTTGTACAAAAACATGTATAATGATGTTGGCAGAAAACTCTAAGAGTATAATCACCACACAGCTTGTAAGTTTGAACAACTGAACTACTTCAGACTCACTCCTGGTTAGTCAAACACATGCAGGTTATAGTTTTGTCTAGAAGTGGTGCACATTTTAACACACAGGTTACTCACACAGGGCGTCCATAAACCTTATCCTCCCTTAAAACGGAAGAGTGAAGCATAAGCCTTTCATTGGGTTGAAATCTCTCAATTAATATCATGCACACATATGGAAGTCTGCATTAACATTTTATCATACTGACCATTTGTGTCTAGACTATGGGTTAGACTCCCTGCACATTGATCAAAATAAATTGATTATGCAATAATCATATTAAGGCTTTTCTTACTCATTTATAAAAGTTTTACATGCTGGCTGGGCATTTATGTCAGTTTAAGTGCCATACGGTCCAATTATACAGATTTCATCCATGCCTCCATGCTGTCATGCAACAAGCGTAACTGCAAAGTTTAGACAGGTTTGTCTGAGGTGATGTTTCTCTGGCAGTAGAGACGCTCACCTGACACCCTTCTTGTTGGCCTCATCATGAGGTCTCAGGTAGTCCACCTTCCCCTTGGTGATCACACACAGGTCGATGTTGCTTCCTGAGCCCAGGTCATTAAAGATACCAGCCGCTATCGCATCCCGCACCAGGCGCTTGGCCTCATCCTCCTGATCAACACAACCAGCATTAGCTTAAATGCAATGGAATAGACTGTTCCCATGTTTTTTAACCAATTTGCATGCATATTACATTAACAAATAGCAATTTACAACTCATACACTACCAGTCAAAAGTTTTGAAAAGATGTTTTAGAATATTTAATGATTTTTTAAACGTCTCTTCTGCTCACCAAGCCTGCATTTATTTGATTTTACAGCAAAAGCAGTATTATGAAATATTTTTACCATTTAAAATAACTGATTTTTATTTAAATATATATTTTAAAATGTAATTTATTACTGTGATTAAAACTACATTTCAGCATCATTACTTAGAAATCATTCTAATATGCTGATTTGCTGTTAGAAGAGACATTTTTATTATTATTATTATCAATATTTAAAACAGTGGAGTACATTTTTGTCCGGATACTTTGATGAATAGAAAGATCTAAAAATTAATACTTTTATTTAGCAATTATGCTTTAAAATGATCAAAAGTGATGATAAAGACATTTATAAATGTTACATTTCTATTTCACAGATAAATGCTGTTCTTCTGAACTTTCTATTTATCAAAGTAACAAAACATAAAAAATTCTACTCGGCTGTTTTAACATAATAATAATTCATGTTTTTTGAGCAGCAAATCAGAAAATTGGAATGATTTCTGAAGGGTTGTGTGACTGGAGTAATGATGCTAAAAATTCAGCTTTGAAATCACAGGAACAAATAACATATTAGATTGTATTAATATAAAACAGTTATTTGAAATAGTAAAAATATTTCTACATTTTACTGTTTCTGCCATTCTTTGGATCAAATAAATGCAGACTAAAGTGCAGACAAAAATAATATCTTACTGTCCAAACACCTGACCAAAATTACTATGTATTTTTAAGATTTATTAAGATTGGCTCCCATGACTTGTCTAGGTTTAAAAATGACCAAGGCTGCATTTATTTGATATTTTAAAAAAAGGTAAAAACTATAATATTAATACATTTTAAAATAACTGATTTCTAATTTGATGCATTATAAAAAATTTATTTATTCCTGTGATGCAAAGCTGAATTTTTAGCATCATTACTTCAGTCAGTCTTTAGTGTCACATGATCCTTCAGAAATTATCTTAATGTCCTCACTTATTTTTATAAATGAAAACAATTGTGCTGCTTAATATTTGTGTGAAAAATGTGATTTTGGGGGGGATTATTTTAGGATTCTTTGATGAACAGAAAGTGAAAAAAGCATTTATTTCAAATCCAAATATTGTGTAACGTTATAAACATCTTTACTCTCACTTTTTTTTTTGATCGATGTAATGCATTCTTCCTGTAAAAAAATGCCCCCAGCTTGCTAAATCCAAAACTCGAGATCGTAAATGCACACAAGGTTACCTCCATATTGGGCGTGTAGCGATCCTCAAAGACTGCCATTGCTGCCAGAGAACCAGACCCTGATGAAACAAACACATGCTGATGTTACTAGTGAGAAAAGGCCAATCAAAAGGAGCATCTTCTGCAATAACAGTTATTCATTAAATGATGCTTGTCATGTTGTCATATGGGGCAAAACTAGCAAAGCCAGTCAGACATCTATTGTGGCACCAGTCAAAGGCTTTTTAGAAACACAATGTCTCCCTCTTTTGGTAGAATTGGAAGATGACTCATATTGGTATGTTAGTGTAACTCACCCATAGTGACGTAGGGCAGCTTGTCTGTTGATCCGTGTGGATAGATGCTGTATAAGTGTGGGCCAGTGGAGTCAACCCCTCCGAGAACTAACGCAGCGCCAATATAACCTTGATACCTATATATGTAAACACATAGTAGGCCATATACAAAATGATCAAAAGTTTGGAATAATAACTCCTTTTTAAAAAAAAAATAAGTATCTTATGCTCACCAAGGCTCCACGTATTTGATCAGAAATATTTTTACAATTTAAAATAAATGGTTTGGATTCGAATATATTTTAAAATGGAATTTACTCCTGTGATGCAAAGCTGAATTTTCAGCAGCCTTTACTCCAGTCTTCAGTGTCACAACAGTACTGTACATACTGTATTTTTGATTAAAAAGCAGTCTTGTTGAGCATGGTAGTGTCTATTTAGGACGCTATGCAGATTCATTACCTGAAGAGCATCTGCTTGAGCATGCGGTTGGCGGTGGCGACTCGTGGGAGGCGGCCGGTGGACAGAGCATGGAGCTCCAGGTTAGAGGAGATGATCTGTGTGGTCATCTCAGTGTCCGCCGCGGTACCGGCTCCACAACAACTACAGAACAAGAGAAAGACATGGTTTCAGAGCAATATCACTGGGTGTTTGGGACTGTAAATGTTATGTGTTTGTACTTACTATATGTTGGGAGAGATGTAGTGAATTTTAGAACAGTTCTTATCGGCGACAACCATTCCTTCAGTCGCACGAGTGTCTGCACCTAAAACAACTCCATCCTGAAAGAGATCATTTTTGAGACAACTGTCAGCTTTTTTTTTTTTTTTACATATATGAGGGCATGAAGTCAAATCCTTTACGTTTAGATATTAAACTAATGTTTTTTTTTTCTTACCTTGTAAACGACTCCACAAATGGTGGTGCCGGTTTTACGAGCTGCAGGAGAGCTGAAACCGAGCTTATTGATGTCTGCCTCCAGAAGAGCATTTCTATAACAAAATAAACATTAAACATTTTTTCCCCTAAAAGTCATTCTATTTATTCAGCCCTTTATATTTCAACTCTGCTTTTTTATGAAGTGGATAAGATTCTACATTAGCAACAAAAAAAGTAAACAGCCATTTGGTTTGACCAGTCATACACTACCAGTCGAAAGTTTTTTTGAACAGTAAGATTTTTCGTTTTTTAAAGAAGTCTCTTCTGTTCAACAAGCCTGCATTTACTTGATCCAAAGCAAAAACAGTAATTTTTAAAAACATTTTTACTATTTAAAATAACTTTTCTATTTGAATATATTTTAAAATGTAATTTATTCCTGTGATTTTAAAGCTGAATTTTCAACGTCATTACTCCATTCTTCAGTGTCACATGATCCTTCGAAAATCATTCTAATATGATTTGCTGCTCAAGAAACAATTATTATTATAATCAATATTTAAAACAGTTGAATACATTTTTTTCAGAATTCTTTGATGAAAGTTAAAAACTTTTGTAACATTATACACTATACCATTAAAAAACTTGGATTTAGTATAATTGATCATTTTTTGGGATTACAGAAATTATTACTTTTATTTAGCAATGATGCTTTAAATTGATCAAAATTATGATAAAGATATTTATAATGTTACAAAATATTTCTATTTTAGATAAATACTTTTCTTCTGAACTTTCTATTCATTAAAAGAAACCTGAAAAAAAAATGTCAACAATAATAATTGTTTTTTGAGCAGCAAATCAGAATATTAGAATGATTTCTGAAGGATCATGTGACTGGAGTAATAATGCTAAAAAATCAGCTTGAAAATCACAGGAATTAATTGCATTTAAAAATATTTTCAAATAGAAAACAATTACTTTAAATAGTAAAAATATTACATAATTGGACTGTTTTTGCTGTACTTTGGATCAAATAAATGCAGACTTGGTGAGCAGAAAAGACGATTTTCTTTTTAATTATTATTTAAAAAGTCTATATACATATTATTGCTCTTTTGTTGGTTATGAATGCTTCTATTGTCCTCATTTGTAAGTCGCTTTGGATATAAGCATCTGCTAAATGACTAATACTAAATGTATTATGTTTTTGATTCACAGCGACAGCATTTCAACCACAGATTCATCCGCAAAGTTCTCCTGACAACTAGTGGACACTTTTAATACACCCTTTTATCATAGCTCTTTTGTGGTTAATACAAAAACAGTTACATTTATAAAGAAACAACCAAATTAAGGAGGTTTATGTAACAAAAAACAACGAATGAACGCTTCCCCTTCGCTGTTACAAAACAGTCACTTACGTATGTAACGTTTACGTTTTCTATTAGTTACTAAACAAAATACAAATCGCAGAATAATGTGATGAATTAAAAACGTGTTTTTAATGTAAAAATGAATAAACACATGTTCTTTGAGAGTTGATATGTTCATTTAGTCTGAAGTTACGACATACACTATAAGCGCGGGGTCGAAGCCCACTAATAACAACAAAATATCAACAATGATAAACAAAAACACGTTAACCTTATAAAACATATTTCTAAATTTTATACATAACGTAAAATGTAATTTAACGAATCTTTCATTACATAAAACCGCTATTCAAATTTGTTTGAGTAAATTCTCCTGAGTCATTCAGACAGGCCGTGACTCAACCGATCGCTAAAATGCCTTCAAAATCAACTCGAACTTTTTATTATTTTACCGAATCGGTAAAGTAAAAACTACCCCACTTCAGCAGATAAATTCCCCTTTAAATGACCCGATAAATCTCACCTCTTGCAGTTTTCGAAACTGAAACCGCCGGGATGATACTGGCACACTGAGACGGTCGCCATGATTCTGCGGTCCCGTTTCCGGGAAGCGCGAGACTAGCTTCCCTCTGTGTTACACGCTTGAGCCTCCGCGCCTCCCGTAATTTCTATAGAATAAGCAGCGCTGTAGGAACCTATAGAGCAGGAACATATACCATGTAACACGTGCTGCTGCCTCCTCATCACCTCACACGCTCTCGCGATATCGTTCTGATTCAGATCATTCTAGAAAGAGTTTACATGGAAAATCAGTGTTACATTCCCAATTTACTATTAAACTATTATTAGGTATTGTATATATGTCAAAAATAGGCGAGTTTGGAAGTAGTAATGTAAAAAAAAAAAAAAAAAAAAAAAAAAAAATTAGTGTAAACAAAAATATATTAATAACAAATAATACAAGAGCGTATAGCAGACTTACTGCTTACTTAAGTACTTAAGTAAAAATATGAAAAGTTAAATTAAATATTAAATTAGATATGACAAAAAAACTAAAATAGAATTTTATATATAAAG
>NC_133379.1:42845348-42899330 GCF_049309525.1 Garra rufa
AAAACAGAATATGTCTTTGGAATCAGCATTACAAAATGAGTAAGAAACAAGTATTGGATTTCATTCAGCAGATATGATGCAAACCAGTTTTATTAAAGGGACAGTTCTCCCAAAAATAAAAATTCTGTCCTTCATGTTGTTCCAAACATGTACGAGTTTTTTTCTTCTGCTGCACACAAAATATATTTTAAAGAGTTGACGGTACCCATTGACTTCCATAGTATTTTCTCTCATACTATGGGAGTCAATGGGTACCGTCAACTGTTTGGCTACCAACATTCGTCAAAAGGTTAAGAACAACACAAAGAATTTCATTTTTGGATGAACCATCCCTTTAATTCAGATTCGCTCGTGTTCACACTTACCTTGAGCTCCTTGAAGAAGATGCAGCTCCGCGCCCACTCCACTATAGAGAAGAGCGTCTGATCGGCCATGTGGCACATCAGGCCGAAGGTGCTGAGCCGTTCCTGTTTGGCAGCGAGACGTATGTTCTGTTCCTGATTGGCCGGTGTGCTCCGAGAGTTCTGTTCCTGCTGCAGGTGGGCCAGGTGAGCGCTTATCTTGCTTTGCACCTGCAGCTCATCTTGCTCACAGCGAACAAACTCCAGAACCAGCGGCGGTATCGTTAAGCCCGGCAGGGCGAGTGGTGGGCTGGTCGACACTCGCGTCTGATCAACGTACGTGTAGCCTGGAACAGATTCTGGGGAGCTGGCGCTGGTGTAGTGCTCTGAGCTTGTGTAGTGGTCCGGGTATTCGGATTTGATGGCGCGGCTGGGCAGGGTAGGATATGTTGTGTATTGTGCTGGCAGAGGGGTGTTGGCTGGGATGGGGACGGATAAGCTCAGGGAACTGGATGCGTAAAGGTTGCGTTCGTAATCAGTAGGGGCCACTGAGGTGCCGATGTTTGGATGTGGGTTTTTTGGAGCTGGGGTGGATAGAACGGTGCTGAAGCTGTAGTCAGGTTGAGGTGATGACAGCAAAGGGGGCGTGGTTTCCATCTTTAAACCACTCGCCCGGATGAGAGCTTTCTTCTGCTGCTTTAATGCCCGGTCTCGTTTGTACATGGGGCCAAATTTATTGCGCCCTCCTCGCATCCTATCCGCACGGACAGCTGTGGGAATAAACCATACAATATGTGACCCTGGACCACAAAACCAGTCTTAAGTAGCACGGGTATATTTGTAGCAATAGCCAAAAATACATTTTATGGGTCAAAATAATCAATTTTTCTTTTATACCAAAAATCATTAGGATGTTCTATTAAGACATTCTGTACATTTTTTACCATAAATATCAAAATGTAATTTTTGATTAGTAATATGCATTGCTAAGAATATTTGGACAACTTTAAAGGCAATTTTCTCAATATTTAGAATTTTTTAAACCCTTAGATTCCAGATTTTAAATAGTTGTACCAGTTGTCGCTACTTTTAACCTGTACAAAACAGCTAGTTTTGCTGCTTGATATTCCAAACTGGTGTTTCTTACTATATTATTTTAATGTATTATCCTAAATATGAGCACACTGGCTTGTAGTGCAAACATTGTACCATTTACCGCATATTACTCTTCTGGTTATTCAATATAGCTGATAATGAACCAGAAGTCTCACTCATAGACTTCTGCATTGAAGAAATAGGTGGTATGCCATAACATAATAATAATAATAATAATAATAATAATAATAATAATGATAATAATACATAAAATAAAGGTTCTTTAATAGTTCTACTTTGCTTCAAATCTGATTTAATTTCTTGCTTTCACGTTCTTCCCTTTAGTGGCAAGAGAGCAGTTTAAAAAATAAATAAATAAAATAAATAATAATAATAATAATAAAGATATTTGCCGAATTTTAAAAGGTTGTTGTATCACATGAAACTGTAGAACCGTTCTAATTGGAATGTTTATTTTTTCTAAGTGAAGAATCGTGTTCTATACAAACATGTTGCTTCTTGTCCGTTTCTCTAAAATTCGTCCTTCTATTAACTCACGAACTAGTTAAAAATACCTCTAAAGCCTGGCTGATTAAAAATAGAGCTGTGCTTAAATGAATACTTAACCTTGATCCAGAAGCAAAGCGCGCGCAGTCGGTAAGGCAAAGGTGCCTGCAGATAATAGCGACCTTGCAACAAGAACGGCGCTTTTTTTTTCACTGTTGATTTTTTTCCTCGTTTTTTTTTTCTTTTCTCTAATTCTACATCTACATCTGAAACACTGCAATTTAAATTCTTATTCGTTTTTTCTGAAAAAACTTGCTTTACAAAATGTGATTTAATCGTTTTACAGCCAATTTTTCGATTAGGAAATATACAGATCCTGTCAAAAGATTGTCTTTATCTATGTGCATATAATATAAACATTTGGATTCTAATAACAAATGACAAGATAACTTAAATTGTAAAACGACATTAATCAATATAAGAGATACAAACAGCTTTAAAAAAATATATATATATTATTTAAAAACAAATCAACTGTAATTATAAAAAAAAAAAACATTATTTGTTCTCCAATCATCGTTTATGAATTTCAGATGTATGCAGTTGTCTATACTTAACTGATTTTGAGATTAATATGATTAATTTTAATTAAACACATTTCGCTCACCTTCCAGCCGCATCCCGACGTTCAGACATTTCTGGAAGCGGCAGAACGGACACCGTTTCCTCTGTGTTTTGTCAATCTTACAATCCTGACTCTCAGCACAAGTGTACCGTTTGTTATTCTGTACGGTCCTCTTAAAGAAACCCTTTAAATGAAGGGAGAAAATACTGTTACCATTCGACAACGCTAAGAAAGAAAACAAAGATTTAAAGATCATATTCTACGGAACATATTTATCCATACATATAAATTGCCAAGCTGACTATTAAAATTAACAACAGACATGATTTGTTCGCAGTGACTAAAACATCGAAATATAATTTATTTAATACCTATTATATCGACAAAAATGTCTAACCCTTTATATATAGTGTAAAAAAAGGTAACTGCATATAATAATTATCTAACCATTAAAAATAGCCTACATTGCTAAAGTAGCTAGACTGATTCGTAAATAAAGGTTCTTTATTGGCATCCGTGGTTCTGTGAAGAAACTTGAATATCCATGGAACCTTTCAAATGCAGAAAAGGTTCTTTATATTCGAAAAAGGTTCTTTGGATTTTTAAAATGTTCTTCAAAATGGTTCTGTTTGGAACGGTTCATTAAAAGGTTATTTTATGGCATAATTTTGGAACCTTTATTTATAAGTGAGGACTATTTAATAATTCAGAATACATTTAGTAAATATTTAGATTAAACAAATTATTCTTATACTGAATAAAACCTGTTAATTTAATATCATAACATTGGGTAGATGTTAGGCTACCTGAAACATTTCAGTATATTTATACTGCATGCATGAATACCTTGCAGCTCTCGCAGGTTAATAAACCATAATGATAGCCAGAAACTTTATCCCCACACACCGGACACAGCTCTTCCAGGTCCGTATCATAACTGTAGTCCATCCCGCCCCGCCGAGCGCCTGCGCACAAACATATTAACACACACTTCTAAAATACTGGTCTTCAGGGCTTTTATCAAATAACAATCTTCTAATCGAAAACGTTGCATATGCTTCTTGCAATTACAGATCATTTTCTGGGGTTGTTTTAAAACAACATAACAGTTAAGGGTTTCTAGAAATAAAAATAAAGAGAAGGAAAAAATACTGATCCACCAAATCAGTAAAACCCATACTGACGCTAGATGTAACCTTTATTTTAAGTGTAATGTCATATGAAAAGATAATTCTATGATAAGGCCCTGAAATTATATTCAATATAAGATTTTTAGAATCTGCAAACATACGTTTTACAAGAAAATACTATTTCATATTCGACTTTTTAAAAAAAAATTAAACGTTACTTGCCGTTTCTTTATTTATTTGTGAAATTTACTAGCTATTTCTTAATTTATTTTTCAGTGTGGGCTACAAATAAAGTATTTACTTTGTCACTGACAAATCCAAGAGCATTTAAAGATTTCGATACAGTTGACATTTTAGCTTTGCAATTTTGTTAAAACAATACATTTTAACATCGCCTTTAAGTAAACGAGAAAATGTTACAGCGTTGTCATTTAAGGACTACTACCATGTGCCTATTTGTGTTATTTAGTTAGGCCTAAATATCAATATATCACAGCTGAGCTGTTGTCATTAACCTGATCGTGTGGCATAAACAAAATTAGTTTATTAACAAATTTATCATTCTTTGTTAGAAATGCAAACAGCAAACATGTCCAAAAGCCTGAAACGAAAGCATGTGATGTTGACGTGAAAGGCAACTCTTACCTGTCAGTGACTCTCTGCTCCTCTGCGGTGCTTCAGTGCTGCTGATCTCTACGCGAGGAATTTAATCACCAGAGCCGCGACACGGCGCGATCCTGCCGGTTTAGTGCGTGAGTGTTTCCCCGGTAAAAACCCGCGTTATGTGTGCGAGGACAGCTCGAGGGCAGCAGCTCTTTAGTGTTTGGCCTCGTGTGTTCACACAAGTAGACATGCCCTCATATTCACACAGACACACACACACACACACACACACACACATAGAAAAGAGTCAATGAGCGGCAGGAAGAAGCGCCTATCTGCAACAGGTACTGAGGATGGGGAGGAGACAACAGTTTCCAAGCGATTGCTTCAAATGAACTCTCTGAATAATTTAGAATTTTAATGATTAAAAATAACTTCACATGCATCATGGTTTGCATGTAACCTAAATGATTTTTATTTGAAGAAAAATGCATAAAAGCTGTCACTGGGCCGGTACCCTTTCATAACCATTCAGGTACTAATATTTACACTTTAGGTATTAATACCTTTACGGTTTTTACTACACTAACCATGGCATTTGCAATAAAACGACTGTTAAAAGCTACAAATGCAACCAGTACGCCAAAAAACATGGTTATTATTATATTTTTACTATGGCCTAATAAAAATATGTCTATTTTTGTATTTTTACGCAACTAAAAGTACAAAAGTCTACCTTACTGCCCCAGTGACAGCTTTTGTACCTTTTTTGAGTGAGGAATATAAATTAAAAAAATATGTGTACAAATATGTCTATAGCACTGTCACATCTCAATGTAACCTTCAGTTTATTAATTATTATACATATTTATTAAAAACCGCGTCATTTATAATATTTTACGTACTTTTTTGTTCACTGAGATCTGATTGGTCCAACAACAGACGGCCGACTTTTATTCAACACCATCATCTTTATCACAATACTCGACTAATAAATCCAGATAAATGTTTCCTCCTTCGAGCTAAATCATCTAATTACAAGAATAACATGCAAACAAAAATTAAGGAACATTTGTGCTTATTGTGAGCAAGAATGTGCCTTTTCATAAACTGATTTGTCAAATATTTTGCCTGTGTGTCTAATGCAAAAAAGGTCACAAGTGAAATATTTCGATTTAATCTGTGGAAGAGGTTTTTGTTTGATATGAAATGAAATTATTAATGATGGTGTCAGAAAATCAAAGCACAGAATTGCAGTTATTTCTTGACATTTTAACATTTATCCTCGTATTTATTTAATTATCCAAAGTGAAAGTTGCATTTTGATATGACACAATCAACAAACAATCTTAAAAACACAAACACACACACACTGGGTTTGCTTTATGGGGACATAATGGTTTTTATACTGTACAATCTGTATTTTCTATCGCCTTGCACCAACCCTACCCCTAAACCAAAAAAATAGGACTTTGGGAAAGATTTTGTCCCCATTACGGTTTACCAGGACCACACACACTGCCGTATGACTGCATGTTTTCACACTGCATCAAATCGTCCTGTGCGCACATCAACACCATAAATGAATAACTTTTTAATTTCCTTTAATGAAGCAATCGGTATTGGTTTTCTAACTGCGCACACGCGCTCGCACACGCACAAAAGAATCTGTCATTTTGTGAATCGCGCACACGAGTGTCTCCATATGGCGCATTTCCCATCAGTCATTGTGCTACTTAATCAATAATGAACGTGAAAGACAACGTGCGGAGGTGCAGAAGACCTCTAGTGTGCGCGCACGCTCCCTCGCCCTTTCTATCAAAGGCACGTGGAACATGTGTTTGCTCACAATAAACACAATAGCGGATGGGCTACTTTAATTTCTCATTAGCATTTTAATTAACACACTTCTGGAAAACATTGGAGTAGCGCAGATCAGAGCGCGAGTTCCAGGACAACATCCGAACTAAAACACAGGTCATATGTCACCGTTTGATAGAAATAATCACATAATTGTTTCAATAGGGCTGAAATTCTTACGCTTTGTTTCGCTGTTCTTGACTTCCTTTTGTCAGCCAAAACATAAGGGAAAAATAACCTAGCATAAAGTGAAGGTGGTGTAAAGATTAAATAAAATACATTCTAAATAAAAAATAGCTGCAAAAACCGTATTAACACTTTATTTTTACATTATATTAGTTTACAATATATGTAATGTACCTGAAAGCTTATATATAAGCTTTCCGTTGATGTATGGTTGGCTGAGATACAACTATTTGAAAATCTGGAATCTGAGGGTGCAAAAAATCTAAATACTGAGAAAATTGCCTTTAAAGTTGTCCAAATTAAGTTCTTAGAAATGCACATTAGCCTACTAATAAAAAAGACATTTTCAGAATATGGTAGTGGAACATAATCTTTACTTACTTTACTAATATTTTTGGCATAAAAGAAAAATCGATAATAATTTTGACCCATACAATGTATTTTTGGCTATTGCTACAAACATACTCATGCTAAAGACTGGTTTTGTGGTCCAAGGTCACATATTATATTAGTATAATATTTATATTACATATACAATATGATAAAATCATTTATACAATTGTACATTATTGTAGAAACTCCCAAGTATTTGATATAATAGATATTAAATTGTCATATATACATACAAAATGGATCATGATATCATAATATAAAACGATCAATATAATCATATTAGCCATTTCTCATTGCATAAAAAAGGATCAATTTAAGAGAAATTACAGGCTAAAGAACCTAAAGGCAAAAATATAAGAAAATAAAATAACAATAAGCCTAAAGAATGGTTATAATAACACACTCCTATTCACTGACATGATGGATTTTATCTACCGTCTGTCCGTCAAAAATTATTCCAAAAAAAAAAAAGAAACAACAATTTAAGCGACAAAAGGAGACTTTGTGCCTCTGAACAAAAGGACTCTGGCAAGGTCGAAACCCCAAACGTCCAACTGAGTTGTCATCTCTAGCTCACATAAGACTTAAACGCTGCACCTGATTTTATTTTTAAAAGAAAAAGAGAAAAAAAAATTAAAGCTTGTAAAGCCTCTTTGTAGTCTTTGACCTTCATGGCCTTTCCACCAACATGACTTAACTATAGTTGAATAAAAGTATATTCTGGGATAAAAGATGAATAGGAGATGGAAAAAAGCATAAGAATGAGAATTAGGGAAAAAAAAAAACAGTATTTGCTTTCATACTGGCCACACTTTACATCTGAAGTGCACTCCGTTAAAAGTGAGATTAGTTAATTGACAGCTTGTATAAAAATTATTATTCCTAACCTTGTATATATTGGTTTATATACTAAAAACTCTCGATGTAGTGTGCTTGTGTGTTGAAGTGTATGAAAATGTCTCAACGTTGGGTGTGTGTGATCATGGTGGTCTCTTGTCTTATCTGTCCTTCACCCGCACACTTTCTCTACACCACACTTGTGAGATTGTTTCTCAAATATACACACTTATACATGTCAAGAGTGTTAAGTATATCGGTCTACAACAGAACAATTGTGTCTGTCTATCATATATACGTCATCAATTAAAAGAATGACGCTTTCTTTTATGCTCACTCAATCTGAACTTTAGAAATTCCTTGGTTTTGTTAATGTAACCTATTATAGTCAGAATTATTCACATACAATAAATACAATTTTCACTTGAATACAGACTTGACGTATGTAGATAGATAGATAGATTTACTAAAACATATACCAGATAGATATAAAAATAAAATAAAGGGTGTATGTGGTATGTGTGTGTGTGTGTGTGTGTGTGTGTGTGTGTGTGTGTGTGTGTGTGTGTGTGTGTGTGTGTGTGTGTGTGTGAATGTGGCATTGGGCATTGCCATCAGCCCTGAGCTCTGTGCTCCTGTGACGTAAAAATGTTTCACCCCGAGACCCTTCAAACCTTGAGTCCATTACACAGATTATTTCAAACGCTAATTCACGTACAAAACAAACAGACAGCCATATAACTAACTCTGACCAGAGGCCTTATTAAAACAGCCATGTGTGCCTGCGAGTGTATCAGGAGTGTTTGGTGTGTGAAGGTCTCTGCGTGTTTTAGTTTCTTATCGGAACCATCAGGAGTATTTGAACGTACAGCTCAGATAAGATTACTCATGTCAGAGTGAACCTGTGTGACTGTGTTCGTGTGTTTAACACGGATGGCAAATATCAAGAGTGAGAAAGAGAGATTTGTTACTTATGTAAGAGAGACATTTAGTAGCTGTACACTCGTGGAGAGAATGTTGTCAGTGAAGCCAATATCATGTTTGATATTGTTCAATAAACTGGTTTTATTGTTAATAATTAGAAGAATTATTTATCCTGATAAGATATGTCGCTCTGGACCTCAAAACCAGTTTTAAGTAGTATGGGTATATTTGTAGCAATAGCCAAAAATACATTATATGGGTGAAAATGATAGATTTTTCTTTTATGTCAAAAATCATTAGAATATTCAGTAAAGATCATGTTCCATGCAGACATTTTGTAAATTTCCTACCGTAAATATATCAAAACCCAATTTTTTATTAGTAATATGCATTGCTAAGAACATCATTTGGACATCTTACAGATGATTTTCTCAGTATTTTGATTTTTTTACACTCTTAGATCCCAGATTTTCAAATCGTTGTTTCTCAGCTTATCCTAACAAAGCATGCATCAATTGAAAGCTTATTTATTCAGCTTTCTCGTATAGATCAAATAAAAACTGACCATTATGACTGGTTTTGTGGTCCAGGGTCACATATATAGTTCAATCGTTGACCAACTATAATAGATCTTATTTTTTTGCAATCAACATTACCGTTCATTGAATCTAAACTTATATTTAACTCTGTTTTGCATCACTAATGCTGCCAATGTTGTCATTACTGTTACATTTGGAAACAATTAGCTAACAGTTCATATTAGGCCTTGTATCTGTCAATGTTGTCATTGTTGTGAATGGCTCTCACAAAGTGCGGGAAATGGAAGTGTTATTGTATGGGTCTTATGCAAAAATAGAATATTAAAAAAAAGATCATGTTTCATGCAGATATTTTCTAAATTTAGCTATCATAAATTTATCAAAACCTATTTTTTT
Source organism: Garra rufa (assembly GCF_049309525.1). NCBI lineage: Eukaryota > Metazoa > Chordata > Actinopteri > Cypriniformes > Cyprinidae > Garra > Garra rufa. The sequence continues at coordinate 42,854,785 of NC_133379.1, forward strand.
TAGTAATATGCATTGCTAAGAACTTCATTTTGACATCTTTAAAGGTGATTTTCTCAGTATTTTGATTTTTTTGCACCTTCAGATCGTTCAAATCGTTGTCTCTCAGCCTATCCTAGCAAACCATACATCAATTGAAAGCTTATTTATTCAGCTTTCATATAGATAAATTTAGAATTTTTTTTTTTAGAAAAATTTAACCAGCCTAGGCTGGTTTTAGCTGTTTTTTTCAGCAGGGTTATGGCTGGTTTTGTGGTCCAGGGTCACATACTGTATATAGTTCAGTTGTTGACCAACTATAAAAGATCTTATGTTTTCGCAATCAACAACAACATTTATTTAATCTAAACTTATATTTAACACCGTTTTACATCACTAATGCTTCTGGCTGGCGTTGTAGCCTATTTGTAACTTCTGTGATGATTTTTAATCAAGCTGAGCATGGAAAACAGTGGCTGCACCCATTGGTTCTTCACAAAAAGGTGGATAATAGGAGATAATATGCATGTCACAGAATCACTTAAAAATAGTGGTAAGATTTGAAACAAGTCGCAGGAAATAAACCAGGGCTGTAAAGAAAACAATTAGCAGGTAAAGTCTTTCTAAAACATACCGGTGGAATAATACTGGAAGCAGCCTAACATTTTCATTCATTAGAAAACAGTAATCAAACAACAAGCTATTGACAAAAACAAAAGAGAAGCACTCATTCTTGGCTAGATAGCTATACATTTTATAAAATATCAGAAACTGAATCTTTTAACAACCTTAGGGAAAAACAGAAGAGACTACAAAATTATCTGAAACTATCGTTTTAATTTACACACGTGCTTCTCAGTCAAACTCGTCTATTTGGCAACAATTAACTGTTAATATTAGGCCTTGTACCTGTCAATGTTGTCATTACTGTTGTGAATGGCTCTCACAGAGTGCGGGAAAATGAAGTGTTATTGCTCTGGGACAATTCTTCTTCTTCCTCCTCCTCTTCTTTTGGATTATTAACGGGTTGCGAACCAATTTCGGGACAGTTGTTGTCCTCCACAGATTCATTTTCGGAAAAGCGCGAATTTGCGCGCGTGCGCGAATATGGAATGCCTTGCCAAAATAAGTGATGCTTTTTTTCGCAAAAAAAAAAAGTCGACGTGAAAAAGCCAAAACATGAGGAGTGCGCATTTGTATTTACACATACAAATTTGCCCGACGTAAGCTTGTTTGTCCTTCGAAAATGTAAAAGAGACTAATTTTAGTTAGCTTAGGGATATTTAAAAAATAATATTTAGCATTATATTTAATGTAAACAGTGCGAAATTATATTTTTAAAATACGAAATTGCTCATGTACGTAGTTGATGTGATTTACATGTTGTGACAAAGAAAATGAGTCATCAAAATGTCTTATGAGAGGATGTAGTTTTCTTTTTAAGAATGGAGTGAGAGAAAAAGGAAGAGAATGAGAGTTGTGCTAAAAACAGTCACAATTTCTGCACTCCCGCAGGAAGAGGCGGAGCCTGACACAGGAAACAGGATTTTCACTTAGAACTCACACAGAGCTCTATTATACTGTATGATGATTCAGGATATCTGACTCTCTACGTTTGCTAAATATGTTGTATTGTTCAGTTCAGCCAAACTACTCCATCATAACAGATTGTGATGGAGAAAAGGAGAGAGAGAGGAAAGAAAAGGGAATGATAAGTGAACAAGGTCATGGGCGTCTAAATTAGTTCAAGTGGACACTCCAAAATTCTGCTCACAAGTCAAAAAGAGACAAAGACACGCTTCTATATTCAGCACTTAAAGCAACTCTGCAAGTTTTGACGTTCGAGATTTACACATTTACACATTAATAAACTTTTTTTTTTTCACTTTTTCAATGGCCAGCCTCTCTGTAATTTTCCTTAGGCTTCATTCTTAATTCATGAAGATAATATAAGGTTAGATAAATCAGACCCATATCTAGTTCTAGTTCTAGTTCTAGTTCTAGTTCTAAACCAGAGATATCAGGGTGCAAACTCTGGGTATTTAGCCACATATGTATTTACTTTTCTTTTTCTGTATGCAAATATAAATTCACTTTTGTGATGATGCTAATAGAGTGCAACAGTGCAAGCCCACATTTTAGCCTTTCGGCCTTGGTTATGGAAGTATCTTTTACCAGTTATAAACCATGAACCAAACCAACCAGCTAAAAGATAAATCACAACATTATGAACTTTGATTTTAAGCATGAAAAGACAGGTACTCACAACAGCAAAGTTTTCTCTTGAAAAATGATTGCTTATGGCATTAAGTGTTTGAGTTTTACTGAATGGTAAATTCAGTTTGGGATTTTTCTCAAGGTGATGAGCAACAAAAGTTGAGTTTAGTTCGAGTTTTACTGAATGTACAGGAAAACAGGCTGCGGTTCCTTCCTGTATCTTGTATATTTCCAACGTCGCAACTAATATATAAAAAACCTAGCTGTTAAGCATGAGTAACCGAAGCAGTTGATTCTTTACTAATCCTAATATGTTATGATTTTAGTGTTATATTTTTATAGTTATATTTTGTGCTGTATTTTTCCTCCTTTTTACAAATCTTCAAACAAATCTTTAGAAATGCTTCAGTTTTTCTCAAATGTGAAACATTTTCCTTGTTTTATTTGATTGGAGGTAGGGGGAGGGGCATATATTCTAGAGAACATTTTATTGGACAAAAATCTGCATGGTGCAGGATGAGTCATCAATAAATTTATTCCATTTTTTCAGAAGAGAATAAATGTTAAAGGAGAAGTTCACTTCCAGAACAAAAATTTACAGATCATTTACTCACCTCATCATCATCTAAAATCTTCATGTCTTTCTTCAGAAATCTTCAGATTTTTTATTTTTTTTAATGGAAAACATTTCAGGATTTTTCTCCATATAGTGGACCTCTATGGTGCCCCCGAATGTGAACTTCCAAAATGTAGCTTAAAAGCAGCTACAAAGGACTCTAAATGATTCCAGCCAAGGAAGAAGTGCCTTATCCAGCGAAATAATTGGTTATTTTCTAGCAAAAAAATTGACAATTTATATACTTTTTAACCTCAAATGCCTAGCTCTGTCTATCATGAACCGGAAAACAGAGTTCACGCAAAGCTAGACAGGATGAGCATTTGACGTTATAAAGTATATGAATTGTAATTTAATAATCGTTTTGGTAGATATGACTCTTCTTCCTCGGTTGGGATCGTTTAGAGCCCTTTGAAGCTGCATCTAAACTGCATTTTGGAAGTTCAAACTCGGGGGCACCATAGAAGTCCACTATATGGAGAGAAATCCTGAAATATTTTCCTACAAAAAGATTTTTTTACGACTGAAGAAAGACATGAACATCTTGGATGACGACAGGGTGAGTAAATTATCTGTAAATGTTTGTTCTGGAAGTAAACTTTATTGATGAAATTATTGATGACTCATCCTGCACCACACAGATTTTTGTCCAATCAAATTCTCTCTAGAATGTATATACACTCCTCCCCCTAATATTACCTCCAATCAAATAAGACAAAGCAAATGTTTAACAGTTGAGAAAAACTGAAGCATTTCTAAAGATTTGTTTGATGATGTGTAAAAAGGCGGGAGAATACAGCACCTATTAACTTGGGAGAATAATAAGATCATAACATAATAAGATTCGTAAAGAATCAACTGGACTGTCCTGGAAATGAACTTCTCATTTAATTATTTTGCCATGTAGATTTACTAGTGAAATTTGTCCTCACACTCAACACATACTGACTAAAACCCATCATAAAGCATGTTAGTTCAGATCTGCAAGGCCGCAGAACCGGGAAAACAATATATGGAACATAGAGCACCGTAGAGAACACCAAACAGAGACACTGAAAATAAATAAACACACAGAGACATGTTTATCAGGCCTTCTTTATGAAACGAAAATAAGTACAATGTCATTTTAAATGCTGTAAACATTCAAAACTCAGAGAAGAAAAATACAGATGAACAATGAGTATCAACAGAAAGACAGACAGCAGATCGACACAGTCCGTATGCCGCCCGCTCTTTATGTCATCTACTACAGAGGCACTTCAAGGCCTCAGATGGTAACAAAACAGAGAGAAACATGGCGCGCACAAAGAAAATGATTACCCCCTTCTGCACTATCTATCAGAGCGACCCTCGCACAATATCCGCGAGTGTGTCGCTATACTTAACCCTCTCCTTGTCTGCCGCTGCGGCAAAAACAGAAATGTAAACTTTCAAAGAAGGAATGGAAGGTTAAAACCACATGAAATTCTTCCAATCTTTAGTAATATTTGGAATGTTCCTCTATACAACACGATGAGGTTTCATCAAACTCAACTCTCTGGCCTTCGTGAGAAATGGCTCCTCTGGTAACAGGTTCAAAAACAGGAATAAAAATGATCAAAACATTGAAAACAATGAAAAATTACAACTATGCCAAAATACAAACACATAAACCCTGTTTTGACATTCACACTTTTTTGAACACACACACACACACACACCTGGGATAAAGAGTGTGCTTATTGCATTTCGTTACCCCGGCGACTGGCTCAAACATTACCGGAAGTCTCCATCCTGAAAACATTATAGTCCACAGCGCATACTGTATATTGTAGCACCCTCGGCTTTGGTACTCAAACTCGTGAGCTGCGCGATCTATTTAAAATCTCTCCAACGTAGCTATCATCTGAATAAGACACATTGTTTTTAATGAAATTCAGCACCTTGGCATCTTCACTATTTTATCAGGCATATTTTATCAGTGACATCCTGCAACACAAGGACATTTCATATCATAGCTAGAGGCTGCATAATTCAACAATGGCTTGCAGTGCGTTCATTTGTGGTTTTCTTTTCAGTTTGATTATGGTCAGAGAGTTTCCAAAGGTCTTTCCTTTGAAAATGATGTTCCTGAGGTAATCTTTTACTGTCAATCTGTCAGGAGTTTTACATTCAACTTTGTCATGTAATAAATACATTGGGAGGGAAAAAACAAACAAACAAAAAAAAAAACAGCCAGCTGGAGGCGTGGCTTATGTCTTGGAGGTGGAGCTGTTGGCTAGCCAGGGGTTTTGATTGGTCGTGCAGGAGTACAGGACCGCCTTAAACAGCAAAGGGAGCAGTTCCAGTGGGACGGCCATCATCTTACCTGTAACCAATAATGACATTATTAGCAGAGGTACATTTTGATTGGCTAACTGTTGCATATTCAGGCAGTGTCATGAAAAAGATGCGCAACGAGATTTTAAAAGGAAATAATGCATCTCTATTTGTGGATAAAACTTATTTGAGGCTAAAAATGTTTTTAGGTTTTACACTAAATGCTGGAAATAAGCAGTGAACATCTTAATTTGTGTTCTGGTGAGGGTCATAAAGATTTGGAACAAAATGGGGTTTATTTGAGTGAATTGTAGCTTTAAAACACACCACTGTTTAAACATTTTTAAGATTTTTTATGTTTTAAAAAAATGTCTCTTATGCCCACATTTATTGGAGCAGAAATACAGAAAAAACAGCAATGCTGTAGAATATTATTACAGTTTAGAATAACTGTTTTCTATTTGAAAGCAAAGATGAATTTTCAGCATCATTACTCCAGCCTTCATTGTCACATGATCCTTCAGAAATCATTCTAATATGCTGATTTGCTGCACAAGAAACATTTCTGCTGTTTTCTGTTGAAAACAGTTGTGTTGCTTAATATTTATGTGAAAACTGATATTTTTTCAGGAATCTTTGATGAATAGAAAGTTCAAAAACACATTTTATTTAAAATATAAATATTTTGTAATAATATAAATGTCTTTACTGTCACTTCTGATCAATTTGATATGAATGCCTGTTTTCCACCTCTGAATATTTTTTTTATCACAATTCTGACTTTGTCTTGTTTATATCTTGCAATTCTGACTTTTTTCAGAATTGTAAGATATAAACTTGCAATTGAAAGTTATAATAGTTAGAATCGCGAGATATAAACTCACAAATGTGAGTTATAAAGTAGGAAATGTGAGATATAAAGTAGCAAATGCGAGTTCTAAAGTCAGAATTGAGAGATATTAAGTCGCGAATGCGATTTATAAAGTCAGAATTGTGAGATATAAAGTAGCAAATGTGAGTTATAAAGTAAGAATTGTGAGATATAAAGTAGCAAATGTGAGTTATAAAGTAAGAATTGTGAGATATAAAGTAGCAAATGTGAGTTATAAATTCAGAATTGTGAGATATAAAGTAGCAAATGTGAGTTATAAAGTAAGAATTGTGAGATAAAGTAGCAAATGTGAGTTATAAAGTAAGAATTGTGAGATATAAAGTGGCAAATGTGAGTTATAAAGTCAGAATTGTGAGATATAAAGTAGCAAATGTGAGTTATAAATTCAGAATTGTGAGATATAAAGTAGCAAATGTGAGTTATAAAGTCAGAATTGTGAGATATAAAGTAGCAAATGTGAGTTATAAAGTAAGAATTGTGAGATATAAAGTAGCAAATGTGAGTTATAAAGTCAGAATTGTGAGATATAAAGTAGCAAATGTGAGTTATAAAGTCAGAATTGTGAGATATAAAGTAGCAAATGTGAGTTATAAAGTAAGAATTGTGAGATAAAGTAGCAAATGTGAGTTATAAAGTAAGAATTGTGAGATATAAAGTAGCAAATGTGAGTTATAAAGTCAGAATTGTGAGATATAAAGTAGCAAATGTGAGTTATAAAGTAAGAATTGTGAGATAAAGTAGCAAATGTGAGTTATAAAGTAAGAATTGTGAGATATAAAGTAGCAAATGTGAGTTATAAAGTAAGAATTGTGAGATATAAAGTAGCAAATGTGAGTTATAAAGTCAGAATTGTGAGATATAAAGTAGCAAATGTGAGTTATAAAGTCAGAATTGTGAGATATAAAGTAGCAAATGTGAGTTATAAAGTAAGAATTGTGAGATAAAGTAGCAAATGTGAGTTATAAAGTAAGAATTGTGAGATATAAAGTAGCAAATGTGAGTTATAAAGTCAGAATTGTGAGATATAAAGTAGCAAATGTGAGTTATAAAGTAAGAATTGTGAGATAAAGTAGCAAATGTGAGTTATAAAGTAAGAATTGTGAGATATAAAGTGGCAAATGTGAGTTATAAAGTCAGAATTGTGAGATATAAAGTAGCAAATGTGAGTTATAAATTCAGAATTGTGAGATATAAAGTAGCAAATGTGAGTTATAAAGTCAGAATTGTGAGATATAAAGTAGCAAATGTGAGTTATAAATTCAGAATTGTGAGATATAAAGTAGCAAATGTGAGTTATAAAGTCAGAATTGTGAGATATAAAGTAGCAAATGTGAGTTATAAAGTAAGAATTGTGAGATAAAGTAGCAAATGTGAGTTATAAAGTAAGAATTGTGAGATATAAAGTGGCAAATGTGAGTTATAAAGTCAGAATTGTGAGATATTAAGTCACGAATGCGAATTATAAAGTAAGAATTGTGAGATAAAGTAGCAAATGTGAGTTATAAAGTAAGAATTGTGAGATATAAAGTGGCAAATGTGAGTTATAAAGTCAGAATTGTGAGATATTAAGTCACGAATGCGAATTATAAAGTAAGAATTGTGAGATATAAAGTAGCAAATGCAAGTTATAAAGTAAGAATTGTGAGATATAAAGTCCCAAATACGAGTTATAAAGTCAGAATTGCGAGATATTAAGTCACGAATGCAAATTATAAAGTAAGAATTGTGAGATATAAAGTAGCAAATACAAGTTATAAAGTAAGAATTGTGAGATATAAAGTCCCAAATACGAGTTATAAAGTCAGAATTAAGAGATATTAAGTCACGAATGCAAATTATAAAGTAAGAATTGTGAGATATAAAGTAGCAAATACAAGTTATAAAGTAAGAATTGTGAGATATAAAGTCCCAAATACGAGTTATAAAGTCAGAATTAAGAGATATTAAGTCACAAATGCGATTTATAAAGTCAGAATTGTGAAATATAAAGTAGCAAATGCGAGTTATAAAGAATTGTGAGATATAAAGTCCCAAATACGAGTTCTAAAGTCAGAACTGTGAGATATTAAGTCGCGAATGCAAGTTATAAAGTAACAATTGTAAGATATAAACTTGCAAACGCGAGTTATAAAGTCAGAAATATGGGATATAAAGTCGCAAATGGGAGTTATAAAGTAATAATCGCAAGATATAAAATCACAATGCGAGTCTTCTCAGAATTGCGACTTTATATCTCACAATTCTGAGAAAAAGTCAGAATTGTGAGTTTGTATCAATAAAGTCAGAATTGCGTGATATAAACTTGCAAATGCAAGTTATAAAGTCAGAATTGTGAGATAGAATTGCGTGATACAAACTCATAATTCTGACTTTTTTCTCAGAATTGTGATATAAACTTGCAATTGCAAGGTATAATGTCAGAATTGCGAGATATAAAGTTGCAAATGGGAGTTATGAAGTTAGAATTCCGAGATATAAACTCACAAATGCGAGTTATAAAGTCAGAATTGCATGATAAAAACTCACCAAAAACTTGCATGATATAAACTTGCAAATGTGAGTTATAAAGTCAAAATTGTGACTTGCGTGACATAAACTTGAAAATGCGACTTATAAAGTCAGAAATGCTTGATACAGACTTTTTATATCGCGCAATTCAATCTTTATTTCTCAGAATTGTGACTATTTCTCACAATTCTGAGAAATAAAGATTCAATTGCACGATATGAACTCACAAATGTGAGTTATAAAGTCAGAATTGTGAAATATAAAGTAGCAAATGTGAGTTATAAAGTCAGAATTGTGAGATATAAAGTAGCAAATGTGAGTTATAAAGTCAGAATTGTGAAATATAAAGTAGCAAATGTGAGTTATAAAGAATTGTGAGATATAAAGTCCCAAATACGAGTTATAAAGTCAGAATTGTGAGATATTAAGTCACGAATGCGAATTATAAAGTAAGAATTGTGAGATATAAAGTAGCAAATGCAAGTTATAAAGTAAGAATTGTGAGATATAAAGTCCCAAATACAAGTTATAAAGTCAGAATTACGAGATATTAAGTCACAAATGCGATTTATAAAGTCAGAATTGTGAAATATAAAGTCCCAAATACGAGTTATAAAGTCAGAACTGTGAGATATTAAGTCGCGAATGCAAGTTATAAAGTAACAATTGTAAGATATAAACTTGCAAACGCGAGTTATAAAGTCAGAATTGCATGATAAAAACTCACAAAAAACTTGCATGATATAAACTTGCAAATGTGAGTTATAAAGTCAAAATTGTGACTTGCGTGATATAAACTTGAAAATGCGACTTATAAAGTCAGAAATGCTTGATACAGACTTTTTATATCGCGCAATTCAATCTTTATTTCTCAGAATTGTGACTATTTCTCACAATTCTGAGAAATAAAGATTGAATTGCACGATATAAACTCACAAATGTGAGTTATAAAGTCAGAATTGCGAGATATAAAGTCACAATTCTGACAGTTATCGAAATTGTGACTTTTCTCAGAATTGCGAGTTAAGCCAGAATTGTGAGATATAAACTCTCAATTCTAAGAACATAGCAGTCCCTTTTTTCTACCCAAAATTGGACTGCTCAGAAAGTCAGAATTGTGAATTATCTCGTAATTCTGACTTCATTTCTCACAATTCTAAATTTATATCTCATAAGTCTGTGAAATAAGTCAGAATTGTAAGATAAAAAGTTGCAATAACCTTTTTTATTTTTTATTCAGTGGCAGAATCGGGCTTCCATAATTTAATGCATTCTTGCTAAATAAAAGTATTTATTTCTATTTCTATTAAAAAATCATACTGACCCCAAACTTTTGAACAATTTAAGAAATTTTTCTCTTCAGTATTACACAGATACATACCTGAAGTGTGCCGTATCTCTGTAAGGCAGGTGATGATGTCAGAGAAGCGTTTGGGTCGACGAGGGTGAAGTCGTTCTGTCAAGTCACGACACACGGACCAGTAACGTTCACTCAGCTGTTCCAGTGTGGATGTGTTGCACAAACCTGCCATATCTAAAACACACACACACACACACACACACACTCACATGACACAATCTGCTATGGCCACAAAAAATCTTGAAGGTTAGTGTAGTGTGTGTATTACCTTGATTGAGCAGAGTGATGGTCTTTAAGCAGCTGTACTCTTCATTGCTGATATTCAGTTGATGAAACTTACGAAAGAGAAAATTTAAACTCTCCATGACCTCCATAGCATCCTCACCAAACCTGCATACATGCACATATACATTCAATTAAATTTTTTTTTTCAACCAATGATATTTCACTTCAGTTGTTCATAAACTTTTAGCTCACCCCTGAAGTGTTAGGCTTGAAGGTGTGTACTGGTGTGTGATGTTAGCCAGTTCTCCCAGTATCTGTCCACTGTGCACCGTAAGAGAGGAGAGCAGGATGAGCTGATGCCAGGAAGCCCCCAGTAAACGAGTGCAGTCTTTGATGGACAGATCGCTGTAGAATGGTAAACGTTTCAGCCAGACAATCTGTCTGAATAACAGCTCATCAGCTATACGGCACAGCAGAGCCAACAACTCCGACTGAGTCACGTTATACCTGAACCAATGACAGAAAGAGAGAGAACCTTAGAATTAAACAGAATGGTTTTGCTTCAGCATCTTTATATGTAAATATAAAAGAATAACGAAAACCTTCTCCATGATGTGTTTAAGTCTGGGTAATACAGAACTGGTATAGCAATAGAACAAGGATATTTGTATGCACAAATAGGTTCACATATATCAATATGAATATGTTACAAATGCAACTGGTGTCAGTAAGATTTTTTTTTTATGTTTTGAAAGATGTTGCACCAAGACTGCATTTATTTGAATAAAAATACAGTAAAATTTGTAATATTATTACAATTTCAAATAGCCATTTTCTGTTGAAATATATTTTAAAATGTAATTTATTCCTGAATTTTCAGCATCATTACTCCAGTCTTCAGTGTCACATGATCCATCAGAAATCACACTAATATGCTGATTTGATTTTAAAGTCATGCATTTAACCCTTAAATAGCAAGTAACATAAAATACCTCTGTAAATTCATTTATTGCTATTTTTATTTGCACTAAAAACAATATTAGTATAAATGCACATAACTGTTTTCTATTTGAATATATTTTAAAATGTAATTTATTCTTGTGATGACAAAGCTGAATTTTCGCCATCATTACTTGACGTACTGTCACACGATCCTTCAGAAATCATTCTAATACGTTGATTTGCATCTGAAGAAACATTTCTTAATGGAAATATTTGAATATTCTGGGAATATTTCTGAATAAAAATAAGCGAAATCTGGAACTTATTCAATGTAATGAATCAGACTTATTAAGTGTTTAAAATTATGCATTTAACCATTAAACAGCAAGTAACAAAGTACCTCAGAAAATTTATTTATTGCTATTTTTAAGCACATTATGCAACCAATTTACACTACAAACAAAAATATTATTACAAATGCACATAACTGTTTTCTATTTGAATATATTTTAAAATGTAATTTATATTTGTGATGACAAAGCTGAATTTTCAGCATCATTACTTCAGTCTTCAGTGTCACATGATCCTTCAGAAATCATACTAATAGGCTGATTTGCTGGTCAAGAAACATTTGTTCACAGAAAGATTTTAATTTTGTGGGAATATCTCTGAATAAAATTAAGTGAATCTGTGTTTTGAACAATTATATGAAACAGTTCGAAGGAATTGATTCACTGTAATGAATCAGACTTATTAAGCATTAAAAATTATGCATTTAACCCTTAAACAGCAAGTTACAAAGTACCTCAGAAAGTTAATGTATTGCTATTTTTCAGCAACCAATTTACACTAAAAACAATAATATTATTACAAATGCACATAACTGTTTTCTATTTGAATATATTTTAAAATGTATTTATTTTTCAGCATCATTACTTCAGTTTTCAGTGCCACGTGATCCTTCAGAAATCATTCTAATATGCTGATTTATTTGAAAAAATTATTTGAAAATTATGCATTTAACCCTTAAACAGCAAGTAACAAAGTACCTCAGAAAATTAATGTATTGCTATTTTTCAGCACTTTTTTCAGCAATCAATTTACACTAAAAACAATAATATTATTACAAATGCACATAACTGTTTTCTATTTGAATATATTTTAAAATGTATTTATTTTTCAATATCATTACTTCAGTTTTCAGTGCCACGTGGTCCTTCAGAAATCATTCTAATATGCTGATTTATTTGAAAAAATTATTTGAAAATTATGCATTTAACCCTTAAACAGCAAGTAACAAAGTACCTCAGAAAATTAATGTATTGCTATTTTTCAGCACTTTTTTCAGCAATCAATTTACACTAAAAACAATAATATTATTACAAATGCACATAACTGTTTTCTATTTGAATATATTTTAAAATGTATTTATTTTTCAGCATCATTACTTCAGTTTTCAGTGCCACGTGATCCTTCAGAAATCATTCTAATATGCTGATTTATTTGGAAAAATTATTTGAAAATGATGCATTTAACCCTTAAACAGCAAGTAACAAAGTAAATTAATTTATTGCTATTTCTCAGCACATTAGGCAACCAATGTGGCTTCAATATTCAAAATATACACTTTTACAGTTAGCATCACTCATTCAATAAATAACTTACTTAAACTATATCAACATTTAGCTCAAGGTCAGCTGCGTTTTCATAAGCTGCCATGATACATTTAGATAAAATGATGCCAGAGTTTTTCAGGTTTAGCCCATTAAACCTGACAACTGACACAGACGTTTGGACACTTAATGGTCAAGTAAGAGTGTAAATCCCCACAATATTGTTTCTTTTAACAAAAATCACCACAAATATATTATAAATATGCCAGACACTGTGCAAACTTAGATATGTCTCCTTTGTTAAAAGTCAAATGCAACACAGGTTGTGTGTGCGAGTCTTACCCTTCTTCTATGACCATGGGTGTAGTAAGAGGTGTGAGGTCTTCAGCAGCAAGCAGCTGAGCTGATAATGTGTGCGATTGCGTCTTCAAGCTGCTGCCAGTAGAGGGCGGTAAAGGATATTTACACAACAGAAAAGAGTGTGTAAGCTGAGGACTGCTGCACTGGTCTCTACAGGACACAGCATATGTGCTTACATCCACAGAACGGCTGGAGGGAAAGAACCAGAACGGAAATTATACATCATATGTGCCAAGTATATTTGACTCTGGACCACAAAACCAGTCTTAAGTAGCATGTGTGTATTTGTAGCAATAGCCAAAAATACATTGTAGGGGTCAAAATTATCGATTTTTCTTTTATGCCAAAAATCATTAGCATATTAAGTAAAGATCATGTTCCATTAAAATATGTCAATTTCCTCCCATAATATATCAAAACTGAATTTTTTATTAGTAACATGCATTGTTAAGAACTAAATTCGGAGTTCGGACAACTTTAAAGTCGACCTTCTCAATATTTAGAATTTTTTTTCACTATATTCCTATCCTAACAAACCACATGTCAATGGAAAGCTTATTTATTCAGTATTCAGATGATGAATAAATCTTAATTTCAAAAAAATCACCCTTAAGACGTGAAAAAAAAAATGGTTTTGTGGTCCAGGGTCACATTTAAATGGAATTTGGTAGAAAAGCCAAAAGTCAGCATGAAACAGCATTTGCAATAGTGTTATTTTAATATTATTGATATAGATTACAGTTGTGAATATTTTAAATTAGATTTTCTATTTATATATTTTTTTTTCACTTTTATGTTAATTTAATTTAGCTTTTGTCATTTTGTTTTTATTTTTACTATTTTTTTAATACGTCCATATAATACTGTGTCTTAATTAGTTTAAGTTTAATATTTAATTAAGTTTTAATTTATTAGTTTTAGTTATTGTAGTACTTCAAATTGCCTTTGCAACTAAATACAATTCATTAAAAAAAATTGTTTTGTTTTTATTTGAGTTAATGAAAACACTGATTGGCAACACATTTCAAATCTGTCACATATTTAAAAAGTGCAAACGTAATCAAATATAAAAATGTGAAAAAAAGAAAGTAAAGTATTTTATGTAAATTTTAATTGGAATTGACATATAGTGTAAAGTGTTTAGTTATAGAAAAGTCTGAAGAATAAGATGATGTGAGGTGGAACAAATATTATATTTTAATTAAAAAGTATAAAATCAAACATTTTGTATTTGTGAAAGGGAATAAAAAGAGAGTGAAAAGTGAATGAAAAATCAACTTTGAGGGTTTCTTTGTTGTTTTGACTCTCTGCTTATGTTTGTTGTAGTATGTTGTTTTTTTATTTTTATGAAAAATTAAAAAAAAAAAAAACATTTTGTCTTTGGCATAACATGCACAATATATATACAGTACAGACCAAAAGATTGGACACACCTTCTCATTCAAATGAATGAGAAGGTGTGTCCAAACTTTTGGTCTGTACTGTATATTTTTTTTTGTTTATTAAAGTTTTTACTCTACATTTGTGCAGTTTTCAGTGGGTTAGTGATATTTTTTAAATATATATAAATTAATAAATAAATATTTTTTAAATGGGTTTTTATACAAAAACTGCTTTTTAATGTAAAATTCACTTTATAAAAGACCCACATTTCTAACTTTAATTCATGGGGATAACATGGATAATTTCACACGGTTTAGTGTAAGATTTTTGCCCATTTTTTGGAAAATCCAGTTTTAAAAGTAAAACAAAACTAAAAATAACTTTTACCAGTAGGTGGCTGCAGAGCTCCACTATTTGCTATTTGACCACCTGAAAGATATTTTTTCACAAGTTTTTTCAGTTGAATTCATATCTACAGTACAGACCAAAAGTTTGGACACACCTGAATGAGAAGGTGTGTCCAAACTTTTGGTCTGTACTGTGTGTATATATACATATATATATACATATATATATACACACACACACACACACACACACACACACACACACACACACACACACACACACACACACACACACACACACACACACACACACACACACACACACACACACACACACACACACACACACACACACACAAGCGTTTCTTGATCTTTCAATTTTTTTTGTTATATCACTTGGTTAATTCCACAACACAAATATTACATTATTACATAATTATTATGAAAAAAACATTTTGTCTTTGGAATAAGATGCACACTACATTAAAAAATGTAAGTAAAAATATCATTAATTTTGAACCTTTATTTTTCTTGTCTCAACTTTTTGCTCAAATTTGTTATAGCACGTGGTTTGTTCCACAACAAAAATAGATAACATTTTTATAGAGCTGCAAAACGATTAGTCATGATTAATTAACATCAAAATCAAAATAAAAGTTTGTTTGCATACTATATGTGTGTGTACTGTGTATATGTAGATATAAATACACACACATAAATGTATATATTTGTTCAAATATTTGTATGCATTGCATGTATTTGTATGTAAACACTTGCATATAATTTATATTATATATAAATATAAACAGTTTACATATAAATGTGTATTAATATATACATTTATGTATGTGTATTTATATATAATTAATATACACATTACAAACACATAGAATGCAGCATAAACTTTTATTTTGAATCGATTAATCGCGACTAATCGTTTTGCAGGTCTAAATAAAAAAATTGTTGAGTGTGTTTTTAGCGTGTTTGTAGTATGTGTTCCACACCGCAAACATCTCCAAATTCAATTTAATCAAAGCCATTTGTCCCTGCGCATGAAAAGGACAGGAGCAGGTCAGTGTGTTCGTGTGCGAACGCGTTTGAACATCTCATTCGGGTCACACCTGGTTGACAGCGTGGAAAAAGACAAGGTCTGACCGCCCTCGGAGATACTGTTGCCAGGTGAACTGTGGTTACTGTAGCCGTGGCTCCACGTATCTGATAGTTCAGCTCCTTCTTTAAACTCCTGGCCAGACATGATGCGTTCGATCTCCTCCAGCGAGATCTACACAGACAGAAATGGAGGAAATCAGTGATGAATGCACACCATCAACAGCCAGCAGAACGCCGCTGGGAAATAAAGAATGCAAGATCAGTCAATACAGAGTGGTTTATTATAAATAAAACTGATGTACTAATACAGATTTTTTGTCTGTTTAAGTCAATAATAGACCGAATCAATAGCGATAAACTCTTGCTGGGATTAAAAGCGATGGATCTGTCGATTGTTTTTAAACAGAGCAAGATGTAAACTAATGACTGAACTCATGTTAGAATGAAAGAGAGTCAGCGGCCATGCTAACAAACACTTCAGGGCATATAACAAGGACACCAAGATGTGTCTCATGCACATGCTCTGTATATTTATACGCTGTATACATGCTTATGCGAAAGACAGAAAGAGAGAGAAGGAGAGGGTTTCTGTTTGTATCAAAGAACAATTGATCTCCTCCATTTGCGGCCTTCAGAATCTCACTCAGCTCTCAGAGGAAACACAAAGATGAGATACGCGCAATAGTACTGGCGGCGAGAAGCACTTCAGGTTCAATTCTGGGGGAATGTGCGGAGATTGTGTGGAGAAGAATGAACGATTGAATCAATTCAATCTATACACTACAGGTTTTGGGGTTGGTAAGATTTAAAAAAAAATATGCTTACAAAGGCTGCTTTCAGTGAATCAAAATATAGTACATTTATTAAAAAATATGATCAAATTGTGAAATATTATTACAATTAAAAATAACTGTTTTCTGTTTGAATATATCGTAAAATGTAATTTATTCCTGTGATGCAAAGCTGAATTTTCAGCATCGCTACTCTAGTCTTCAGTGCCACATGATGCTTCAGAAATCATTCTAATTTGCAGATTCGCTACTCATAGAACATTTTTTAAAATCATTTGAAAACAGTTGTGCAATTTCATAATTTTTTTTATTTTTTTCTACAGCATTTATTTGAAATAGAAATCTTTTGCAAAATTATAAATGTTGTTACTGTCACTTTTGATTAATTTATTTCGGCCTTTGCTGAACAAAAGCATTATAAAGCGTTATATATTTGTGCCATTTTACAGAATTGGTGCAAACTGCTGTCCCACAACCAAGTCACATTAATATTAAAAATATCAGTAAGCCTAATATATATCAAATCATCATTTAGTGGGTACTTTCAATTGGGAGGTGGCTGTCCTGAAGCCTAACCCCTAAATTTCATTTTAGGAAAATGATTTGTGACCCTGGACCACAAAACCAGTCATAAGGTTAAATTTTACAAAACTGAGATATATACATCATATGAAAGCTCAATAAATAAGCTTTCTATTGATGTATAGTTTGTTAGGATATGACGATATTTGGCCGAGATACATCTATTGGAAAATCTGAAATCTAAGGGTGCAAAAAATCAAAATACTGAGAAAATCCCCTTTAAAGTTGTCCAAATTAAGTTCTTAGCAATGCATATTACTAATCAAAAATTACATTGATAGGTTTACAGTAGGAATTTTACAAAAAATCTTCATGGAACATGATCTTTACTTAATTTCCTAATGATTTTTGGCATAAAAGAAAAATCAATAATTTTGACCCATACAATGTATTTTTGGCTATTGCTACAAATATACCCCAGCGACTTAAGACTGGTTTTGTGGTCCAGGGTCACATTTGTATTTGTATTTTTTCCATTGTTGCTTTTAAAAGTATCTTTTTGATTCTTTTATTTTTTTCTTTTAAAAAATTCTTATTTTATATTTTATATTTACAAATCGCATAAATTACACTTGAAATTTTGTTAAAAATGTAACTGTTATGGATTTACCATATTTATGGATCTTTTTGAATAAAATAGCAAAAAGTGTTTCAGTAGTGACAAATTTGAGAAGAGGACAAATATTCCAAAACTTTCTGAAAATACAATATGAGAATTAATTGCTAACTCTGACTTCTAGACTTTTAACTCTAACTTTGAATTGGTGTATACGCACGCACATGCACACGCACACACTTTTATTTAGTCTTTCTATATATAGACATATCAAGATATATTAATTTTAAAGCATAACAAAATAAACATGGGCAGCCCAAAAAGGAGGTCTGATTTAGCTCACTTCTGGAGACAAATTTGTCCTCAATACCTCAAACTATAAAACATACACCATTGTCTTACCTGTACAGGTCCAATCATTTTATTCCTCCCTCCTGGCATCCCATCCTCTCTGATTGCTGAAAGAGAGATAAAATGTTATCTTTTGAACTGCATACTTCCTTACTACAAAAACACTTTCTACAATATGCAATAAATATACTGTGCATACTGTCCTAAAGACCTGTATGATTTATAATTATTTGCCAAAATGTGCACAGTATAACTCAAATGCAATTCACTAAACATATCGTTATACGTTTTCTCTGTATGTTTATGTATATGACACTTTCTTGGCTGATTTCTCGTTGGGATTGCCTAATGTAATATATTTTGCAAAATTAGCCATGTTGATATATCTACATGTAATGCATTATACAATATATAAGCAGATTGCTAGAATTGCAAATCAAATATTGCCAGAAGGAGGGAAAATACAGTTGGTGGTTAATAAAGCAATAAAGACCAACATCTCCCTCTGGTGCAAACTGCAGGCAAGTACATCAACAGTGTTTGCCATAGGCTAAATGAAGAAATGGTAAATTATTTATGTTTATGCATGTGAAAGAATTTTGCCCTAAGAAACAGGCAGAGAGGGACAGCACGCTCTGGATCAAGAAATCTGTTATCAGTGTCGCAAATTTCAGATTTTTTCCTTCAGGCACGCCCAGTCAAACCCTGATCTATATCTCTCATTTACAAAGTAGGCAAATCAGATATCTGCTTCTAAGAAAACAGCATCAAAGAGCAGATGGAAGAGAGTTAAGAGGTAAGTAAATATTAAAGAGTGCAAAAAACGTGAATCTTGTTTTTGTGTTTATACAAAAGACGTGTGCCACATAATTGGGGTGAAATTGTAATTCTGAATGGATGTGTGTAAAAAAGCAGAAAGGGAAAGAAAACACAGGTAAAGATAAGAAAAAACAAGGCCAAAGAAAAAGATGTTTCAGCTGATTAATAGCCAAGTTTTAAAGATCCAAAGTAATATTTTTAACAGAGAAAATTTTAACTAAAAATAAATCAGGGTTATTTTTATTTTCTTTTAGATGATGATAAAAACGGGTTTTTATTTCTAAAATAACATTTTAATTTATATATAATTATACTAATTTAAAATTTTTTTATATTCATATGAAATATATTACAAATTATATTATTATATATTAACTTATATTTTAGATAACAACTGTTTTATTTTTAATTTTTATTTTAATAAGAATAATAACACTGATTTAAACAGGTTTGACAGTGCATTTCTTAAGCACAGGTTTGTATGTTAAAGGTCCACTGAAGTGCCTTGAAACACGCAGCGTTATCCTATGTGGTGACGTACTTTTAACTGAAACAAAAACATATCGCCCAGCCCCGCCCACTAATTTTGAATAGCCAATAGCGTTCCATTAATATCTGCTCGGGCAAGAGCCGTTGAGCTCGGTAAAGCCGCATTTGTAAGCTTATGACAGCCACAGACTAATAAATTACCGCACAGATTCAATATGAAACTTGCTAAAACCAAATAGTGATCATAATCATGCTGAGGCTGTGTAATTTAATACATGCCGTCCGTGCTCCCGGTTAATGCGTCTCTGTGTAGGGGGCGGGACATTACGGACTCTAGAGAGCATTTGATTGGACTGAACGTTTGATGAGAAACTGAAGTGCACGGGGATATCATCCAAATCCTTGATTCATATTGGCGGAAGTGACGAGACTGTAAGTTTTGAATGTCCATATCTTGTAAACACGAATTTTGTCTTTGTTTTGCAGCACACTAGCTTATAGATAACCTTAAGGCTAATATATTCATACTAAAAGCCAAAAAACTTTAATTTTGATTTCAGGGGGACTTTAACATGTTCATGTATGTAAGCATGTTGGATTTATTCAGGACTAAATCTGCTGGTTTGAATAATCATCACCTCTGTGTGTTTTTGTGTGTTTGTAGCTGTGTTTCACTCACCCTTGCGGTTCATCCCCATCTGAAGGCATTTCTGCAGTCTGCAGTACTGACAGCGGTTGCGTTGCTTGCGAGACATCTGGCAGTTCTTGTCTCTGTTGCAGCGGTAGATGCGCTTGTTGCAGATACTGCGTTTGAAGAAGCCCTTACACCCTTCACAGGATATGATGCCATAGTGCAGCCCGGACGCCCGGTCACCACAGATCAGACACCAGCGCTCACCCCCGTCCTCTACAGAGAACAATAAAGAGATGGCATTTAAGTATACGAGCTCATAACATTTATACTGTTGCAATTTTGCAATGTAAATGCTTTCATTTTACATTTTAGCTTCATTAAACAAGTAAATGCATCTAAATTTAATACGATTAGAGAAAATGGCCTTTAAATAAACACACACACACACACACACACACACACACACAAGACCTGGAAATCATTTTTAATACATTTGTATATGCATTAACTTTAGTCATATAAAATGTAATTTCCCAACAACAAAATTGTGGCCAGTGAAAATGCAATTTTCAAATGTAATTGTGGAAAAGCACTAGCCATAGTAGCCGGTGAGCAAAAAAAGTTAATGTCAAGCCCTGTGAATAATCTACTAAATAATACCTTAAAAAAAAAATCGTTACTTGTATATATTTATATTAATTGTATAAATACATTAATGAAAGAAAATACAATCTAAAAAGGTAAATAAAATATAATTGTATAGTAATAAATATATTATCTAAAGGTATCAATGCATTACTAAAAATATTACAATTATATAAATTAAAATTAAATTATTAAATCAATGCATTATTAATCATCAATAAAATTAAAAAGTTATATTACAGAAAAAATGAATTAAGTTAAATTTCAAGAAAATAAAATCTAAACATGAAACAAAACAAATATATGACAGTAATATAATGTATTTAACGTTTTACTGCATTATTAAAATAAAATACTGAAAGATTAAAAAATAAAATAAATAAAGAAAAGAAAATCCTAAAATCGTAAATTAAATATATAAAAATAAAATAAAAATACATTTCATGCTATTGTAATAGATTAATAATAATTAAATAATTGTTAATAAAATTAAGAAAATATAATGAAAAATTAAAATAATTAAGATTTTAATAAAGAAAATTTAAATAATACAATATGGTATTTAATATATTATTACAATATACAAAAATGCAAAAAATAAGTAATAAATAAAAATAATAAATAAAAAAGTATATAGTTTATAGTAATACAATATATTAATGTTATCAATACATTATTAAAAATTAAATTAATTAAATTTAGTGAAAATAAAATCTAAACATGAAATACAATTTCATTAAAATATTTGACAGTAATAGAATGTATTTAATGTTTTAATGCATTATTAAAATTAAATAAAATAATAAAATAGAATATACAAAATTGAATACAAATACATTAAATACATTATTTCATGCAGTTGTAATACATTAATATATGTTAATTATTAATTATTTTAAAATTGTATTTATTTTATTTTATTAAAGTATATTTAAATAAAGTATGCTATTTTAATATATTATTAAAATAAAATAAAACTATTTAAGGTATGAGTATATATTAACAAAATATTGAGGTAATAAAATTGATCATTTGTTATTTTGCTACATTATTTAAATAAATATGTTGATAATATCTGAAAATAACAAATCTTGTGTCAATTTAATACATAAATAAGAAATAGTTTTCAATTTTTGACCGATATTAGTCATTTAAAAAAAAACCAAAAAAAAAACCTATGCACTAAGCATCAGTCAGTGGAAATTACATATATGTGCAAATATAATCTGACAAAATAAATAACATTTTTTGCTGAACATTAAGAACAGGAAGACAATAATGGCACACACAGCTTTCTCTGTGACACTGATAGTACTGTAGGTTAATCTGAGTTTAGTGAGCTGTTGAAATCATTGTAATCTCATATAAAGTTATATAAAGTTCTAATCTAAATCTCAGCGCAATAGAGAGCAGATTACGCAAATACAGCGACCCGCACACATGCATACACCAGGAATCTTCTGCAGTCTCACTGTGCGTTTGAGACGACTTACAGCATCATGCGGCGTGACCCAGATTTTACAACAAACCAAAGAGACACAGAGCTGGCAGGACGGGGGATGGGAAACACAGAAAGAGAGACGATTGAATGCAGTCTATATTTAAACAGCCCCAAATTTAGACTGATAATCAAACAAACAGTAGTAGAAACTTCCAAGAATGTGTACAATGATGTGGAATTATTACAGATTTACAGTAACCACCCAAATGAACTGATTCACAGAAATGAATCGGCTAAACTTGCCACACTGTAAAAAGTTTTCACCAGATTCAACTTAAAAACCTAAGTTCAGCAGCTGCCTTAAGTTTTTAAGTTAAATCAGCTTAAAACTAAAGTTATTTTAACTTATTACAATAAAAATTTGTTGATATAACTTAAATGACTTAAGTTGATTTAACTTAAAATCTTAAGGCAGCTGCTAAACTTAAGTTTTTAAGTTGAAACTGGTGAAAACTTTTTACAGTGCAGATACGCTGGTTTCTCAGAAGTGATGCTGAACTGTAGGGGGAGCAGGTGAGTGTCGGGGTCACGGAAAGGTCTTCTAAAAGCCTGAGTGTCATAAACGGTACGGAAAGCACTCAACCTAACCCTGAACTCTAGAGCCATTTTACAACCCTCAAGAAGGCTGTGTGTTGTAAGGGCACAGTATTGTGTGGATTGGGTCAAACACAGGTCAAACTTTATAGCAAACACCATCTATGGAACACACATTTTTAAAATTGAACAGGGCCACATACATGAAAACACTCATTTGATTTCTCTCACTCTGACTAATGCATTCAATAATGGGATAAAAAAAAAAAATCCATTAGCTAAAAAAAAAACGGTCATTATGATGTCAGAAAAATCTCATCCCATTCTGACAGAGACCGAATGAGGAGGAAACAGGCCACTCTTTTAAAAAAAAAGTTGTGGGTCAGAAGTTTGCAATCTAGAAAGTGGTCAGAGGTCTGTTCAGACTCAAACAGACAGCCGGGTGAACGAAACCATTCTAAATGCTAATAATAAAATGAAATTTGCCATAGAATTGTTCAAAGTTTGCATACTGAAATCAGCATATAGTATGCCAATTTCATTGTGGTCAGAGTTTGTGGCCACATTAATTGGTTTTATGCTTGATTGTAAGGACTAAAAGTCTAAATTAAAGAAATTTTGAATAAACATTTTTTTTTCTTATAAACATAGTAGGAAAAACACAGCCAGTCAACGGGCTATAAATACATGCACATATTTAATCTGAAAAATAAATAAATAAATAAATAAATAAAATAATAATAATAATAATAATAATAATTTGTACACAATAATTCATGCAAATAAAATTAACTTAACTTTACAATTGTGTATAGTCAAAATAAAATGAGTATATGCTATGCAAATTTAAATAAATTTAATGTTATTTTAATTAAAAGCTATATTAAAGAAAATACAACATCAAAATGTAAAACAATAAATAACAATAATACATAATAAAATAAAATAAAAAATTTTTTCAGGAAAATAAAATCTAAACATGAAATAAAAAATAAAATATATGACAGTAATATAATATCTTTAATGTTTTTAATGCATTATTAAAATAAAATAGCATATTAAAGAAAATGGAATCTTAAAATGTAAAAAAACACTAAAATACAATATATAAAAACAAAAATACATTAAAGCATTATTTTATGCTTTTGCAATACTTGAATAAAATAAAATATAAAGAAAATGCATATTAAATATGTTATGAGTAATATATTAGTAATAAAATGTATTATTTTTTAATAGATTATTAAATAAATATATATATATAAAATATCTAAAAATGTCTAAAACAATCAATTTTATTGATGTGTTAAATGTTATTTTAACACATCAATGAAATAAATAGGTTGAATATTTTTTTCTGATACATATTACTACAATTATAAAAACCAAAAATATAACTAAAATTAAATAAACTAAAACTTATATAAAATCATAATGCACAATAAGAGAGATGATAAATGTGTAAATATTATCTGACAAAATAAGTTAAAACCTAATCTAAAAATGGAAATAAAATAGAATAGAATAAAGTAATAACATTTTGTATACATAATGTATATAATACATTAATAAAAACATTAATTAGATTAAGAAAATAAAATATATAACATAAAATTAAAAAAAGAATAATATATGTCAGTGCTATTAAAATAAAATAAAAATTGTTATATTAAAAAAAATACAATATAAATGATATAATGATTTCTGAAGGACCACATGACACTGAAGACTGCAGTAAAATGCTGAAAATTCAGCTTTGCATCACAGAAATAAATTATATTTTAAAATATATTCAAATAGAAAACACTCATTTTAAATGAATATATTACAGTTTTTACAGTAGTTTTGATCAAACAAATGCAGCTATGGTAAGCATAAGACTGTATCCGCTCATAGCATTTATAACTACTCCTCCACTCTGAACAGACCTGTGATTCTGCTGATCAGAAGGAACAGTCATTTCACAGTCAGCGTGTAAATGATGATACCGGCCCATCTAGTTCACTTCACAGCACCGGAGCAAACAGCAGGAACAACATATCCCTTGATTTCCCTGCATCCCTCTGTCGGTCTCACTCCACGTCTCTCTATCCCCCGTTCATGCTGTTCTAGATCTGTCAGTGTGTATTACCGCCTCCTACATTCAGAAGCAACAGAAATCATAAGCCTTCTGTGTCTTCTTGCCATCTTTCTAGCTCACTTATATCACCCGCATAGTACCAAACCACTGGAAACAGGAAGTAATGGCTTTAGAGGAAACTGTTAATTATAAATGCAGGGCTGCCTATAACAACTATTATGTTGATTAATCTATCGACTTATTTATCGATTAATCAATAAACGACTAATTTCCCACAAAAAACAAAAACAAAAAACAACAGTTTTACTTAAGACCATTTTATTTTCATAATAATAACAAAATAAATTAATTGGAGATGCTTTTGATTATTAAAATGTAATGTAAGCATTCAAATGGAATCCAGAAAAGTAATGGAAAAGAATTTGGTAAAAAATAAAACTTTAAAACTCAACTTTAAAACTCAATTGTGGATTTTTTCATAACACAGCTATGTCAGAATTATTCAACCCCTATTCGACATTGCTGTTTTAAGACAGCTTTGTTCCTTACCATAAAAATAACTGTCTTAAAACAGCAATGTTGAATAGGGGTTGAATAATTCTGACATAGCTGTGTTATGAAAAAATCCTATAACTCAAAAACATTACATTATATACTGACATTATCACTTTTTAATATGCCAGAAAACTGTTGTAGATGCAATTTTATTCCTGGATCTTCAGAAAGAGCACAAATCATTTGTAAAGTAAAAAAATTGTCTTTAGTCTTTACAAACTTATTAAAAATGGAATTAGCTTGGGGTGTTACACATAGTATACTCTTAGCCCATGCATGTGCTGAAGATGAGTAGCAAATATGGTAAAGTCAACAGAGCTCACGCAAAATCAATAGAGAAGAAATATTTTGCCATTTTAGAAAGTCTAAAACTACATGAAGGTTTCTAAGACATTACAAGTCCCTAAAGACACAGCTGGCAGCCGTATTCCTTAGATTAAAGTGTGTTGAACCAGAAAACCTTTGAGGCTGTTGAACAAAAAAGCACAATATCGTAAAATGTTTGATCAGATCAACTGAGAAAAACTTGCAATGTACAGCCAAAGACTTGCAAGATGACTCGACGAAAGGAGGAACAATATTTCAATGCTGTGTACAAGAGGAACACTAGACAAGTGTAGGTCTTCATGTTGAGACATCTTGCCGAATACCACTCTTGACCAATAAGAACAAAAAGGCTGCCTTGAACATGCCAAAATTCATTTGGATAGATCTGTGGAGTTCTGGAAGAATGTTTTATGGAGTGATGTGTCCAAACTGGAACTTTTTGGGCGTATGGATCAGCAGTATGTCTGGTGCAAAAATGACAAAGCTTATAAGCAGAAGAACACCATCTCCATCATCAAACATGGAGGAGTCCTGTTACGGGGTGGTTTTACTGTAGCAGGAAGTGGAAAACATGACCATACAAAGGATATCATTGATTTATGAAAGTATAAGACCATTTTGGCAAACATTGTGATGCCTTTGGTGCAAAGTCTGAAGCTAATAATCAATGGACTTTCCTGCAGGACAATCATCCTAAAGTATACGTTCAAATCTACTTACGCTTGGTTTAGGAATCTATCATAGAATGTTTTAAGTGGCCTGTTCAGTTTCCATATTTAATTCTCATTGAAAATACATGGTTGAATTTGAAGCAAGCAGTGGCAAAGTAAAAACCAAAGATTATCAGTGATCTGAAAGCTTTTTCAGGGGAGGAATGGCCCAAGATTGCAGCAGAAAGGTGACAGAAGCATCTAAGCACTTCCAGGCAGTGTTTATTGGTGGTTTTAAAGAATAAAAGATTCTACACCAAATTTACTTTCAGGGGTTGAATAACTTTGAACATGAATGTTTAGAGCCAATTCGATTTTTTGTCATTATTCATCAACTTACGTTCTCAGAATTACTCAAATGTGTATTAATAAACTTTCTTAAATAGTTTACTCATGCCTTTGTTGAATTGTTTTCACAAAATGTTGTTCTCTGCAGCAAAATGTCTTGCAGGTCAAGGGGGTTGAATAATTTTGATTGCAACTGTAAATGATTCACCTTTCAAATCTGATGGAATGGCGCACGTTGCGTTCCCAGATGAACGTTATAATAAATCCAAACTCACAACAACATGCAGAGAATGTTAACTGTGGAACAGCATACTGTGAATGGAGCTGCTGTGAGACGCACGTACTTAGCCTACACATGTAAATAATTGACGCACATATATTAAACCTGCATGGAACAGATTTATTTAATCGTAGCATTGGCGAATTCACAATTACGTGTGTGATTTTTAAATGGGTTTAATATCTGATGCAGCCTTGGAAAAAAGTCTGATAATGCATTTCATGGATTCTCGACAGTGAAGTGCGCCACTTCCGGTATTCTGCCATTACTCGACTCAACAAAATAGTTGAATAGTCGATTAGAATCGATGAATTGCGACAGTTCTAAATAAATGACAGGATTAGATGTTATTTTATGTCATCATGATTTTAAATATCTAAAGATGAAGTTTTGGATGGTTAAAAATAAAAAGGTATTAAGTGCATCATGCTACTCTCATGAAGGTACTTCGAAGACTGACACGGTAATTGTTGAATAAAGTAATTTTTTTATTCTTTGTAAACAAAAAATATTCTCGTAGCTTCATAAAATTACGGTTGAACCACTTATGTCACATGGACTATTTTAACCATGTATTTACTACACTCCTAGTGGAAAAAAAAAACAGCTAAAACCAGCCTAGGCTGGTCCTAGCTGGTCAGCAGGCTGGTTTTAGAGGGGTTTTGGGCACTTTCCCAGCCTGGCCAGGCTAGTCTTAGCTGGTCAGCCTGGGAAACCACCAGCTAAAACCAGCTACTTCCAGCTTAAACCAGCTAAGACCAGCCAACCAGCCGACTTGTTTTAGCTGTTTTTGTTTAGAAGGGTTAAAAGGTTCTTTACAGCGATACCATAGAAGAACCATTTTTGGTTCCACAAAGATTATCTCTTTCTTTCCTTTTTATAATCTGAAGAACCTCCTTCTCCACAAAGAACCTTTTGTAAAACAGAAAGGTTCTTTAGATGTTAAAGGTTCCTAAGACAAAAAAGGTTCTTCTATGGCATGGTGAAGCACCTTTATTTTTAAGAGTGTACCTTTCTAGGCCTTGAACGTTGTAGTTGCGTTGCTGTCTATGCAGGGTCAGAAAGCTCTTGTATTTCATTAAAAATATCTTCATTTGTGTTCCAATGATAAACAAAGGTCTTACGGGTTTGAAATGACAGGAGGCTTTGTAATTAAATCACAGAGTTTATTTTTTTGGGTGAACTATCCCTTTAAGTTTCACCAGGGTAGGAGTGTAACCTATCAGTTTTTTTCTGACAGGGAGGAATGAAGGATTTAAACCTGCAGAAGTTCCTGGTGTGACCTGATCCACCATCTAGATCATTGGTCTGTGAGCCCCAGTCTTATTTTATGGGGTTTTAGATATGCCATGTTACTGTGTATGATCCTATGCATAGGCATTGACCTAGTTAACACATGTTGAGCGAGAGTGTCGCCATAGGCAAAGAGGATTGTGGGAAATGCACCCCTGGTGTCCAAAAATGTCAATGCAACAGAGAACACAACCTCAGAAACACACAACAATGCTATTACACTGGTATGTTTTTGCTCCAAGCTGAAAGTAGAGCGTATCAATCCGTATGATTTAAGCGTATGCAAACTGCCCGCTGGCGAACTGTATCCATCTACCGCATCTCCTCTATTCGCTTTGATCATTATATCTTTCATCAATTATTCCCAAGAGTCTCCCGCCTCCTACACCTCTCTCTTTCTGTTTGTCTTTTTTAGTCTATGCAAAAGGAACTCCGTCTCGGCCAATCAGAGAGCTCTGATTCACAGCATCAGGAATTTCAGCCAATCAGAAGCCATCACTAGGTGCACATGGCCAAATTCATAGCGGCACATCATTTGGGTCATATATAGTTCATCTCAAATACGACAAACTCACAATGAGGATGTCAGCTCTGTAGTGACTCATCCAGCAGTGGATGTGCATGTTTGTTTACCACGGCAGTTTCTTCATGTGAGAGAGAAAGAGAGGTAGGCATTTCTCCAGTTTCTCATTTAACTCTTTAGACGACAAGCAGCTAGTCTTGTTTGTCTGATTAGTGTCAACATGACAGGAGAGTCAAGGTAAGAGTGTCTTATGCTTTCTCTTTCGATGTGTTTGTAGCTTTCTCCATCTGTCTCTGTAAGTTCACTCGCTCTTTTGTCTGATTCAGTTGGTTTAGTCTCATGCATTGTGACACTGACCCAGTTTTACTAAATATACTTTGCATATGTAAATTAATGCATATGCAAATGACTGCAATACTAATTAGAATCTAGTTATTATATTAAAAGAAATCAGTGTCTGTATTAAAATAACTATTATGGCATTGTGATACAATTATTAACACTGCAATGCCTGTTTTTATATATGTACCATGGTACTGATAAATGCATTTACTCATATTATAGTATTTTAATATATACCATGGTACATTAATCCAAAACATACTAACACCATGGTACTTTTATATTTACAATGGTACTGAATGGTTATCATTCATATTTAAAGGTTACTCCAAAGAATATTATTTTACATATACAAACAAAACATGCTAATACAAGAGTATTTTTATATATACTATGGTACTGACTGATTAGTATATTCAAGTAAATAAGCTTTTTACTCAGAATTTCAACAAATACCATAGTACATAAACACAAAACCTGGTAATACCATAATGTTTGTTCGATACACCAACGAATATCATAGTATGTATGATAAAATCATGGTAATATCATTATATTTTCATATATACCATGGTATATAAATAAAAAAACATGCTAATGCCATAGTACATTTGTACATATTATATAAAAAACATGGTAATATAAGAGCATTTTGATATATAACGTGGTACTGATTGTTTACTATATTCAAGTACATAAGGTATTTACTTAGTATTTCAACACATACCATAGAACATTAAAACAAAAAAACATGGTAATACTATGGTATTTGAGGGATACACCAAAGACTATCATGGTATGTATAATATAATCATGGTAAAAATCATAGTATTTTAATATATACCATGGTACATAAACAAAAAACATAATACCATGGTACTTTTATACATAGTACTGAATGGGTATCATATCCATGTGCTGTGGTATTTAAAGGGTATTCCAAAAAATATCATGGTACATATAAAAAAAGCATGGTAATACAAGAGTATTTTGATATATTAATGTACCAAATTATTTCAAAGAATATTATTTATCTTATAACAATCTAAAACCATAGTACTTTTATATTTACCATGCTACTGAATGGTTTTCATATCAATTTACCATAGTAAGGGTACTCGAAGAAGTACCCAAGAATATCATGGTACACATAAAAAGGTGGTAAAACCACAGTATTTTGTTATATACAATGGTAGGTAATGATTACTAAACTTACGTACCAATGTATTTACACTGTATTTTAAAGAATAATCAAAAAAAGATAGTGTATAACTATATTTTTATTTCTTGCAAATGAAATAAAACCAGATTGTTTTCAGTCTCTGGCAAGCTAACAAAAATCAGAGTGCTTTTGGTGTACGCTTTCACATTTTTAATTCAAATGAATACCACTAAAGACCATCACACAATGGCAGATGATTGCAACTACATCATTTCTCTTTAAATAATAATATATGCTTTCCCTGAGCACACAATACTAATTATATGCTAAAAAAATCTGCATATAATTACACAAAACTCCCATTGTGATCTAACACAGCTGGATACACCTTTAATTAAATAGCAAAGT
Organism: Garra rufa; assembly: GCF_049309525.1. Taxonomy (NCBI): domain Eukaryota; kingdom Metazoa; phylum Chordata; class Actinopteri; order Cypriniformes; family Cyprinidae; genus Garra; species Garra rufa. Next base: position 42,885,502 of record NC_133379.1, read on the forward strand.
TTGGGACATGCAAAGACACACCTGGTGCATTTTGGGAACATTCAACGCTGTCGGTGAGTTTGGATGCAGAGGAAACCATCGACCGTTGGCTGTGCCCTGAAATTACCATATACTACACACATCAACTCTCCGAGCAAAACAACTGCTGCTTTTGTCATTTTTACGGCTGCGATATACATTCATTGATGTCGTTGGGTTTAACATGTGAGCGACTCACTGACCAATGAGTGCAAACTGCAGTAGGAACACTAGAACGTCCTCTAATATGACATTTCAGACACTACATTTGTGACCCTCAGACTTAAAAACTACTAACAGACCTTTGCAAACAAAATACTGATCTACTATTAGCTGAGAAAACAGCATAAACGTCTCAAACCTGCACTCAACAAGCACAGGATGGTGTAAAACATAAGGTAAGTGCTATAGGAATTTGTTACTTGACTATTTTGTCAAAGATGTAGATGAGTTTTTTCTCATCTGAACAGATTTGGAGAAATTTAGCATCCACTTTCTCACCAATGCAACGGACCCTCTGCAGTGAATGGGTGCCGTCAGAATGAGAGTCCAAACGGATAAAAATATCACAATAATCCACAAGTAATCCAACTTAAGTCCATCAATCAATGTCTTATGAACTGAAAAGCTGTGCTAAAACATGAGCGCTCTATGCATAATGTTGCTTTCTCCATTGAAAACGTCATTTTATCTGAATCTAGAGAGAAATATGCACAGATTAAGCACCGTTTACATGTGAAAACAATTCAAAACAGTTCAATATGAATTTGATTTTGGAGAGAGACGTGAATCATTGTGATGTTTTAATCAGCTTTTTGAACTCTCATTCTGACGGCACCCATTCATTACAGGGAATCCATCGGTGAGCAAGTAATGCTTGCTGATTGCTGACCTAACTTTGACTTCACAGCCACAGAGAGTGAAGGTGATGTTACCAATGTGTGTGTGTGTGTGTGTGTGTGTGTGTGTGTGTGTGTGTGTGTGTGTGTGTGTGTGTGTGTGTGTGTGTGTGTGTGTGTGTGTTTGTTTCTGGAACGCTCTTCCGCTGCTTTATGGCTTAATTGGTTTCTCACATAAATCAAGTGTTTTCTCTAACAATGTTCGACCCTGACTTGTACAGCTTTACAACAGGATGCATGCATGTATCACAGAAGGATTTGTTGGCAACATCAGATCAGAAGCTCCTGAACTTATTCTGACCCCTAAAAGGTGCACTTTCACCAGAGCTTTGGAGAACGAGAGAGAAAATAAGAGCTCTGTGATATGCTCTACTGGTAAAGCGGAGTACTGCAGTCACATTTTACTCTATACACTATTTTTTTAAATTCTCTCTGTATTTGGGTTTTAATCCAGAACGTTACTATAGACTTAAATTCTCAACTCAAAAATGAACATTCTGTCATTATGTACTCCCCTTTAAGCTGTTTCAAACCTGTATGAGTTTCTTCTGATGAACATAAAGGAAGGCATTTTGAAGAATGTAGGTAAACCAAACTGCTGGTAGCCACTGACTTACATAGCACTATGGAAGTCAATGGGTACCAGCAACTGTTTGGATACCAACTATCCTTAGAATACCGTTATTTGTGTTTAAAGGAGTAGTTCACTTTCAGAACAAAAATTTACAGATAATGTACTCATTTCAGGATTTCTCTCCATATAGTGGACTTCTACAGTGCCCCAGAGTTTGAACTTCTAAAATGCATTTTAAATGCCGCTTGAAAGGGCTCTAAATGATCCCAGCCGAGAAAGAAGGGTCTTATCTAGTGAAACGATTGGTTATTTTCTAAAAACATTTACAACTTAAAGTATGTCAAAAAACTCCAGTCTCATTTTCTCCTCCAACTTTAAGAATGTCCTACATCGCTGCAGAAGTACCGACTCAGTGTTTACAAAGTCAACGAGCAAATAAGTTCAAACACTCTTTACAAAAAAAGTAAAACAGCCATGTAGGGCGATTTTGAAGTTGGAGGAGAAAATGAGATGGGAGTTTTTCAACATTCCCTAACTGTCTTGAACCGGAATACATAGAGTACACACGGAGCCAGACAAGACAAGCATTTGAAGTTAAAAAGTATATAAATTGTATTTTTTTTTTTTTAGAAAATAACCAATCGTTTTGCTAGATAAGACCCGTCTTTCCTTGGCTGTGTTTAGAGCCCTATAAAGCTGCATTTTGGAAGTTCAAACTCAGGGGCACCATAGAAGTCTATTATATGAAGAGAAATTCTGAAATGTTTTCTTCAAAAAACATAATTTCCTTATGACTGAAGAAAAAAAGACATGGACATCTTGGATGACAAGGGGGTGACTACATTATCTGTAAATTTTTGTTCTGAATATGAACTACTCCTTTAACAGAGGAAAGAACTCATACAGGTTTGGAACAACATGAGAGTAAGTAAATAATGACAAGAGTGTTTATTTTTCGGTCTGCTTTTTAAAAAAAATTAAAGCACACCACACAATATAATGTCCACTATTCTCTACAAAATAAATATTATATTTGAGACACAAAGCACATAAATGAGTCTGTAAATATACAGTAGTCAACATTCGAAGTGGATCAAAAAGTTCATCAAAAGTTGTCCTAAGATAAGAACAGGTATTCTTTTTGGTTTTAGGACAAATTTGATGAAAGGTTTTGATCCACTTCGAATGTTGACTACTGTATATCCAGTAGGTGTCAGAATGGAGATTGAGATGGAGAGTTTCCTCACCTGTGTCGTCTTGAAGGGAGTTCTCTTCATAATAACCTGCAGATGAGAGAATATGAGGGGAAGAGAAAAAGAAGACATTAGGAAGTTTAGTATTTCTCTAGCAAAACTGTAAACATTTCTGAATGGCAGACAAATAAGAATTTATTATTTCACTTCTGGAATCCTTTAGTGAGCTTTTTACAGAAGGTTCAAACGCTCACTGATGCTCCAGAAGGAAACACGATGCATTAAGAGCCGGGGGTGAAAACTTTTGAACATAATGAAGATGTGTTCATTTTTCTTATTTGGCCTAAATACTTTTTTTTTTTTTTTTCAATTAGTACTGCCTTTCAGAAGATACAGAAGAAACTTATATGTTTCCCAGAAGACAAAATAAGTGAAATTTACCCTAAACTTTAAATTCAAAAAGTTTTCACCCCCTGGCTCTTAATGCATTGTGTTTATTTCTGCAATTTATTTCTGGATCGGTGAAAATTTGAACATTTTGTACGAGTCCCTAAGTTGTCCTCAGTGTGAAAAGATGGATCTGAAAATCATACAGTTATTGCTGGAAAGGGTTCAAATGCACAAAAAAGTTGTAAAACCAAAGAATTTGTCTGACTAGTTTAACTTTTCAGGACAAACAAGGAAGTCATGAACAAAAACTTTTAGAACAGGGTTATAAATTCAACTATTATTTTCTGCTGTCGACTATATCTAAACATATTTTACGTGAAATATCTTATTCAGGTCAGTACTAAATCAAAAGTAGCATGCATTTTATACGATCCCTCTTATTTTGTTAAATATTTTGCAGATTCAGCAAGGCGTATGTAAACTTTTGACCTCAACTGTATATATTTTACTTTATTTCAACTTTGTTCTTAATGAAGGCAAAATATATGTAACAGCTTTGTTTAGTTTTAGATAACACTAGTTTTATTTCTATTAATTTGTTCAGTTTAATACCATAAAAGTTTTTGAGATCATTGATTTAACCAAATAAATAAAATTAAATCTTAATCTGCCATTTTCTTTGCTTTTTTCTAAAGAGCAAACTGACTTTAAAAAAAAAAACAATTTTGAGCAACATGAGGATGAGTAAATGTTAAAAAAATCACTTTTGGGTAGGGGTGTGCGATATGACGATTTTTGATCGTGGACGATTAAAATGTCTCCACGATCTGCTTTTGAATAAATATCGTAGTATCGTGCTACAGTGTGCCTCCGTCTTAATATACTGTACATTCACTCACGGGACACTGCACTTATTCATATTCGCGATCACAAAAGTACATTATTTGAATGTGCTTCAAAGTCTTGCCGGTAAAATAAGCCATTTGGTCCGCGCGCTGTTCTGGCATGCGCTTCATGAGCGCGTAAACCTGAAGCACGTGCGCTAAAAGCCTGTCAAACAGCACCTGATTACTAAACTGAGCTATCTTTGGCGTTTAATTCGCTTATACTGTCAAAAACACGCAAGGATTACATATAAACACAGTCGGTTGTCTAAAGTGAAAGTAAACAGTTAAGAGAAAAACGGATGCGCGCCTGTATAGATGCGTGCAACTCTGCGACAGAGCTAAACATGCTGTCGATTGTCATTAAAGGGACAGTACACCCAAAAATGTTGTCACTCACATGTCCTAAATCTCTATTAATTTTTTTCTTGTGCTTAACACAAAAGAAGATATTTTGAAGAATGTGGGTAACAGTAGCTGGTCCCCACTGACTTAAAATAAATAAATAAAATATATGGAAGTAACTGGGGACCCAGCAACTGTTTGGTTACCCACATTATTCAAAATAAGTTTTATGTTCAGCATGTTTTATGCTTAAAAAAATGCGAGAGTGAGTAAATGATGGCAGAATTGTCATTTTTGGGTGATGATACACTAATAAAACAAAACACAAAGGAAAATCACTCACTGCTCTTGACTGAAGAACTTCAATACAGTTGCTTTAAATGTTGCTTCTATGTATAATTTATGTATATAATGTATATAGTGTTTTATTTTTATATTTGTTAATTAAATTTCTTGAATGCTACTGATAAATACATGGACTGTACCTGAAAATTAAAGCACTGTTTGTTTTATTTGTATAGTATGTGTATTTGTAACATGTAGCTTATCTTTGTTCTTATTTTTTAAAAACAAAGAAAATAATGACAAAGATTTTTTTGTCTTCGCCCACTTTGGCTTAAATATCTGCCATTCTTTTTATTTTATATTTTGTTACCTTGTAAGGTTTTGGTTTTAAAATAGAAAAATTAATTTGGCTGTACTACTCAGACAACTTGTAAAAAAGTAAAACCAACATGACAAAGAATCGTGATAAAATCGTGAATCGTGATATTTCTTGAAAAAATCGTGATATGATATTTTTACCAAATCGCCCACCCCTACTTTTGGGTAAACTATATCTTTAAATTCCTTCAAATTGTATGTTTGCAGGCCATAACCATCATCTATTTCAATTAGGGGTGTAACGATATGCCTAGGTCACGATACGGTACGTATCCCGATATTGGGTTCACGATACGATACGTATCACGATATTTTGAACAAAAGTTAAAACATGAAACTGAAAATCAAACAACAGATTAAAAAAAATTCAATAGCTTTCTTAGTTGTACATACAAGGTCACATTTTAAGGTTTAACAAAAACCTGTATTAAAATTAACAACTGAGTAGGTCTGTCTGTCAATGATTTTTATTTTTATTTAACATAAGATTGTCAAGATGTCAAATTCTTTAAACCTGCTATGAATGCAAGATTCTATGTGTGTGCCAAACAGAGTCCTACCCGACGGGTGAACCGCTAAAACTGACGTAACGGGTGGAATAATATTTATCTGTCAGGTGCGGTGCGGATGACATGCATGGGTATTTTCTCTTTGGACTCAATCCGGTACACGCTGACGCTGCTCTCAAACGGTCCCGTTTTGTGTTCACGCTGTCTGAAGACCGTTTAAAAGCGCTTTCACATGGACGCGTCAAGCGGTGGAATCTCTCAGCGCCTGCGCTCTCTCAAAGTGAAAGTGTTTTGCGGTCGAGCTGGTGTTCGCGACACGGTCTCGGGGTAAACGTAGTTGCAAACAACAAGGTCTCGTTTTACTTAACAAAAACAAAATAAATGAAACGTAATGAAAAAACTACATGTGTTATTTGCTATTTGTCATTTTATGGGACAATGACTTTTTTTTTATTTTTACCTGCGCAGGCTATACACGCATTTTCTGGATTCTTTTTTTTTTTCTTTATTAATAGCCTTTCTCCGTATTTTATAGATCATATCTCCATTATAGCCTATTTTAAATTATCTTGAACATGTTTTCAACACTCCGACATGCGCTCAGTGAAATGTGCTTTTGGTTGTAAATAGTTATCTGTGCGGTAACTGGTTAAATCGTGGCTTCTGCTTATAAAAGGATTACAATACATCTTCGGAGGTTCCTGTCGCTAAGAGCCATAAAAGCTTTAAGATGTTTGTTGCAATGTGTGACTCGAAAAGCGGGTGAGTCTGAAGCACGGATCTTTTCATTTCCCACTCCGTGTTAATAACATGCACCGTGACTGTAATAATGTTTTGTCTGTAATTTTTTTTTCTACCGTCCTACTGTCGCATGACTGTGAAACCAAAATGCTGTCGGACGTGAAGACAGTGTATCTTTAATTTGAGTTTCAGCCGAACTCATGTTGCTCTACTAATATTCAGTTCAAATGATTTCTGCATCTGATTCTGCAATGAAAGCACAAGCAGCGCTGTTGCAGAGGAGACGTCGGTAGCTCAACCAATAGGATTAGATTGTCGTCATATCGTAAATGTATCGTCATCACTCTACGATACATATCGTAACATTTTTGCATCGCGAAATATCGTACCACGAAATATCGTTACATCCCTAATTTCAATCTATATTAAACATTAAAATGTTCTTATGACAGACACTCTTAAACATTGCACAGCAGTTCATCGTACCACACAGAGCATCAAGAGTGCTTTAAAACAAAGCCTCTTCTATTTCTTAAAACAACACTTTCTCTATCTATCTTCCTCTCATACGCACACACACCCATCTGCCCAGTCCTCTCAGTTCTGTCCCTCAGGACACGACCTCCGCGACCTCTTCAGAAAGCGCCACGTGTGTGTGTGTATGAGTGTGATCTCTTCGGCTCGCTGACAGCTGCGGATTTTTGATCTGCCACACGCGGGGCTCCACACACACACACACTCCAGCAATCTACAGCATATGGTGGAGGAGAACACACACGCACTCCACCAACCGCAGGCTCCTCGAGGATAATCTAATAGCTCTGATGGCTGTAGGCCGTTGGGATTGAGCTACAGTAGCGAATACCCGCCGTCTGCCTTCTGTGCCACACACATTTTCTCACTCCCACTGAATCTCCATACACCATTATACTACAGTATTTAACTTTTGGATGATGTTAAACAGGTTAGAATATCTAAGGTTGGTTCTGCTTAATCTAGTGAGGCTAATACTGCTAGAATTTCCAATAATTGTTCACCAAAATGTTTTTTAGTGAAATATATACATACAGCGGCATTAAAATACACATTAAAATGCTGGAACATCTGCATTTAAGGGCAAGTAGTGGTGCAAGTTTAACAAAATTTATACATCTGACAGAATTTATAAATTATAATATTAATATCAGTATATCTATTGTTCTGCCAAATTTGTTGGAAAAGTTTTTGTTATTCAAAAGAAGAAATCAAGACACATTTCTAATATATAAAAAGTATTTCTTCATAATATATGCTACTTTGTTTGAGAATTTCAATCTAATCTAAAGTAATGAAATTCATACATTTTGTGCCTTTAAAGTCTGTGGTCACTGAAAATATTTATAAAAATGTAGTTTTTACATAGAAATTTTGTTAATATTTATAGAATGTAATGCCATTAATATAATGTTGGCAAATTATAATTTTTTTTAAAATAAAAAATGTATTGATATTAATATTAATAAATGTGTATTTTATCTCAAATATAAATGACAATTTAATGATAGCAAATAGAAATGGTTTTAGGAAAATTAAATGTATATAAAATATATATTTTTAAATATTAATAGATTAAATTTTCCTAAAAACATTTCTATTTGCTATCATTAAATTGTCATTTAAAATGTATATAAAATATATATTTTTAAATATTAATATATTTTAAATGACAATTTAATTATATAATTTCATGCAATTTAAATGTCAATTTAATAATAGAAAACTAAAATGCTTTATAAATAATGTTAAATATAATGATTAATAAACCTGTATTTTATATACAATTTAAATGACAATTTCATGATAAATAAAAATGCTTTTTGTTATAAAAATAACTGACATAAAATAGTATTTAATCTAAAATTACAAGTTAACGACAGGAAATTAATTGTTTTTATTATTAATATGTATATATATATATATATATATATATATATATATATATATATAGAGAGAGAGAGAGAGAGAGAGAGAGAGAGAGAGAGAGAGAGATAAATATCATTAAAACAGTTATATATATTAAAAAAAATAATTATATGTGTATCTGTGTAGCAGAAATCATTCTAGGTAGATACAGATTGTCTAAAAAAATTATATATTTATATAATTTTTTAAATTTTTAATATAATCTTTTAAAAATAAATAAATAAAATAAAATAAATAAATATTGTATCACAATATATGTGACCCTGGACCACAAAACCAGTCTTAAGTAGTAGAGTATATTTGTAACAATAGCCCAAAATACATCGTATGAGTCAAAATTATCATTTTTTCTTTTCTGCCAAAAATTATAATATTAAGATCATGTTCTATGAAAATATTTTGTACATTTCCTACTGTAAACATATCAAAACTTCATTTTTGATTAGTAATATGTATTGCTAAGAACTTCATTTGGACAACTTTACAGGCGTTTTTTTAATTTTTAGATTTTTTTTTTTTGCACCCTCAGATTCTAGATATTTAAATAGTTTTTTCCTATCCTAACAAACAATACATCAACTGAAAACTTATTTATTTAGCTTTCAGATGATGCATACATCTTCATTTTTTAAAAATGGACCCTTATGGCTGGGTTTGTGTTCCTGGGTCACATCACTCTACCAATTTACAATATAAATTGGACTTCATTAGAAGCAATAGAATAGGTTGTTAAAAAAACAGCATGATCTGTACTCATACAGAACAAACACACACTCACACAGAGTCACAGGCAGGCATGCATAGTCACAGGTATAGGGACATATGCATACAAAAGCACACTCACACATACCAACACCCCACCCCCCGCCTGTAGAAGAGAAGGATGAGGCTGCCCAGATGTCTTCTGTTCCACTTGGCTGATGGAAGGAAAGAGGGATCGGGAGGGGAGCTGTACAGATGTAGCAGTGATATGTAACCTGAATATCCATTTATTTTCCATTTTCCAGAGCTTCATCATTCAGATCCAAGGACATGAGATCCCAGCCGACCCCCCTGCGCCTCTGTTCATCGCAATGTGTGTGTGCGCATGAGTATGTGTGGTCATCTACACTCTACACACATATACAGAACTAAATTTGCAATTTAGAATTTATGTACAATGAAAAATGTGGACTAAGATTTACTTGAAAAAGCTGGGAAAGTATTTTCTCTCAGTAACTGCTAAATTGCACAAATAATTACAGATAAGTAGCAAATAAACAATTTTTTTTTACTTCAGCTCTTCTTTAGAGAAAATCCTTCAGGTCCCACAAATTCTTTGGTTTTTCAGTTTTTTTTGTGTGTATTTGAACCCTTTCCAACAATGACTGTATGATTTTGAGACCCATCTAAAAGCTGAGGACAACTCATATGCAACTATTACAGAAGGTTCAAACACTCACTGATGCTCCAGAAGAAAACACAAGGCATTAAGAGCAGTGGGGGTGAAAACTTTTGATCAGAATGAAGATGTGTACATTTTTATTATTTTGCCTGAATATCATTTGTACAGCCCTTCAGAAGCTACAGAAGATACTTACATGTTTCTCAAAAGACAAAATAAGTTACATTTACCCTGATCTTCAAATTCCAAAAGTTTTCACCCCCGCCTCTTAACGCATTGAGTTTCCTTCTGAAGCATCAGTGAGCGTTTGAACCTTCTGTAATAGTTGCATATGAGTCTCTCAGTTGTCCTCAGTGTGAAAAGATGGATCTCAAAATCATACAGTCATTGTTGGAAAGGGTTCAAATACACAAAAATGCTGAAAAACTAAAGAATTTGTGGGACCTGAAGGATTTTTCTGAAGAACAGTATTAATAATCAAGTGTATGTAAACTTTTGAACAGGGTAATTTTTATAAATTCAACAATTTTTGGGGGCTGTATGTAAATGTCTTTTATGTGAAATATCTTTTTCAGGTCAGTACTAAATAAAAAAATAAGCATTTTGTATAATCCCTCCTATTTTGGTAAAATAAAGAAACTGCACATTTTATAGACAGCTCAAATACATAAATCTTTCATGTAGGCCCAATTTTTTACTGTGTTGAACAGAAGCAGGGAAAATAGTACAATATCTTTCTATATTTCTTATTCTGTTTCACTGGTAAATTCCTGTAAATAACGAAAACGCAACTATTTATAAATATTTATTGATTGACTATTTGATTAGTTCTTGCAAAACCTCTTCAAATAAATAATAAAGTGTGAAAATGCTTAAACTAGCCATTTATGCTTAAACACAGCACATTATATCTTAGAATATATAAAAATCTAGTTGCTTTAATAACAAAAGAATCATATTTTAATTTCTGCATGGAAGCATTTCATTCCATGGAGACTCAAAATAAGATTTGATTCATATATGAAAAAGATGAGAAAATGTAAAGATGTTAAACATCTTTTTAGGATGTTTGCTACATTATTCTTAAATTAAGTAATCTAGACATTAAACCCAAAATGCATTGAATATCATTAAAGAAACAGTCTACCCAAAAAAAACTTCTGTTATCATTTACTCCCCTAAAGTTGTTCCAAACTTGCAAGACTTTCTGTTGAACGCAAAAGAAAATATTTTTAAGAACATTGCTAAAGTCAGTGGGAATTGAAACAGTTCTTCAAAATATCTTCTTTTACGTTCCACAGACAAAAGCAAGTTATACATATGAGTGACAGGAGATTTTATTTTGGGTGTACTGTCTCTTTAAAACGCAATAAAGGTAAAGCACACACATATCGCACAATTAATGAAAAAACAAAACTCTCATGGGGCAGAACCAATCTACCTGTTCGACATGTCCGTCAAGGTTTCTATAGCAACAAGAGGGTCAAAACAAGGGGTCATGGAATGGCCAGGGGCAAGGGGGGTTTTATGATCCCTGTGTGGGTGGGAGGACAGGAAGTTTATCTTCTATATGTGTTTATGACGTGTGTTTGTGTATTTGTTTATTTGTGGGGGAAGAGCAACCAAGCTTAAAGAACAAATCTCAGATCAAACACACAGAGACGCACACACACACATAGGCCACACTACCTTTCACTACAGCAATTGTACTATTACTAGTTTTTTAATATTAAACTTGATATTGAAAGTCTAATTGATATAAATAACTACTTATGAATAATTACTTCTTATAGTGAAAATGCATAAAAAACATACATGTTGGCATCTCCTTCCTCTGTCTTTTTCCGCTCCGTAAGGTCAGAGAGAGGAGAGAGGTCACTCAGAAGTGAAAGGTCAAGGCTGTTGACTATACAGTTGTATTCTGGTATGTGCAGTGACCAATCCAGTGTTTCTATAGCAACACTGATTAGCTGAACTTAATGTAACTGTTGAATTGATGAGTTTCAGGTTCTATAAAAATGAAACCACATCATGTTTGTGTGTGTGTTGTATGTATATCTGTGCCAAACAGATGCTGGAAATGCAGCTGTAAAATCTGGAAGTCCTGGCAACCTTTGTGTGCTAAAAACAAGCTGGTCATCTTTGTGCAAGTGTATGTGCATTTCCTTCATGGAGTGAAAGCTTAAGGCTTTTCTCTCTTTTGCAAACACTTGCAAATGTGCGAATACAAATACTAAAATAACGTGTCAGATACGGGCTATGCATGAAATTATAAAATGCAAATGAGATGGAAAACTACCTAATTATCCTATTCGTTACTTCAAAGATTTGAGTGCAATACGAGTGCACAGAATGGCTCAAAAAGTCATTTTCGATTCCAAATTCTCTTGCTTAGGGCAACAAATGCTCACACACAAACTTGATATTACAAAAAAAAATGATTATTTAAGCTACAAAAAAACCTTCGATATGAAGCCATTCTTTATCAGATGATTAAATTTAAGTTTTATACTATAAAATTTCACCTTAAAATCATCAAAATTATCAACGTAATAATAATATTTTTTTTTTAAACAGCAAATCAGCATATCAGAATGTTTTTAAAGAATCATGCGGCACTGAAAAAAAATCACAGGAATAAATTACATTTAAAAATATATTCAAATAGAAAATTGTTATTTTAAATATTAAAAATATTTCAAAATGTTACTGTTTTTGCGGTACTTTGGATCAAATAAATGCAGGCTTGTTGAGCGGAATAGACTTATTTATAAAAAAAGAAATCTTGACTTGACTGGTAGTGTACTCATTACTAATATTAAGTAAGTGCATGCATTTATTCCAACAATAATCATTCATTCTTTTTAGACAGTAATGCTAAACCATTCTCTTATTACCAGTCCATCTGATACACATTTTCCAGAGGGGCAAGACATGAGCCTGCTTTACCAGCAGAAACCAGTGATTAATTACATAGCAGCGACATTAATTCACTTTCTGCACTAATTCCATATTATTTTGCATATTGCCAAAGTCATAATCACTATAGACTTTGAAGGTAATGCAAACCCTTGAATAAAACATTTTTCTTAGTGTGACAAACATATTAAAACTATTTTTTATTACAAAGAAACTTTTTTTCATTGATGTTAAAGGTTCTTTGTGGAACAATAGATGCTGATAAAGAACCTTTCTACAAGTGTATGATCTCAGGACCAACACATTCCATAATTTTCGTATACAAAAAATATCAGACCACTACTCTCATTATCTTACAGTAAATCACATTTGTGTATGTATATATGTATTTATATATTTAATATTTTTTAAGTATGTATTTAATATATCATTATATATCAAAAAATTAATAAATGCAATTATTTTTTAACTACATTGATTTATTTTCCACTGATTAAAAATGCTACAGCTGCTTGTTTGTTGTCATTGACGTGTTTTTGTGGCGCTCGAGGGTGATTCGCTCAAGTTCAAAAGTTCATCTTTTACGATTCCTCGCGGACGTGCATATAAAAAACATTCCTCAGCAGCGCTTTAAAAGACCTCACTGTCCACAAACTCCAGCTCCATACGTCCATTCATCACATTACACACACTTTTTACTCCATACACGGGTACAATTACAAATTGCATTAACTACTTTGAGAAAGCACTAAAAGTGCTACATTATTTAAAACAAACCTGGAAGGATACTTCAAGAAAGCAAAACGATACACTTTGCCTGAATGATAACCTCATGCATATATACAAGATTCAGAACTGTAACTCAAACAATTAAATTTTCATTTGAGACTGCATAACTGTGCACGAGCAATAGAAACTCACCGCGGCTCAGTAATTTGTCCCGTTTGGAGAAGTCAAATCCGTTGGGTCGGTTCTCCACCTCCATCCTCCTGTAGATGAACTGAGCGTGTCTCTCCGCGGTCCTCCTGCACTCCGAGCTCTGACCTCTGCAAGCCCTCTGCTCTCCGCGCTCTCAACTCATGTCAAGCGCTCATGTTAGCGTGAAAACACCTTGCTTGGGTCACGTGACGACACGCCCCCGCGACGCCCCCTGGGATTTGCAGTTCATCAAGCAGATCGATAGCTAGATAGCTAGATAGATAGATATTCACACATTTATCTCTCTCATTTTTAATAATATGTACAGTGGTCAAAATTATTAGAACACTAGTATTTTCAGCAGCTAAAAATGGTTTTAAGCCAGTTATTCCTAGCTTTTGCTGCAGTGTCAGTATAGGAAATATCAGTT